>NC_071109.1:28772500-29122500 GCF_024256425.1 Clarias gariepinus | reverse complement strand
GACCCTATAATTGGATTTGTGCATATAAAACCAATCAAAATTACTTTATGAAAAAAATAGACATTAAACCTCACCTGATACTCTTGGCACCAGCTGCTTTAAAAACATAACTGAAACCCAGTTGCATGTTGCAAGCCATGTGTTACAAGTCATTATACAGTGTATGCGTTTTTTCATTATAGTTTTGTTTAAAATTAATGCTTAAGAAGAATTAAAACAAAATTTTAAGTTAGACAGGAGGCACAGTGGCTTATGGGTTAGCACTGCCACATTGCTCCTTTAGGTTTCAATTCCCGCCTCGGGTCTGTGTGCAAGGAGTTTGCATGTTCTCCCTATCAACCCATGCTTGATGGGTCTCCTCCGGGTGCTCCAGTTTCCTCCCACAGTCCAAAGACATGCAGATTTGACTAGCATTCCCAAATTGTCTGTAGTGTGTGAATGCACGCGTGAATGTGCACCAGAGCTCCTAAATGGGAATAAATACAATGGAATTAATACCACCGGCCTCCACAGACAATCTAGAGGTTCCTAGGCTCCTCATGTCTTAAAAATTGACCTTTACAGTACATCTTAGGTAAATCTTAAATGTTTGAAAATTGCTGAGTGTTTTGTTTCTATACTAGTATGAAAGTATGAAAGTTTTTAGAGTGAACTATTTCCCAGTTTTCAATTTTTTTTTTTTACCATTTTAGCCACATACACCCAGTTTTATGTTTGAAGCTATAACACAAAAATATAACTAAAAATAACTTTTTTATGAGCTGCTATAAACAGCCAGCTAATGAAACATACAGACTAGCTGCCAGCGAAAAACTGTTCATTCTTAATTAATAACTTTTATCATGCTTTTTGGCAACAAGCCAATTATGTTTATTATTATTATTATTATTATTATTATTATCATCATCACTAATTTTGTTTAGGTATAAGGTTTGTCCATGTGCCATTAGACACATAAAGCACAAATATTCCACTCCCTGGAGAGATATCTGTCTTTTCAGAGGCAGTTACTTACAGCATGGGTCCGGTTGTTAACTTGATGCTCGATCGTATCTGAGTGGTTGAGGGTGAAGGATGTTGCTCAGTGGCCCAACAGAGGCCGAGCGTCGGGGTTCAGACCTGCACCTCAACCACCGAGCTACCTCTCCTCCCCATTACTTTTGGACTGTTGTATGATTATACACTCCCTGTTGTTTTCAGTCAGAAAGAACACACAGCCTTGGCTGTTATTTTTATATCAAGTTTAACTAACTGATTAATTTCTCTTTGTACTGCCATGTGACTGACAGAAGCCTGCTTTCTTCACTCAAACTCATAATTGTTTTTTTGAAAGTTCCTTAATTGATCCAGAAGAACACAGCTTCATCACTTCCTCAAACATACACTGGATTCTACCTCAAGTTAAGGTAGGCCAAAATCCCCCAAACATGTCATTAGAGAATTCGTCAATTGATCAGACACGGCTTCAAACAGTGAACGCTTATTATTTTTCAAACACTCTGCCCATCCAGGCATAAACGGCCATGGCAACGAAGCCTCATTTAAACACAATATTCATAAAGGTTATTAAATATAATGACGCTGTCTAGTTAATGATTAGTGCTCATTAAACTGTCCTTCAAAAGATTTATTTTCAGCTCTTATTAGTTCATGACGGACTAGTCACGGCTCAGGGAACAGATGCGAGCTGTTTAATTATTTTATGTGGTTTGCTGAGAGCTCTGATGGCACGTAGTCCAATGAAACGACAGCTGAAGAGACTATGATAAGAAATATAGACAAAAAAAAAACTAGGCCACTTTAAAGTCTGTAAGAAGTGTGGAATAAAACACAAAGTTATGTACTGTTATAATTCACGCCTGGGTTGCATGAGAAATCACTTGTACTGGAGGCTCCTTCCATAAAGGTTAAATATTATATCCTGTAAGGAACTGTACTGTGCACGGCACATGCACATGAAAGTCAGGACCCTTTAGGAACAATGTGTGCAGTTTTATAAGGAAATTAGCTACTTAAGTTTTACTGAGCATCCTGTAGAACCACCTACAGTTTGTGTCTAAAAAGTGATTGTTTATATAATATGCTGCTTTTCTCCCATAAAAATGTTTTACTGAACTTTTCATAAAAAATTAAATTTTTGATACCGCCTCATACTTGTACTGAATAATAAAGTTCTAAACTAAAAAAAATTATAATAATAATAAAGTTTGTACTAAAAAACACAGTGTTTAAGAGTTTTGTTGCACAGTAATGTATTTTTTCAATGTGCCATATTGTCACATTTGTGTTCAAGTTTGTTGTCTTTTTCTATGTAAATAATCAGTATTTCTGCCCGGTTTTTAAAAATATGACAGACAATCGGAATTTAAAGGATTACAATTTTAAGCCATGATTTATATATATATATATATATAGATTATATATTATACATTCATGTTTCAATACTATGAAAGGCAGCAACAAACATTGCTTTTGAGATCTTGTGACCATTTCTGCATTTTTGTGATATTAAAAGATTTTGTGTGTTCTAGAATGTTAAAATGTCCAGTTTTCTATGAATCATTAGAAGGGCCTGAGAATGTTTGGGTAATGTTCTGGAACATAAGAACATTTCATATAACGTTCTCTGAAGGAGTAAATGATGCTTTAAGAACTATATTTGTAGGTTCTGGTAAGATTGTTAAATTCAATTCAATTATTTTGATTGAAATAGTGATTAAAAGCAGTTTTACAAACTCAAAAGAAAATTGAGGAAATCAGCATAAAATATGGGAGAAAATATGTATAAATTTGAATTGTCAAATTGTCCATTCGAGGGGGACGGTGGCATCTCCCTGGGGTGCCAATAGGACTGTATTTGCTATGCTGTCTTTACATCAGTGTCTGATTGGAAGAACAGTTTGTTTGATGCATCCTTTCCTTAGCAAAACCTAATTTTCTTACCTATTTTTAAAGACTTTTTTTTATATTTCTCTGCCCCAGTGAGATCTTTTTATACTGAAAACCTTTCCCACGGTGGTTTACCAAAAAGAATTATTACATGATAAAAAAAAAAAAACTTTGAGACTGAGAACAATAAAATTTTATATACAAGGTTCATTCAAGTCAAACCGAACTTTTGATTGTGTAGAATAACAGAACACAGTTATGAGAGTAAAAACTCTCTTTATTTCTCTATATAATTAATCCCTGCGACTCTAATGCACTTATTCCAGTGTTTCACTAGAGCTTGGTGCTTTTCTACAATCAGAGTAGAAAGTTTTCTCAGTACACCAGAGCCATAATCAGACTGCTTGATTTAATGACCTGGCTTCCCAGGAACTCCTGTAATAACCCAAACATGTGGGAATGTCTTGGAGCGAGGTCAGGACTGTATGGAGATGAGGCAGTAACTCCCAGCCCAGTTCCTGCAATGTGCAATGTGTGGTGTTTGTGAATAATTGTATGCAGACAGATCCGTCTTTAAAAAACTGCACCAGTCAAATGTCAAAATTTCTTTGCTTTTATTCACAAGACAGTTTGACCTGAACGCCCTTGTATATAAAAAAAATGGGTTTGTATGCATTCTTTAAAATGTTCAGCAATTTTGCTAATTTTAAGATATAAAATTTTAAAAAATCATATTTTGTTCGATTAAAGATAATTCGTTTTTCTTATTAAAATCCTAATTATTTAATATTTCTCCATTTATCTGTTTTGGGTGCCAATTATCTTTTTTTTTGTTTTGTTTTCTTGCTCATGTAAAAATGGTATGACTTGAGTTTTAGGACATGTTTTTGATAGGTCTAGTTTAATATAACTAGTTAGTAATTCCCCTCAGGTTCCTCTTTGTTTGAGCATTATGCTAAGTGCTAATGCATGTTAATGTGTTTTTCATTAACCGGGCTCCTGAAGCCCTGGCCCGCCGGTGGGCGTCACATAGCCCGTCTCTGAGTCGAGCAGGGGAGGATGGAAAAAGTTTCTGGTGCCATTTTGCTTGGCGCGGCTCTGTAATTAAGCTGCCAGCAGCGGCACATTAACGCCGCATTAGGCAGTGCAGGGCCGAGTTGAGGATGGAGGTACAAACAACAAGGGACAGTACTGGCCATCACGTCTGCAACACGCTGACCTCCATTACACACACACACTCACACACTCTCTCTCTCACACACACACACACCCACACACACACTCACTTTACAACTCATCAACATGTCCGCCAACTTGGCAGAGCCCATAATTAATAAACACACATCGTCTACCGTTCGTTTTCGCGAAACAAAACTTTTCAAATGAAGTCCTCCTAGATGTGTTCACGAACTGAAACGCTAATGATTTCACAGAATACTTTAACACACATCAAAATTACTTTCATATATGAAATTAATCTTCTAAACATGTTTGGTGTTTGAAAATGTAACGCTTTAGTTTTTATATTAAAGCTAAAAAAAAAATATCACTCAAAATCACTCCCAGAAAAGCTGGAAAACCAAAAGTTACAGGATGTAGGTGATGTTGTAGTTTTCTAACCTTTGAAATATTAAATGCATTGAATAAGACAAGGATATGAATTAACATATTGAGGTCATAATTAATAAATACAAGGGAGGTTTGAGGTTTGAGTCCAACTCTGACTTGTTATGAGCCCACTGCAAAATTTATGGATAACTGGTCACCAGCTTATGGTAGAGACGCGTCTGTCTGTGGAAACTGTACACACACTGTGGGAACTGTACACACACTGTGGAAACTGTACACACACTGTGGGAACTGTACACACACTGTGGAAACTGTACACACACTGTGGGAACTGTACGTCCACAAACACCGCTTGTACAGAACAGGAACTCAGCTCCATTTTATTTCTTCTTGCCTTGGGAACACACACTGAAGACATGGACAAAAATGATCAGAAAATTAAGTTTGCAGAATAGGAAACTTTTAAGAAATTATTCTCATAAAAGTAATTTTAATGGATCATTGGACATAGCATACAGTATTTCACCTCAATCGATTCTCAATCGCTTGCTCAGTATTTAGCTAGACATGGTTTATCCCAACTAGCATTTAAAATACTCAATCAGATACTAGATTTAATACTAAACTAGATAAATACTAAATTCTAGAGAAATTAGACTTTTTTTTCCATTACGTTCTGATTTTTCCCTTCAGGTTCATTATGGAGTTTTCATTATATCAGGAGAATGGAGACACTATGGTCTCTGTGTCCATCTTGTCCTCTTCTTGCAGTGTGACGGTTCACCGCTCCTTCCTGTCGTCACCTCACACCGGATAGCTCTTGTGTCAGAAACAATCTGGTGCTGATGTGTCGGTCTCGGGCCGAGCGGCCGCTCCGGTGCCTCTCTGACCTCCGGTGCTCGGTCCTGACCTGCCACATGCTGTTGGACACACACCACTACTTGTGCATATGTGTGTGTGTGTGTGTGTGTGTGTGTGTGTGTGTGTGTGTGTGTGTGTGTGTGTGTGTGTGTGTGTGTGTGTGTGTGTGTGTGTGTGTGTGTGTGTAAAGGAAAGCTCTGTAGGCTGTTTGTACGGTAATTAGACAGTGGTGATGAGGAAGCGGCGGTAATGTGAACAGACAGGAGTTTTTACACTTGAAAAGGGAATTTTACAGAAACACACACACACAGGTGGGAGCGAATTTATACACTAGAGCTGAAGTTCACTGTTCACTGTCAATATTTTACGATTACATGATGAAAGAATCCCGATTTTTCAGGTCAAATTTTGATAAACATCTGATTTTTTTTCCTAATAAGACTGAAGGCTGAATATCAAATGCTGTTCTGTTGGTCATGAAGTGCACTACAGTATGTAGATTAAGGAACACCATCATGATATGGGATTCGAACTTAGATCCGGAAGGTGCAAAGCGACCGTGCTATATATACCCATATTTAAATTTGAGTAGTAGCTTCTAAAATACTGTGTTTATGTTTTGTGCAGCTGTAGAGTCCTTGAGAGTTGGAAGCTAATGTGAAGAATAAAACAGTGTGTGTGTGTGTGTGTGTGTGTATGAGGTCACTGCATGATAACAGCACCAGCTGTGGCTATTCACTTAGGGCTGTGTGTCCTGGGGTATGATGGCCTCGATGTGTGTGTGTGTGTGTGTGTGTGTGTGTGTAAGAGAGAGAGAAACAGAACATGTGGCAAAGTCATCTCAGTCATCGCTAAGGTGATTACACACACACACACACACACATTCAGAAAAAGATGAAGCACATGCACCACAGATTTAGTTCGCAGTTATTTTGTATGTGTGTGTGTGTGTGTGTGTGTGCTTGCAGGTGAGAAGCACAGCTCCTTCTTTGCATAAGCACTAATGACAGCAGCCCGAGCAAATGGAGTCGGTTAGCCTAGCGCAGCGCTAATCATCTCAGCAGGAAGTCCTGTCATTCTGCATGTGTTCAGCATCGGCCCATTTAAACATCAGGCCCTGATGGGCCGCCCCACCCCACAGTCAGCCCTAGAGAGAGAGAGCGAGAGAGAGAGGGGAGAGGAAGAGGTGGTGGTGGTGATCTGATGAGACAAAATTACCTTTTAATTAGCCGACTCTTTAGACTTTCATAATTGTTTTGGTCACACAACAAATGCAGAGGCCTGTAATTTCCAAAAAGCTATTTTTGGGATGAAAAGGTCTAAGCGGTACGTGAAAGGAAACGAGAGCGGGGGTGTTTGGGGAAATGAGGTGGTGAAATGGAGGGCAACCGTGGTGAATATTTCATTATTAGTTGAGTGTTTACAGAAAAAAAAAAAAAAAAAAGTTGTTTAAGTGCAAATCACAGCAGCTGAAGCTGATGGAGGTTAAATAATATTTGTGTGTGATCACCGTGTAAAGAAAAAAAGTCCAGGATTATCAGGTGCACAGATCAGAAAAATAAATCTATTCATTTCCGAGGTGTGAAAAATCTAACGCTTGTTAAACATGAAAGAGGAATCTGAAAAAGAAGAACGAGCTACGATTAGATTCGGTCCAGGTGCAGGGCTGAGCGGTTAAGATACACTTTCTATTGGGATTTAATCTCATAACCATGTGATCAGTACATTTTTTCTTGCACACGGACAACATACAGAAATATATAGAGAGATGCAACGGATGTTCAAGTCAAACCGGGACTTGTGATGAACGTTCTTGTGAGTGAAGGCGTGAAAACCAGTCGACATTTACAGAGGACTTCAAGCACAGTGTGTAATGAGACTCTTAGCCGCGGTAAAGATTTTAATGGTACAAATTATTATTATTGTTATTTTTTTTTAAATCAACAATTAACTTGTCTCCAGCTTGCGGAAGAGACGCATCTGTACACACAATCATTCACCAATACCGCTTGCACTTTAATTACCAGAAGTTATTGTCTTACATTCCCTGTAAAGTCCTTTCCACATGTTCGAGGCACTAAAGGAGTTCCTGGGAGGCCAGCGTGAAACACTGTAAGAAGTGCATGAGTGCAGCAGGGTATTATATAGTAAAAAATAAAGGGAGTTTTTACTCTCATAACTGTGTCCTGTTATTCTGCACAATCTATAGTCCCGGTTTGATTTGAACGCTTAATGCTGTTACTATAGAAATTACAACATAATGGAACGAGCAAACAAATATAATCCTGTGCAGCTGGATTCAGTGTCAGAGCCTTATAGAAAATGAATCCTGACCAATCAGATTCAAGAATTCAGCAGCATGACATACTGTAGTAATGAAAAAGGTAGAAATGAAGGAAATGTGAAGATTTCTTAATGACAATTAATAGCCAAATTGACATGCATGTGTTTGTTTGGGTCAAAGCAAAGAATAACACAAGCTTCGATCTGAAGGTAATCTTAAGCACACAGAGTAGATCAGCGATGTCACCGCAGGATGTTTGATTGACAGCCGACCTCCTGCTGTTTAGAAGCTTTATCGAAGTGACCTTCCGCCTCTTGTCATTTCAGCTCCATTTTGTTCTCCCGTCACGGAATTATTTTGCATCTCTTCAATATGATGCAAATAATTTTCCTTATAAATAGTTTTCATTTTTATACTTTTTTTTTTAGGTCCATTTTTTAACACACAGCTGTTTAATATGAAACGAGTTTCAGTATACTGGAGTCAAACAACCACGCTGCATTCGTTTTATCCGAGGTAAAATCTTCAAGTTTGGTATTTACTGTAATGCAGAAGACTATGTACACTGTGGTGTTGGGAAATACTGTGAGGTTGAACTACATGCTTGCTTAAAAGCTTTTAAAGGCCCAAGGCTGTGAAAATGACGGAGCGTTGTCTCCCCCTAGTGGCCGCTCTCTGCTATAATATACATAGTGATAAAAATAATAACACAGTAGACATTAACGTAAATAATAATATATATACATATATTAAAATACACTCACAGTGTGATACATGATATCCAAGTGCTATTATGGACACCCAAACTAAACAGCTGATGATTAGAAATCTGGGTTGTTTTTTTCAGTAGCCTCCATGCTATCCTGTTAGCCTCCATGCTATCCCCATATTCCTGTTTTAGCTGACAGAAGCGAGACCCTGATGTCCTCACATTTGACATTTGACATTCCCACCCAATGCCCAAACCCCAGCCACTTGATTCGGTGCCTGTCCCAAGCGCGGATGAAACGGGAGGGTTTACGTCTGGGATCTGGATTGGACCCAACTGGGTTGGATGATCTGCTGTAGTGACCCCTCGATGGGAGCAGCTGAAAGACCAACGGCATGTTCTGAGATGGCGGCACGGTGGCGTAGTGGTTAGCACTATTGCATTGCACCTCCAGGGTCTTGGTTCTATTCCCGCCTCGGGGTCTGTGTGCATGGAGCTTGCATGTTCTCCTTGTGATTGGTGGGTTTCCTCCGACAGTCCAAAGACATGCTGATTAGGACCAAATTGCCCGTACCGTGTGAATGTTTATATGACTGTTGACCTGAGGTCCCACCATGGTTGTAAAATTCAAGATTTAACTTTATTAATCCCGGAGGGAAATAATTTAAAATGGGAATGAATACACTAGTAATCAGCACCGGCCTACACGGCCCCTAGTTGGACTACAGAGGTTCCAGGAAGGATGGATGGCTGTTCTTAGATACTTTTCTGCTTACATTGATTGTAAAGAATGTTCATTATATATATTTCCCATGAGTCTGGTCCGTCTTTTCTGATCTCTGTCCTTAACAAGGCTGCAGAGTGTTTTATGTTTATTTGCCCCATCCTGTGTAGCCTCTAGCAGCTATGGTGTTTGAAAACCTCATCATTTTCTGAAATACTTAAACCAGCACATCTGGCACTAAAAACAATGCCATGGTTAAAGACACAGAAATCACATGCTGTAATGTTTTATAGTATGAAAAGACCCCCCAAATGCATTTCCTATGTGACACCACGCAGATCATGCATGTGTGTGTTTTTGTACAACTCTCCCAGTTGTTCGGGCTCAGCCAGAGATGCGGCGGATGCAACAAGCAATAATTCTTCTTCTTTTAATTATTGATGTTGAGTATGAACATTATCTGAAGGTCATCACCCATATCTGCTGTATTTGTTGCATAGTTCTGCTGCATGTGTTCGGCTGAGTGGATAACTACGAAAACGAGCAGGTGTACAGGTGTTCCTATTAAACTGGACAGTGAGTGTATGTCTCTCTAGACACCTAAAAGCTCTTGTGCTGTTATAAGAGAAACCTCAAAAGATGAAACAGCACACTTTGGTGTTAAAGGACCCGAAGCACAACACACCCCGAGTACAAAAGTAAACACTTACTGTAAGTAAGGCCAAAGGAACGCTTATTATTCATTAGCTTTGTTTGGCTTGACGATGCTGCTCTCTGTTGCTGCTACACTTTTTCTTTTTTTTTTTTCCCCCACCCAATCCAATCAGCGATTTGAAGTTTTGCCAACAACGATCTCAGCGAGCATGAAATTCACTCCTGTGCTTTTATTTCACTCAGACACACTTCCAGTAGTTTAACTTCAGGGCTTTGAGGACAGCAGAACATCGCTCCTCGCTGATTAGTCCAAGCGCTCTTTACAGACGACTCAGCATGATTAGATACGTCCGATCCCTCGTTCTATCCGCCACAATTTATGCAGCACATTGAACACAGTCCTGTTCGAGCTGAACACTTCCGAGACTTCGTTCTCTGCGGCTTCCTCACACTAATTTCCCGCCTGACCCGCAATCCCACTAAACCACCGTCAGGGAGAGTCAGGCCTGAAATTGGAAATTCTTGATGCAGGAATATCACTCCTAGCTGATAATTACATTACTTCTGATTTATTTATTTATTTATTTATTTATCTTAACAGGAATTAACCTATTTTTTCTTTCTCAATCAGAACAATTACCAATTTGATCCCAAAAACAATCAGTTCCTCGTCCCCAGGCAATCGGGGAATCATGAGTTGACTCTGAAGCTTTGGATTCGATTGCACACAGTGACGGAGCAGACGAAGCCTGATTCACTTTATGTGTAATCTCTATATTCAATTGAATTTTATTTATATAGCGCTTTTAACAATAGTCATTGTCTCAAAGCAGCTTCACAAAAAGAAAAAGAAAATTTATGGAAGTGTGTACAGTATGTGTGTAGATAATAATGAGATTATATCTGATGATCAAGCCAAGAGTGACGGCGACAGTGGCAAGAAAAACTCCCTGAGATGGCAATAGGAAGAAACCTTGAGAGAACCCAGACTCAACAGGGAACCCATCCTCATTTGGGTGATAACAGATAGAGATGATATAACATTATGTGTGTTATGCAGCTAAAAGTTCAATATAAGAGAAATTCTTTAAATTAACATGAAGTCCAGTTCAGCACAGGGACGAGTCAGTAGGTGGAGAGGGCAGATGGGGTCTGGATCACTGGGAGCACAGGAGCAGGATGTGTAGCTCCAACCATCATAAAGCAGAATCCAGCTGGAGCTGGTCCTTCTCTGGATGCCTCAGGATCCTGCAGGATTGGCCTTTGTCTACTGAAGCTGGTACAATCTCCAGATGCTAAGGGCAGTAATATTTTCTAAGCTTGGTAATATTTCTACGGTGGGAAAAGGCTGTTTTTGTGATATTGGAGATATGATTTTCAAAGGACAATTACCAAACCTCCGATGTATTCTAAGGTCTGTCTTCTGAGATGTTAGCTGATTGATGCTAGCTTGTCCGGTTGTTGTCTAGACAACAGTTACAGTTCTACTGGCCATATTAAGATTGACTTGGTTTGAAAAACGGTTGCGCTACAGCCATCTGAGACTGGACTCTACTATTACAGTATATACAATGCATTTTCTTCTTACTGTTTCTTTTTTATTTGTTCGACCAAAAATATAAGATGATCATATGAGGATTGTAGAGGAATATACTTTATCGCTGTATGTATACTGTGTAACTGGGAGAAAATTTCAGGATATATTGGGAAACTTAATACAGTAAGTAGTAGGTACTACTTACTAATAGTATAGAATTGTCTGATACTGTACTGTACTATAACATTTCTTATTAATTAATTAATTAATTATTCACTTAAAAAGTACCCATTGCTAAATGAACACATAAAAAAAAATACAATTAGTAACAATTAACTTGTCTGGTGTTTATTCACAGTAGCAATATGCAGTATGTTAATATACAAGGTCCATTCAAGTCAAACTGGGACTTCCCACCCGTCTGTGAATAATGATCGTCTCTGAAGTGGCTCAGAGCCTACTGTAGTCGTTCCCGTTAACATTTAGCAAGTGGAACGCCTAATGCTTGAAAATCGACAGATAACTTGTCACCAGTTTGTGGAATTTGCTAAAGAGGCGCATCTATCTGTGGGAACTGTACACACAATCATTCAAAAACACCACTTGCACATTACAGGAACACGGCTATAGGAGTTACAGGAGTCAGAGGAACTCAATTCTGACCTCACTCCAAGCTAGTTTCACGTCTTTGATCCATTAAAGAAGTTCCTGGGAGGCCAGTGTTTAGATGTAAAGACATGATCACTCTGCATTTACATTAATAATAAGAAGTAGTTGGTTAATAGTTAAGGGTTAGGTCAAGTCAATTAGGCTTTTGTTGTCATTTTAACCATATACAGTCTAGTATACAGTAAAATAAAACAACATTCCTCCAGGTCCAAGGTGCTACATATAATATAAATTCACACAGTCCAAAGACATGCAGATTAGGCTAGTTGGTGTTCCCCAGTTGCCCGTAGTGTGTGAATGAGTGTGTGTATGAGGAGTTGGCACCCTCCTGCCCTAAGTTTCCAGGGTTAGGCTCCAGACCCTGTGACCCTTTATACAGGATTAAGTGGTATAGATGATGAGTGAATAAGTGAATGAGCTAAGACACCTAATTAGCTAACTAGTTAAGACATCAAATTAACACCATAAATTAACAAAAATAGCTAAGATCTATACAAAAACACAACATAAAGTGCACTTGTGCAAATGTCCAAACAGTAACAAACATGACACAATGCAATACACTGTGAGAATGTAGAAATAATAATTACCTGGATAATTAGTATTGTGCTTTACTGTATTTGAATGATAAAGAACATTTCATGTAGTCCAGTCTTTGTTATAATTTAGAATTTTTTGTAACCAAATCAAGCAATACTTTTCATTTAAATACTTAAAAATTGAAATAGATGAATATAATATATACATACATTTATAATATATGCATAGGACTGTACTGTAGATATAAGATATAAGTGAATAAAGATCTAAAAAATACTAATATTAGTTATATCCCTAAATTTAAAAAAAAATTAGGTTTTGGGTGGAATGTTTGTTAACATTTCAAAAATAAATAAACAATAAAAAAATGAGGGGGAAATTTTTGTAAAGACCTGCGAGTAATCAAAAATGGTTTGAGATTGTATTGCATTATTGTCTCCAAATGAGAGACAATCTCTGCATCAGATACAAAATATATAGTGACTAAATAATTTGAGCTTAAGAGTACGAAATCTAAAAATTATATGCATTAAAAAAATTATGTAATTCTTTATCTTTTTTACCATTTATTATTATTATTATTATTATTATTATTATTAAGCAAGTAAACAATACACATGTCAAAAACTAATGTGTTATTTGTACCTGATTAAAGAAGAGCTATTATAAAATTATTATTTGATTGATTGACATTAAAATATGCAGCCATTTACTGTTGTTTTACTTCCTTTGAGAGTCAAGAAGCTGAGTATTAAATGGTTAGACAAAATAAACTGAATTCAAATTGACTGGACATGAGAAAAGGAAAAACATATTGTCCTATTATTACATTAGAAACTTTTTGTTTAACGTTTAAGCTTATTTGAGATAGAACCTTGTGTTACCTTTTTTACACCACAAGGGGGAGCTAAAGACTCAGAGTTCTCTTCTCACACGCAACACCTTGTTAAGAATTTTATCCTGGTCAGGGCAGCATTAGATCCTGAGCCTTTGTGAGGAGAGAATACTTTAACATAGACAACTAGCATGTTTTGGGGGAGTGAGGGAAAAGCCAGAAAAAAAAAGCCTGGAGCAAACCCATGCAGACACAGGGAATACATGAAACATCATTTAGGGAGAAAGATGTAAACATTTGTATTTATTAAATAAAATAATTAATTATTTATGAAATAAAATAAACTTGCGAATTGCACTCATTCTCAAGCCTTTCAATGTTAAACATAACAGGGCCTGTATTTACATATTAGATCCAGATTGGCCCAATAATGTGATTTTTAATAATTAGTGATGTCAAATAATCATTTATGATGTCATGGGGCGATGGTGGCTCAGTGTGTTAAGACTCTGCATTACTGATCGGAAGGTCAATGGAGCGAGCCCCAGCTCCGCTAGGTTGCCACTTTTGGGCCCTTGAGCAAGGCCCTTAAACCCGTGTCTGCTCCAGGGGCGCCGAATAATGTCTGACCCTGCGCTCTGACCCCAGCTGGGATATGCACAGGATAAAGAGTTTCACTGTGCAGTGATGGTTAAGTGACCCATAATAGTTGAATTTCATAAGGTTTTGATTGGTCAATCAGATTTCTTATTGCAATTTCCAGGAAAAGGTCTGGTTTATGTACCAAATAAAACCTTCTACTACTACTAATAATAATAATAATAATAATAAACAAGTCATTCATTTATACTGTTTATATTTTCATTTACAAATTGCATAATTTTTTTTACAGATATTCTCTTTTAAATAAAGATGTGTTATGTAGGTACAGTATGCTTTACATTCTAATGTAAAAATCCACATTCTATCATTGTGCAAATGAGAAAAAGCCCCACTAAATAAACCTACAATGACATAAGCCATGTATTTTTTATGCATGAAACATAATTTAATGCCCTTTATTGATAAGGTGGCTGAAAGCTGACATTTTGTACCTTTACGACTAAATAAAAATTTATTCCTGAGTATATATTTAAGCAATTTACTAGACAGCCAATCAAAAAACAGTATATCAAAAAGATGCAGAATGTACTGAAAAAATAACATACGGTGATGGTCAGTGATGTACAAAAGAAAGAGATTGAAGTTATCGTATAAAAATCTGAGAGTATGTTCAACATAATGGCGGAAAGAGGCGGTCTGCGTCTCTCTCTCTCTCTCTCTCTCTTTCTCTCTCTCAAGCAAAAAGGAGAGTAAGTGCTTGTATGGCAAAGTGCCACAATGACAAATCAAAACCAGACAACTGACATTTCATCTGAATGAAAATGTCACTGAACAAAGCCTGGTGCTTTAATTGTCCTCCAAAATGGCTCAAAGGGAGAAAAAAATGCCTAATGGATCAACCGTAACTTTTCAATATCTGATCCCGTGATGCTCAGCATTAAGTCATTGTTGGGTCTGGACTTCAAGCGCTTAAAATCCACAAAGCAGAATCCCTCCATCAGCTCGATAACCTGAGCCAAAGCTAGCCTTGATTTATAAGCCAGAAAGATAGGAGGAGGGCCGAGGAATGTTTGCAGCTTCGCATTTGGCTCGGATTGATGTTTCAGCTTTTCCAACAAATATTAAAGCACTCTCGTTGAAACTCAATGTCATGTTGCATAGATTAATTTCCTAAAACCTACTAAATGTAATCTAGGAGCAAGGGCTCTGTACCTGCACCAATCCAGAATCAAACAGTATTTCATTAAGGTATGAAATGTACAGAATACTAAGGTGTACCCAATATTGAAGTTTATGAAATTACTGACGTGTATGGAATAATGAATAAGGGAAAATATTGAAAGTGGACTGAGAAGAGAATACTGAAGTGTATAAAATATTGAGATGTACAGTACAGGATACTGAAGCCTATGAAGCAAAAGAACAGCTAAAATATACAGAATACAGAATGCTAATGTTTCTGTACTACTACAATTAAGAAAGTACTAAAGTCTATGTATACTAAAGTTTAAAGAATACTGAAGTTTATTGAACACAGAAATGTATGGAATACTAATGTTTAAAGAAAAGTCAGGTATACAGAGTATTGATATGTGGGGAATACTGCATTGTACAGACGTACTGAAGCATGTGGAATCCTGATGTTTAGGGAATACTGAACTGGTGCAATACTGATGTTTAAGGAATACTAGGGTGTACTGAAAAGTCTATGGAAAACTAAAATTTAGGAAATTCTGAAGTCTGCGGAATACTAAAGTTTACAGACATACAGACATGAAGCATGTGATATTAACAATAATAAAGCACTATTGCATGTACTTTCATAGTTATTCCACAGCTTGTAGGTGTGTTTTTGTCCTGACTAATATACTCATGGCTTCTGGGTCTGATAGTTTTCCTACCATCTTATTAATCATACATAGAGCTTCTGTTAACGAACAATCCAGAATTATTGGGTTATTTTGTTTGGAAGAAGGTGAATTTAGCATCTGTAGCACTTAAGAGACCCATACTGCGTCCATTGCTCTTAGGAATGAAAGTTAGATTGAGACATGGAGAAGAGAACGTTACAAAGACAAGTTTCAGCTTCATCCAAAGCCGAGGCCATACAGTAAAAAGAGTTCAGGTTACTTTTCTGGAGGAGTTCAAGTATCCGTTCCGTATCAATCAGCCAGAAAGTGGAGCCTTTCTGTGTTGTACGCTATTAACACGTAACACACAGCAAAAACAGAAAACACATGGGCTATAGCAAATGCAAGTTCTAGTTACAAGCTTACAAATGAAAAAAGACAATGTAATGTACAGTATGTAACAGCAAAGGCACATGGGTCATCAATTACCCTAAAAGGCAGCAGCGTTGCACATCTAGATCGACATAAATCAGAGGTAGCATGCTGGTCATGCATCGATGTTTAAGAGCGTCTGGAGGAGCAATGTGGAAAGTCTTACTTCGTAAATGAAATCCAGGTGATACGAGCCGTGTGTTTAGTCTGAGATATTAGTCTAAGATATCTGTCGCACATCTTACTCATTCAGTTAGAACATCCTCTTATCATCCTGAACCTTGTGAAATATCAATCATAAGCTGTATGTGCTTTTAAATACACTGGACTGTACTAGCAGAGTAATAGCACAGTTTTTAAAAGATTGCAAAGCACACAACATTAGGGGTGATATATCAGAGTTCAAATGAGAACAAATTATTGGTAAACGTCTCACTGGCGCATCTGTGACCAAGACAGCAAGTCTTTGTGATGTCTAAAGAGCCACGGTATCCAGGTAATGTCAGCATACAGTACCACCAAGAAGGACGAACCACATCCAACAGGAGTAACTGTGGATGCAAGAGGAAGCTGTCTGCAAGGGATGTCCGGATGCTAACCCAGATTGTTTCCAAAAAACATAAAACCTCAGCTGCCCAACTTACTGCAGAATTAAATGTGCACCTCAACTCTCCTGTTTCCACCAAAACTGAGCTCAACAGGGTCAATGTACATGGCTAGGCTGCTATAGACAAACCCTTGGTCTTTTGTGCCAATGCCAAACTTCAATTTCAATGGTGCCAACATCAGAAATCTTGGGCTGTGGACAATGTGAAACATGTATCATTCTCTGATGAGGTCACCTTCACTGTCTTTCCCACATCTGTATGAGTAACGGTGTGGAGAAGCCCCAAAGAAGCGTACCACCTAGAGTGAAGCATGGTGGTGGATCAGTGATGGTTTGGGCCTCAATATCATGGCATCCCCTAGGCCCAATACTTGTGCTAGATGGGTGCGCCACTGCCAAGGACTACCGAACCATTCTGGAGGACCATGTGCACCCAATGGTTCGCACATTGTATCCTGAAGGCAGTGCTGTGTATATATATATATATATAGTCTTGGCCAAAGGTTTTGAGAATGACACAAATATTAGTTTTCACAAAGTTTGCTCCTAAACTGCTTTTAGATCTTCGTTTCAGTTGTTTCTGTGATGTACTGAAATATAATTACTAGCACTTTAGACGTTTTAAAGGCTTTTATCGACAATTACATGACATTTATGCAAAGAGTCAGTATTTGCCGTGTTGGCCCTTCTTTTTCAGGACCTCTGCAATTCGACTGGGCATGCTCTCAATCAACTTCTGGGCCAAATCCTGACTGATAGCAACCCATTCTTTTATAATCACTTCTTGGAGTTTGTCAGAATTAATGGGTTTTTGTTTGTCCACCTGCCTCTTGAGGATTGACCACAAGTTCTCAATGGGATTAAGATCTGGGGAGTTTCCAGGCCATGGACCCAAAATTTCAACGTTTTGGTCCCCGAGCCACTTAGTTATCACTTTTGCCTTATGGCACGGTGCTCCATCATGCTGGAAAATGCATTGTTCTTCACCAAACTGTTCTTGGATTGCTGGAAGAAGTTGCTGTTGGAGGGTGTTTTGGTACCATTCTTTATTCATGGCTGTGTTTTTGGGTAAAATTGTGAGTGAGCCCACTCCCTTGGATGAGAAGCAACCTCACACATAAATGGTCTCAGGATGCTTTACTGTTGGCATGACACAGGACTGATGGTAGAGCTCACCTTTTCTTCTCCGGACAAGCCTTTTTTCCAGATGCCCCAAACAATCGGAAAGAGGCTTCATCGGAGAATATGACTTTGCCCCAGTCCTCAGCAGTTCATGCACCATACTTTGGTGACCCTGATGTTTTTTTTTTGGCTTCTTTGCTGCCCTTCCTGACACCAGGCAATCTTCCAAAAGTCTTCGCCTCACTGTGCGTGCAGATGCACTCACACCTGCCTGCTGCCATTCCTGAGGAAGCTCTGCACTGGTGGCACTCCGATCCCGCAGCTAAATCCTCTTTAGGAGACGATCCTGGCGCTTGCTGGACTTTCTTGGACGCCCTGAAGCCTTCTTAATGGTACCTGAGCTCAATTTTGAGTATCACAGCAAAGGCTGTGAATACTTACGTACATGTGATTTTTTTTTTTTATTATTAATTTTTTAATGAATTTGCAAAGATTTCAAACACACTTTTTTCTTGTTATCATTATGAGGTATTATTTGTAGAATTTTACGAAAAATAATGAATTAAATCTATTTTGAAATAAGGCTGTAAAATGTGCAAAATGTGTAAAAAGTAAAGCATTGTGAATCTCTCTCTCTCTCTATATATATATATATATATATATATATATATTTATATACTACATAAAAAAGAATTGAAGAAACAGGCTTTTGTTTGCGTGCAGATCCACAAGGCCGAGCAATGAATCACTGCAGCTAAGTGATCAAGCAAGTCTCCATCCGTCGCCATGGACACCCAGGGTCACGACCCCCGACGTCTCGCTCCTTGAGCTGACAAATTTCCCCACAATCAATAGCAGCTGTCAGGAGAACGCGAGAGGTCACGGTCGCTCGTGTCGACTGGGCAGATTAAATCCAGCCACTGATGGGTAATTAATGGACTTGATCAATCCGAGGTGATGCTAAACGCTGGCACCGTGACAAAAACCAGACATAAATGTCTCCATCTACTTGAAGAAAAATCTTTGGAATTTAAAATGAACGGGAAGCGATGGATGTAGGGGCCAAATAACGTGGGCGTAAAGGAAATTTTTTTTTTTTTTTTCGCTTAAATTATTCCAAAACTTACGTAGCTTAGAATTAAAAGACAAATCCGCCTGGGGGACTTGTTTAACAGTTAGTAAAATTTATGGAATATCAACTGTTTATGTAATCCATAAATGTACAGAATACTGAAGTGTACAGATTAGTGATGTTTGTGGAATACCTGAGTGTATGGACAACTGAATTTTGCAGAATACTCACGTTTATGAAATACTCACGTTTATGGAATACTGAAATTCAGGAAATATTGAAGTGTGCAGAATACTGAAGTTCACAGAATGCGTAAACTTAAGGAAAACTGAAGTGTAAAGAATAACGACATGTGGAATCTGTTAAATTACTATTATGTATACTTTTATAGCTATTCCATAGCTAACAGGTGTGTTTGTCTCCTTATTAATATACTCATCGCTTCCAGGTTTCCTTCTATTTTATTAATCATCCTTTCCTCATCTTACTATTGAAAATGAACGACAACTGATGGACATCTTTGAGATTTGAGACCTTTTCAATTATTCCAAAAGTTTAAAAAAAATTATAAATAATGGACAAATCCACACTGGGTGGCTTCTTTATTTTTTTTATAATAAACGGTTCAAAGTTTGAAATGAATGATTTTTTTTTTCAGAACAACAAACTCAACAAAAATGGTGTGCCACCTTGTGGTGGTATTTGGTATTACCGTGTAGCAACATTACTAAATTCTAGACTGTTACAGTATATTGGACGGTATTAGATTAAAAAAACTGCTTATAAAATGAAATGGTTAGTGCACATCTATGCTTTCTAATTAAAGATCGAGAACGGGATGCAGAATAAAGAAAAGTGAAGATGACGACAACGCAAGACGACGAATAGCGACAAATTTAACTCACGTAAGCGAATGGAATGATTTGCCTAATGCAAAACCTGAACTGATATTTTGGTAACCTTATCACGCTTTGCATTCTTGTGCAAAATCCTGAAAGCTAAATGTCCTTGTGATCTGTCGACAATGAAAACTGACAATCATGGGATAAAAATCTTGCCGTTTTTATTTGCATATAAAGTCAGCTAAAATGACACGATGAATTAAGAAAAAGTCTCATCAACATAGAAACAAGGCATTTACAAATGGCACCAATGACATCATGGCAATATATATAGATTTTTTTTTTTGTCCTGTCTGCGCGACATACAACAAACACAACACGATCCACCAGGTGGGAATGAAAAGTAAACCATAACCATAGTAATAATAAGCATGGGCTCAAAGCAGATAAAAGATTGTTTTTGTTGTTGTTTTTTAAATTCAGCTCCTTATTGAAGCATCATTTAAGTTTGGCTTAATTTAAAAAAAAAAAAAAATCGATCTTTTAGAACGGACTCACTGAAGGTAAAATCTCAGCTTAAAGAAATCACAAGTGAGAAACTTAGATATAAAATACAAAAAGCGCTTTCAAATTTCAAATGGCACAATCCTGAATGGGTGGCAATATTATTATTATTATTATTATTATTTATAATCACAGTTATTGTTGAAACTTTTGTGATAGTTTGCTAGATGTCGACAATGGCGTCTGTCAGGGTAACGGTTGTGTGAACCTTATTAGACAAAAAAAAGCCGCCTCCTTAGCCAGGTTTCTTGGAAATGAAACACGGCAGGAATTAGAAGAAATTTAAAACCCAATCCAACCGATTTTCAACAAGTACCTCATGAAACCTCAGCCATCCTTTTCCTGAATATAACATCCGGAATAAAAAGTCTTGGGTCGGAGAATAGTGTGAACGATTACGAATGCACCAATAAATATAACCACAAAGCATCCTGGCGAGGTCGAGACTCAAAAGGAAAAATTTGAGTGAGAATAATCCTCAACCCGATGTCTCGTCTGCCTCGTTGTTCTTTAATACACTCCTGCTGTGAAAAAGGTATTGCTGAGCCTCTTTTGATACCTTATAAAGCACTTTAGATGCAGACTAAAACAAACTGAACAAGGCAACCAGTACAAACGAAGCATAAATATAATTAATTCACCGTTTT
Source organism: Clarias gariepinus (assembly GCF_024256425.1). Lineage (NCBI taxonomy): Eukaryota > Metazoa > Chordata > Actinopteri > Siluriformes > Clariidae > Clarias > Clarias gariepinus. The sequence goes on along the minus strand of NC_071109.1, from coordinate 29,101,490 downwards.
TCTTCGTCTTCTTCTTCTTTTTTCCCCAGCAAATCATTATTTAAATGGTATGATCGTATTTTTTAAAAAATATTACATATCCATGCATTCATTTTTTTTTTTAAATACAAGCAGTACAAAATGACCATTACTTTAAAGATAAGAAGGGTTGGAGAGTAGAAAAAAAAGGGAGGGGGATTTAAGGTGGAAATTTCACGAGCTTCCTGGATTGGGAAGGTCGAATACGATGGGTGGATTGGTCGGCTGGAAACTGACTGTACACGTAGACGAGTTGATGAACGTGGTATATCCGTCTGTCATTAACCCATAACCTGTGTAAGGAGAGACAAAACACCAGAAAAGTACAAATATGTTAATATTATGCATGTTCGTATCTTTGAAAGTTCGTAACTCGAATGTTCGTATGTTGGGGAGTGTCAGTGTTAAGCATGGATTTGGGGTCTCACCTTCATGGATCCCACCGTAGACGTGGAGTTTGGGCCGGACCCGTCTCTGTACCGTGTTGAGTAACTCCACGCAGCCCACTCTCTGGAGCTCCTTAGGCACCCAGTCTCTGAACCCTGGAAACAGCAGCGGTATGAGAACCATCAGCTGACTGTCGGATCGATCCCACAGCACTGAATTTACTGTCTGATTTATTTCAAGCAGCTATATTTCTTACAGGTTCTGAATTATTGAAAAACCACTCGAAGTATCTAATAAACATTGAAATGCCGTGTAGTTTGAAACTGATTGCTCTTGTTGTAAAACCCGTTTCAGTAAACCAGGCGCTGAGTCGGGCGAACTGGCATACATCTGATGTGTGCGTGAGAGCGGCTGAGTGGATCGATGCTCTGCGGGCAATGGAATAAGATTTTACTTGTTTTAAATAATAAAGAAAGAGAACTTGATTATGTGGAGGTCAGCGTTAAATCAAACTTAAACCGTGGGGTCAATGTGCATCTGGCTATCATTAGTGTATAAAGAATTACTTCATTATTGATCATTAATGTGTTCGACTATGGGTTAAGAAAAATGTGTAAAGGGATGAAAGTGTGTAAATAGTTTACGTGTTGGGTTATAAAGAAACTGATGTTTTACCTCCTCAAGCGCCTCCAAAGTCTCAAAACTCAACAGTGAGCGCACTGGGTTGAGCGGGTGCGAGCATGTGGGTGCTCACACGGCCTTCTACCGCACGCAACTAATTAGCCCTCGCAGTGTTTTGAGACTGGAGATTTTTGATAACGTAACGCCGTAAAAATGTGTTTCTGTTGCGTCACTCTGTGCTCGGTACAGAATCGATTATGTCTGAGGATGATCGGCCAATCAATCAATCAAACTGAAAACCAGACGATTCTGGTCACTGGCCGATCGAGCGGCTTATCAACGTAATAGGGTTTTAAAAAATCGATTTTGGAGTCAGTAATCGCTACACAAAAACTACGGTAAATAATTTTTCCCCTCCATCTTTACAAGCTGGTGTATAATGTATAATTGTTTTTTGGAAATGGTTTCAAATCGAAATGAATGTCAATCGAGTATAAATAATTTATAGCACTAAGATATATGGTTGGTACGTCCTGTCTGTTCCAGCTTACCTCATGTTAAGCCTAACCTTCAAAAAAAAAAAAAACTTTCTTTTTTTATAAGAACTACCCAAATGTCAGAATCATCAGAATAATCATGTATACTTTTCCTTACAGGGCCATTCAGTTCTCCCAGAGGGCTAAATACATGCACACACACACACACATTACTGCCGGTATGTGATAATAACCAGCACCATGACCCGATGACCTTACCTCTTACCACAATCCTAGATGCACCACATTAACCCTGATGTTTAACTCCACATTAATCAGAAACACAGAACTCAAATCATTTAGCGTTTATACACAGAGTGTCTGCACGGATCAAGATGAATGTAACGGTATAAACAAACATATCATTTAGACTGAGTGACAATCTGACAAATAACTACCTTACCTAACTTTATCAAAGAAGGAAAAAAAAAAGCCAAAGAAATACAAGTGAACTTACAGACGCAGACAGACAGACAGACAGACAGACAGACAGACAGACACAAACAAGAAAAACGCAGTACCCAGAGGAGGCCCGTGAGTCATGAGGATGTCGATGTCCTCGGGGATCTGGTTCCACTTGTCCAGCAGAGACTGACCACGAGGCAAGTTAAAACCCCATCCATTAAACCAGGGCGTCCTGGGAAAACAAACAAACAAAAACAGATTATAAATATCACATCCAAGTGCATCAGTCTGTTTCTACACCGGGACAAAGCTGAAACCCAAACAGATAACGTTTTATATTATATACAAGGTGTTTGCGCTATCAGATATCAAGGCCACTGCCACTGTCTGTCTGTCTGTCAGAGGTTATCTCCAGAGCAGCGACCCCGGAGCAGAGGTCACAGTCCGCGGCGGCCGATTGATCACGCTGTCAGCGCCGCTGAGCTGGAGCTTGTTAATGCGAGTTTTTATTTGCCCTGGGGAATGGCGCCACCGACAGGCCGCCCTAACACGGCTAACCCAGTCCAGACCCGGGGCTGATCGAGGCCAGACGACGCCGACAGGCTGTTTGGATGAGGTTGGGGAGGTGAGGGGGGAAAGGTCAGGGTCCCGTGCTGGGTAGTAATGCTGAGTGACGGATGAAGATAAATAGAAAGACGAGTCAGGAATGAGCGGGGCCTGCAGTGCACGGGTTGCCTTACGGACTAGTCTTATAGCATGTATTACCATGTAAAACCTGAAAAGTTTCAAAACTGTACAACACATCTGTAGAAGCGTGCTGTTTTTAAGGGACAAAAAACTTCATAACAATGACAACAACTTTATGTCCCCAATGGTTATTTACATAATCATGTAATAGCATGGCTGCGAGTGCTCGATCCCTTAAAAATGCGATTTTAATGAATCAATTATGCAATTTTATTGTTTGATTCAACACTTTTTTTTTGTTGCACAGAAACACAAACTGCTTTCATCCTTCACAAATACTCGCGTTTAGCGAAATTATTGCTTCTTCTTCTTTTTGAGTTTATGTGCAGTTGGTGCACTACTGCCACCTGCTGGACTGGAGCAGAAGATTAAAAAATACGCTTTGTACATTTAAACAAAACGCAAGTTAGACAGCATTTTAATGCTTAATATTTACTTTTGTTGTCTGTTGTGTTTTTAACACTTTAACCCCTGTAAGAAATGTATAGCAGCTTGAGACGAACCAGACCTTTGAACATTTTATATTAGTTGTTATTGGATCGAAGCGAAAAAACAAATGTTGCATCGAAACAACTGACAATGATTTAAAGCTCATCAAAATACAGTCATTTCTGATGCGTTTTCGTTTCAAAGAAGGTCCCCGAGCCAGGCTGAGCCACCGGGAACCGTCGGAGTTTATGAGGAATTTCTGTAAAATAGCAAACGTTTCAGTTTTCTAATTACTGAGGCGCCTTGACACGCCAACTTACGGTCTGTTCTTATCTTTCATCATTCCGGGGAACGGAATTACCGATAATATCTAAAGGTTTTAAGCTCGTTTTTATAAAATATTTATGAGATCAAACACGCACAATACACAATACATGTCGATTCATAATCACCGCTGGCTTTAATACACGAGCCCCCCATTGAGCTGTTTAGCAGTCTGACTCGGGCATTTCTGCAACGTTTTTATTATTTATATAATCTTCCAGATTAATTTCGCTTATAATTAGCATTTTAAAAAGAAGCCCAGTCTGCAATCAATGCTATTATTATGCATCCTGTTTGGGAGACCGTAGCTGTTTTAATTTTGTAATCATAAATTCAATACATGAATCAGAACGATCATTAACGCCATCGCTGTGCATCCCTACATTACATGAATTATTGATGTGGATTCATCATCAACACCGATTAATGTTAACGGACGCATTTAAAAAGTCAACCTCGAGACGCAATTGGATGTAAATGGTTCTCCTCCATAAAGCAGACGCACGTAATCCGCTGCAGCGGGATGTGTATCGGCTCGGCCTGTGATACCGAAGCGATCGGGAAGTTGAGGTCTACGTTTAAGCGCACGTGGAACGCCGTGACCTGAGGGCATCGGATCTCGGCGGGCTTCTAACAGACCGTGTGGGTGGTGTGTAGAGGGCAGTCTCCGGAAGACCACATGACCTGACTGAGGCCTGTATTTAATAAATTATGCTGAGCAAGCACTGGAGGAACTCGGGGACTCGAGGAGCTGCACATTTTCTTTTTCTCGTGAATTACATTATGGGAATCGTGTTCGGATCCGGGAGCGCGAGTGCCAATTACGGAAGAGAGGAGCAATCCTCGAGCGATTTGGCGTGTCAGGGGTTTGTTCACCTTTAGAGGAGGGTTACTGTATGGCTTTTATTAAAAATGTCTCACACACACCCACACTATTTAACCTTCTAGATGGGAAGAAAAAAAAATACACAATATTTTTTTCCCTAAATTCCAAATACGCACACAGACTTTACACATGTATAGTGTATAGTTTATATATATATATATATATATATATATATATATATACATTGAAGAATACCCTTTGTATTAAATCACATTTTTCGCTCGAATTCAGCTTGTGTGACCCTAAAAAAACAAACAAAAACCCAACCAGAAGTTAGAAAAACCCCAGAACAGCAAGGCTACTGTCTCTGGAAAGAAACGACAAATTGTCTTTAAACCGTTCTTTCTCCGAGTTTCCCCGGTCGCCCGCCTCTAAAAACAAGAAACAAAAGAACTCTATAAATACATGTTGAGTAAAAAAAAACAGCCCAAACCCCCGTTTGCCAGCTTGCGGTTTGTGACAGCTTGCGCGGCTTGCACGAGCTCCCATCCAGGAAGAGCTGTCAGACTGCGATCGCTCGCTAAAACAAACCCGGCCGTCAGATAAGCAGCGAGAGCGCCGGCTCAGTCAACATACGCTGCCTAAACATGCATCCTTCATCAGCTCGAGCGCACCGGTTCTGCTCCAGATCTCCTGCTCTGACTCACGACAAACTGGACAATCGGCTAACACAGATACATACGTTGAATAGACTGTAAGAACAACGCTACTGAATATCAAGAACATTATGGGTGATGTAATCTCTAAGACTGACAGCGACCATCAAGCGTGAGATAAAAAAAAAAAGCTCAGAACCAGCGCAACAGGAACTTGTGTCGCAACGCTGATGCTGATCTTCGTTTTATCACTGATCTGTAGCTAACCTTGCATTCACACATGTTAAACTGCGATGTTCTCAACTCGACACGAAATATGTAAGTTCTCCACTGATGTTTTTCTCAACTTTAGTTCCCACCTGCAACTGGTTCAACTTTTTATTCAACCTGGCCAAAAAACAGCACTAAACAGCATATTTTACTTATGTTTAGCACAAAATGCTGGGCAGGTCAGATGTGAAAATGCTTCCAGAACCACTCTTTCACAATGTGAGTCCTGGAAAATGCTCATACCATCAGGGAAGAAAAACATCAGATCGTCAGCTGACTTCGCTGACTTTATTGCCACATAACATCGCTGAGTCTAGACCAGAGCGACTGAAGCAACCCCAGATCATAACACCTAAATAAAACCTCCAGAGGCTTGTACAGATCCTGCTAGGCATTATGGGTGCATCGCTTCATGGGCTTCCCTTCTTAGGTAACAGAAACCATTTACTCATGGTCACCCTATCCGGTATCAGCCACATGAAGACAAGTACCCTTTTAAGTCTGGTTCCTCTCATGGTCACCTCAGAGAGTTCCTTCCTTCCTTCCCACCACCGTCACTCCCAGAGCTTGCACATCAGGGACACACTGAAGGAACGTTTTCACACACTTTCACGTTTTCACACACCTAATCACATTTTTAAATGGATTCAAATTCTTTTGTCCCCTCAGCATCCATGCAAAGGGAGACTTCACATGCAAAGGAGATTCTTCTGTTTGCTGTCCAGCTTCAGCAGGACTTGCAGCGTCTGACCACAGTGCCAAAACTACCACTAACTGATCATTTGCTGACCATGGTATCACTGTGATTGGCCAGCCAACCCACCTGATCTAAATTCCATGAAGCATATATATGCTATCGTCAAGAGTAAGACGAGAAACAACACTACAGATGAGCAGAAGGCCGCCATCAAAGCAACCTGGTCTTCAATACTGCCTCAGTAGTACCACAGGCTGATTGCCTACATGTCTTACCGCACTGACGCAGTAAACTTGTGCTCGGGAAGCTTCAACCAAGTATAGAGTGCATATAAATACAGATTATTATTACAGTATTGATTTGCTTGATTGCTTGATCTTAGGAAATATTCCATTTTGAGATTTTGGGGGATGCTTTTATTTTCATTAGATGAAAAGCTTTCACACGTTTTCCTGTACAAAAGCCTTTAACATTCATCCAATTCATTTTTTGCTTAAAAATTGATATATACTTTAAAAATATGCAAAAAATATGCAGTGCCATTAATAGTATGCATTTATTCCAAACCCCCTTTTTTTTTACACCGTGGGTCATTTGGCCAAAAGGTTTAAAAACAAGGGACCTTAAAAAAAAAAAAAAAATGCAGAAGTATTTTTTTCTTAATGTGTAAATGATATCAAATTTGTGTGCAGATATAGTGTGTATTATTTTAGTCTCTTTCTTGTCAAAGAAAAGAAAAAACCTTTAAGTTTCGCTATAGGCCTTATGTAACGCACAGAACACAGAACAGGCCGGTACAACCCTCTTTCATGCTAGAAGTGACAGAATGTGTGTTCCGGTGATGGATGTGAGAGTAAATAAAGGTGAGCAGCTGCTTCGAGCCTGTGCGCTATATCCTAAAGAATTACTTCTTACTAGACTTTAGGGATATTTGGCTCCTGCCAGTATAGCAAATGAAGCATCAAACACAGCCATCGATGTGCCATGTCAGACGTAAGCGAAAATCCTTGATACAGCCAGAAGACCAACCTTGTCTTATCTGAACTCAAAATGAATATAAATCTGTAAGAGCCGAGGCTGCAGGGCAGCAAGGATGAATTACAGCAAATGTGCAAAGTGTGCAGGTGATGCAGTGTACAATTCGTTAAAGCTACAACATGGCACCGTTTCAAAAACGGTATGCGGTTCATCATGTGCAAGATATTTCTGAAACGTTCGATTTATGACAAAGAAAGAATGAAGTCGAACCTGTCAGTCGCTGAGCCTTCACAGAGCAATTGTGTGTTTTGGCTACCTCAGCACTTCAGGTTAGTGAACTCTTGTCGACCCACACACACACACACACACACACACACATACGCACACACAAATAGGCTGAGCCCTTCAGGTTATTTATGAAGCAGTGCAGCAATCTAGATCTTCTACAGCTTCTAGACATCGTCCACATCAAAAAAAAAAAAGCTCATTGAAATATTTATCTGACCTGCACAGAGCAATGGCTTTAAATAAAGAGAAAGAAAATGAGCAAGAGTAATGAGAGAGAAAGAAAGATAAAGGCAAACAATGTCAAAAGCGATATTGGAGAAGATGAACAGAGACTGATCGCATGGTCTTCTCGGGGTGAGCGGTTGAGCAAAAAAAAAAAAAAAAAAGAACAAGGGAGAAAGACCGAGAGAGGAAATGAGAGAGCTTTGGGATTTCCTGTCCACACGGTTTCTGCACAGGGTTAGTGGCCCATGTTTCCCCAGGACCTTGTAATTTGTTTATCCTTTAATGACTTAATGAACTAAATTTAGTCCATTTTGTAACTTCTAAAATGTATCCGTGACGCACGAAATTTTTACATGTGCATCCCACGTGCTGATGCGTCGTTAATACAAAAAAGGGAAAAGGCTGGGAGATATCGATTCACCTCTTTTTTTTGCAAAAATCCGGAATAATCAGTTAAGTTTTTTCATATTGCATCTTGATTAAAAAAAAAAGGTTGCTTGAGGTAAACTCTGACTTCCATGGCATCTAAATTTTTACAAGTTGTGTAATAATATTCGCAAAGTGGGGCAGTTCTGCCATTTCAAAGGATATTTAATTTTTAAATTAAATATAAATATTTAAGAAACCTAGACCTTTTACCGCAAGAATCCCAAAGGTCCTGCAGGTCTAAAAGCCTGTAGTGGTCCTCTGGTCCCTGCTCAGTCCTGACATTGGTCCAGACACCCAGGCCTGACATATGGTTCAAGACTTCATGAGCCGGTCCAACAAGTCAATGCTTCATTAGCCGGTCCAGCGGGACAAGACTGCAGGACCCGGTCCAACGAGTCAAGACTGCAGCAGCCGTTCCATCTGGTCAAGACTGCAGGAGCCGTTCCGTCGGGTCAAGACTTCATAAGCCGTTCCAACGGTTCGAGACTGCAGGAGCCGTTCCAACGGGTCAAGACTTCATTAACTGTTCCAACGGGTAAAGACTTTATTAGCCGTTCCAACGGGTCAAGACTGCAGGAGCCGTTCCAATGGGTCAAGACTTCAGAAGCCGTTCCATCGGGTCAAGACTGCAGCAGCCGTTCCAACGGGACAAGACTGCAGGACCCGTTCCAACGGTTCAGGACTTCAAGAGCCGATCCAACGGTCCAAGACATCAGCAGCCATTCTAATGGTTCAAGACCCCAAACCCATCTAATGGGACAAGACGCCAGGGTCCCAGCTCAGTCCCACTGATTAAAGACACCCAGGCATAACCTTTGATTCAACAGACCGGGGGAAGTCCGACAGGGCAAGACGCCAGAAGCTGGTCTATTTAGGAAACCCAGACCTTTTAACGCAAAATCCCAAAGGTCCTGCAGGTCTAAAAGCCTGTAGTGGTCCTCTGGTCCCTGCTCAGTCCTGCACTGGTCCAGACACCCAGGCCTGACATATGGTTCAAGACTTCATGAGCCGGTCCAAGAAGTCAATACTTCAGTAGCCGGTCCAGCGGGACAAGACTGCAGGACCCGGTCCAACAAGTCAAGACTGCAGGAGCCGTTCCATCAGGTCAAGACTGCAGGAGCCGTTCCATCGGGTCAAGACTGCAGGAGCCGTTCCATCGGGTCAAGACTGCAGGAGCCGTTCCATCGGGTCAAGACTGCAGGAGCCGTTACATCGGGTCAAGACTGCAGGAGCCGTTCCTGGACTGATTCCCCTTTACAAGTCCAAGCTGTTCTCCTGGCTACAAAAGCCTGTGGGTTTTGACTCTCACAGAATCTGGGAGCTTAAAAAATAAATAAATGAATAAATCCTGGAGATAGCCTGATGCCTGTGTTGTGGACTGATCCCCTAAAACTTTCTGCAACATTCTCGTTCTGTTTCATAATTACGCTTTTAGTTCATTTTTTGTTTTTTCAGCACTGACTCTAGCCATGGATTCCTTGTACCACATGGTAGAGTTTAAAAATGATGTCTAGCCAGAGAAAAAAAAGATAATATACCAGGCTGTCTGTCAGCAGATGGTTTCAGGGTCAACCTTTACAACCTTTTTGCCAAATGTATTATCTACCATTAAAAAAGGTCCATACAAAAGATCTGCCTTGATAGAAAAGCTTCTAGTACTGCAGGTAATAATGTATTGCCTGAAAATAAAGGCCAAGCCCTTCCTCATAGGTCTGAAAATAACCAAGGTGATAACACCTGACAAATGACTGTGCCAAGGAGGGGGTTGGGAGGTGGACCAGAAGTCACTTCATAATTCACAGCGAGTCCCAATGGCCTAGAGAAGACTGTTCAAACGCAATGCTATATTTCTGCTAACAGATTCCTTTCATACACCTTGCGTATAAATATCGGGTAACGACCCGCTCGAGTAAAACCACACAGAACGTTCAGCATGCCGCAGACAGAAAGAAAAGCTTGGCGTTCTTTCCTTTCCTCATCTGTATGATACTGAAAACACAAACCTAATCAAACTAGAACAGCCACATCCAATCTGCCCCTCAGCCACTCAAACTTTGATCAGACCTAATGATGCATATCCTTTTCCTAATCAGGCCTTGGAACCACAGCAGAACTGTAGTGCAGCCACATCCTAAGCCAGACCCTGTCCGCTGATGTATCAATACTTAAATCACTGTTTCACACGATTTACTGTCCAATAAACCCGTGGTCGGGTTGCAGGAAAGAAACCTTCGGAAAGAGGGATCGTTTATCTGGATACCTGTCAGGCGCGCACAGCTCTCTGAATTAAAGCCTGAGCCAAGTATTCGTGTAAGGCTGCCTTAGTTAAATTATGCATAATGCCTGCAGCCCATGTAGGCAGCTATTTGGTTTACAGCTGTTCAGAATGTGGATTTATAACCTATTCAGTGTTGTTCACGACTGACTGTCTGGCAGATTAAAGAATACGTAGCAGAGGCATCAGTGTAAAGGATGTGAGCACCGGTGTTACCGCTGGGTTTAACAACCAATAACAATTGCTCAAAAAAAAAAAACAATGACAGCTTCCTGAAGTACCCAGTAGAGCCAATTACTGGCATAAGGACAAAGAGTGATGGATTTGTTCACTTCGCAACAGGCAGCGGTCCATCTGAGATCCTGAATAAACACAAGACAATACCAAATGCTCGTTAAAAGACATAAGGACTCTGCAAGCTGGAGTAATTCTTGATTTCCTAAAATGTCCAGACACGACTTGCATTCGACCCCATGGGCCAGTCCCGGGAACACTGGCTGCAAGGTGGATGGGATGCCAGTCCATTCCACGGCATCCGAATCATCGGCAATCATCGGAGACGATCCTGACACGAGATATCTTGCTTTCGCCTGAGAAAACCCAAACAGCAGCTCCAATCTAACACAGGTCATTCGCTGATACCCAACAACCCTCGCTGGCACATTTACCATAACTTCAATATGCAATACAAAAGACATGTTTCACGTTTCCACGACAACCCCTCACTTCCCCCAAATAATATCTCACTTGTGGATTCGCTACACAAAGCTCGCACTCGATGCGAACCAAGGTCACATGACTGTTGTCTGCGTCTCTAAGAGGATTACTGGGGAAAGTCTTTGATTTGCAAAAGCCGGGTGTGAAGCTTGCTCCTCAGTCGAGCCACTCGCAGGAGGATGCTCGTGGGAATGTATGCAGGGGTGTTCGGAACAAGCCCATGACCCCATTCCAAACAGAAATGTAACTTTATTTTACGATACATGCTCTAACGTGACCGCCGTTGCGTTCTGAACACACTCTGTGTTAACATATCTGGTGTCCTGCATTTACATGCACTTTGAATGCGTTCCTGCATCGGTTTCCCGATCCAGAATGATTTCGAAATGTTCTTTTGAAGTCATTTTCCTATGTGTAAACTTGCCCTATGTATGGAAACATTATGTTAAAGAGCTTATGCTACTTTGTGTCATTCTGTAAGTCATCTTATAAGTGCAAGTTGCCTTAGGGGAAAAAAAACAAAAAACAAAAAAATCTGAGTGGGATCTTGAAGATATCTGGAGCAACGTTGTTTGAATAATCATCAGCCTTGTCTGGGTCAGAAGCAGAAAAAGGTCAGAACCACCATGAAATGAAAACATGAGAAATAATCTTTTTTTTTTTTTTTTACTCGAGCCTGTGTATCTGTTGGCCCCACAACACAGACGAGCATCGCCGGGAGATTCGAGCCTGGCTGAGCTCTTTGTGCCGAGAAGAATGAGGCAGTGGAAATGACCTCGGTGCTTGTTGGGGCCCCGAGGTCAGGTAGGTCAGCGCAGCCTGGGTCAGCCCGACGTCTGATCCGCAATCCCAACAAAGAGGCAGGATGTTCAGGAACAAAGGCCACTTCCTGCGGGAGAGGCTGGGAAAAAAAGCAGGACCGAAAGAGTCACCCACCTCCCTCCCCCTCCAACTCCCCCTCCTTCGACCCCACATGGCTGCTTCTGCTTGCTCCGAACCGAGAATCTCATTTCCTCTCGGCAGCCAGAGATATTGTGTGTTCTGGGCGAGATCTTCTCGCTTGTTGAGTGCCTTGTGTTCTGCTCGCTGCGAGTACTTTTAGAAAAATTTTAGGAAAGTAGAAAAAAAATTGTTGGAGGACAAAGCCTTAACAAAAATAAATAAGTGAAGAAAGAAGGAAAGAAAAAATATCACACGTGTACGATCGAAGAAATGCTCTGAAATCTCAAAAACAAACAATCTTTTAAAAACGTTACGTTACGATTAAAACTAAATCATAAACCAAGTCTCCAGGCTGCGATGGCTCTCGTCTCCATGGTCCCGTCCTTGGTCTTTTTCATCCACATCACATTCTCACACAGCCTTGAGACGTGGTTACTCAAAAACCTTATATTCTTTAGTTAAGTAGTCATCTGTCAGCAGGTATAACATTGTCTGCGTGCGTGCGTGTGTGTGTGTTTGTGCCCATGGACTATAACGCTGTCCTGCTGAATTAAACTGAATAACTGTGCACGAGCTGAAGGTCTCCACTTTAACCTCCGCTCAGACTCTCAGTCTCTTAAATAAAGTTCTTACAGCGAGCACTGATAGCATCGAAGCACAAAGCGAAGAGTTTCATTCAAACGTTTCTTAACAAATATTGGAAGCTTAAAATAGAGAATAATAAATAAGTGGTCATGTTGTTGGTTTTTTTTTTATTCAATGCTTTTGATTGCTCAATGTGACGACCTTTTAACTAACAGATTAAAGAGATCAAACAATTGAAAGGGTCAACAAATAACAAAGAATAATTCAAATGTAAATACAGTGTATATAATATTGAAAACAAATACAATTTATATATAAATAAATCTTAAATTAATTAAAAAATATATCATACACGCACATATACACGAACACACATTAACACACACACACACACAGGTTGATGCACCATACACACACACACTGCTGTGCATAAACACATAAAGGAGCATTGTCCATTGAACACGCTCATTTTTTGGCGAGCGCTGAACGGAACGGATCGGTTTTCACTTAAAGAACGTAAACGCCAGCGTCGTTAACATGCAGAGTAATAAACCTGAGTGGCAAAGGCTGCATTCATTCGATTTCAAATATTACTAATACTAATACTAATACAGCTCCCTACTGTACTGTACATCTCTAGGGTTTACAGAGAATGGTCTGAACAAGAGAAAAATATACAGTGATGACAACATGAGAAGATATCCTTGTTGATGCCTGAGGTTGGAGGAGAATGATCAAAGGGCTCAAGCTGATAGAAAGGCAACAGTAACTCAAATCACATCTCGTTATAACCGAGGTATCATGAAGACAGGCATCTCTGAACACATAACGCGTTGAAGCAGATGGGCGACAGCAGCAGAAGAGCACACCGGGTGTCAGCCAAGAACTGGAAATTTTGCCAGTTGGGTCAGAATTTGGCATAAACAGCATGAAAGCATGGATACACCTTGCCTTGTATCAATGGTTCATGCTGCTGTTGGTGGTGTAATGGCATGGGGGAGACTTGGCACCCTTTGGGCCCCTTTGAGCATTGCTGCTGGCCGTGTCCATCCATTTATGACCAACGTGGCAAAGCTGAAATCACGTCACCAGACCTCAATCCAATAGAGCACGTCTGGAACGTGGTGGACCGGAAGAGTTGCATCCGGGATGTTATCTCAGTATGGACCAAAATCTCCACAGAATGTTTCCAGCACCTTGTTAAATCGGTGCCATGAAGAATTAAGGCGGCTCTGGAGGACGAATCGAGTCCACCCCGGTACTAGCAGGGTGTACCTAATAAAGTGGCCAATGAGTGTTTACCACATGTATATACTTACACACCCTATGTGCATTTATGTGTGAGCTGATTTCGGTTATCACATAGAGGAAAATTTAAACCATGACACCCGTATAGTGGAGTGTGAAAGTATTTACACCCTTAGGACAAGCCATAAAGGTGAGAGAGAAAAAAACAAGCCTTTTGAGAGTAACGTTCTTCTGGACACAGCTTATCCTCGAACAGCTCAGAACCCCGCCCCATTGTGATTTATAACCAAGATCTCGCTTCCTCTCAGTACTCTCTGTAGCATTTGTGATAAACGCAGGACCATTAGCCGGGGCGTCTTATCGGAAAATCTCCAAAAGCCAAATTGCAATACAATTAAATGAAATAAAGAAAAAGAAAAGGACATTTGCTTTAAAACCAGCAGAGCGATGCTAAATGGCCGTGATGCAGAAAAAACATTAAGCTCCGTGCAGCTCCATTAAAGACGACTGCGACTCCCGGCCTTATTCTAGACCTACAGGAGCATAGCTAGGAGTCAGCAGAGCATGGCGTGGCTTTGCTGGGTCTAACCGTGTCACGGTGAGCTCGCCAATCGAAAGCGGCCGAGCTCAGATTCTGAGTGGAAGCCAATAAATGTTTATAAAAGACTTTGAGAATGAAAGAAAAAACCCTTTTAAAACAGGGCCGCTCAATAGCTCGTTACGTGCGGCAGAAAAACACGAAAAGCCAAAAGTAAAGGAGGTTTTCAATAGCCACTTCATCGCCAAGGACTTAAAGCTATTGGAGCTTCCTCTCCCTCTCTTGTTTATAGTTCATAATCAGGAAGTCCAAACGTAACTCCCACTCGGTTCTTCTGTTACTAATTCAATTTTTCTCTGAGGGACTGAGACCAAGGACAAACATCACATTATTGATGAAGTGCCACAGCTGAAAGATCTGTCCTTGCCCATCTCAGAGACAGAAGCATAAGCCATAAAACGGAGGGAGTGGGGGTGGTTAGACAGAGAGAGACAGAGAGACAGAGAGAGAGAGACAGAGAGAGAGACAGAGAGAGACAGAGAGACAGAGAGAGAGAGAGAGAGACAGAGAGAGACAGAGAGAGAGACAGAGAGAGAGAGACAGAGAGAGAGAGAGAGAGAGAGAGAGACAGAGAGAGAGAGACAGAGACAGACAGAGAGAGAGACAGAGAGAGAGAGAGAGAGAGACAGAGAGAGAGAAAGAGAGACAGAGAGAGACAGAGAAAGAGAGAGACAGAGAGAGAGAGACAGAGAGAGAGAGAGACACCCATAAAGCATTAAAAAAGGCGAATGTAGCTAAAGATGCAAGTGTGAATATTTTATTCGACGCTTCTCAACCTGGACATGTAAACACCGAGGAGTGCGATTTCCCCAAATAAACAGGTGTGTGACTCACCACGGGGTCCCGTATATCCTGAAGCCTTTGATCGTGACCTCGGAGTCCTGCAGGTAGATGCAGTTCGTGAGGAGAGACTGAACGTTATCAAAGTCCTCGGGCCGCAGCTTCGACACAGAGGGGAAGCGGTAGTAGTCCTGCTTGACCAGGTCGGCCATGAAGTCCTTGTCGAACGTCAGCTCGTGGTTCCCGGCGATGACCACCTTGTACTCGTAGGGCAGGCTTCCTGCGGGTGCAGACGAGACGCGATCAAACAACAGAGTGAAAATGCACGCGGCCGAAAGGGGTTTAAATGAGAAGCAGTATAACCTGCAGAGAGGAGACCGGACACAATTACTGTTATCAGACCCAAGATACTGTAGGGAGAATGGCTGTAATGAGAGAGAGAGAGAGAGAGAGAGAGAGAGATGGAGAGTGTGTATGGGAGAGGAAAAAAGGAGGAAAAGCAATAAAAAACACAAACTGCTTTAAAAAGTAAAGTCAGAAAAATTGAAAAGCAAAAAAGTAATAAAGAAAAGTAAAGAAAACAAATAGAAAATTAAAAGAATGCAGTAAAAAAACAAAAAGCAAACAAGCAACTACGCAAATATTATAGAAATAAATAACCTAAAAAGAGAAAGAAAGAAATATCAAAGAAAGGAAGAAAAAAAGGAATGAGCTAACAAAGAAAGAAAGGAAGAAAGTAAGACTGGATATATCAAAGGAAGGAAGGAGCTAAAAAATAAATCTAAAAAGAAAAAAAGAAAGCTGGAAATCTGGAAGAAAGGATGCAAGGAAGGAAGGAAGCAAAATCTAAACCTAGAAAGCAAGAAAGAAAAGTAAAGAAAGAACGAAAGACTGGAAATCTGGAAGAAAGGAAGGAATAGATTAAAATCTAAAAATAAACAAAGAGGAAAAAGAAGGAAGGGGTCGGGGAGAGAAATATTTGGGATTTTATATGAGAATTTAAAAAACAATAATAAAGTGAAAAGTATTATATTTAATTAGCAGCACTTAGCAAAGACAAACTAAAAAGAAAAAGGAAGAAAAATGTGTGGAAAGGAAATAAATGTAAGGAAGAAAATAAATGAGAAAAATGAATCTGAATGGAATGAAAAATATAAAAAAAAAACATGAAAAGAAAGCGGAGAAGGCGGGAAAAAATAAAGACTGAGGGACAGAGAGAAGAAAGAGAATCCTGTTTCCCAGTGGATGCAGCGGCGTTGTGTGTGTGTGTGTGTGTGTTGTGTGTGTGTGTGTGTGTGTAAAGTCATTCAGGGTCTGGTACAAGTTAAATATGGCATTTTAATTAGAAGAGCAAAGCGGCCATATGGCAGGCAGGTACGAGGACGCTACATGAATTGTGAAATCGATGTGTGGGTTTGAGAAGCGCTGACGCGGCGCGATCCTCCGAGACCAGCTGAGCGGCGGGACTTGAAGGAACGAGCGCGCGGGCTGAAATGCGAGTTTCCGTTCGTCGAGGCTGTTATTATACAGATGTGGAGGATGTGAACACCAAGATTGCGACACACACACACACACACACACACACACACACACACACACCCTGAGCCGCCTTTAGATGTCAACAACATCCCTGCCTTATGTTCAGGTATCAGTTTTTTTCCTGCTCGCAGACCTGAGCTGCTGCACGGTCCGGTTTAAGCGCCGTAAGATGTCTGATGTCTGATCAAGTGATCTGTAGTGAAGGACGACGCTGTAGTCTGTCTCGCTTTTATCATTAATCCTCGCTGTCTCACATCGCATAGTATCATGTAAAATCAGACGCTGGGATCAGAGAGGAGACGAGCATCTTATTGAGCGACACCGTGCTGGAATCGATCAGCTTCAAAACGACGACTGATAGTATAAACACACCGTGTGTGTGTGTGTGTGTGTGTGTGTGTGTGTGTGTGTGTGTGCGGGGGTAAAATAGGCATCTGCACCCTCAAAGAAGTGCCGTTCAAACTGAAATGAGACGGTGTTCATCGTTCCGACAGTGACGGCGTCTGACGGACATGACGGTGTTCGTACCTGAGCTCGTACGCTACAGCCCACTTACAATCAGCTTCCCGCGGTGATTCCGCTGTAACAACCTGTAAGGCGTACATGACACCCGTTACACACGCCTGGCCACGCCCTGATATTTCCCCCATGCAAAGCCGCAGGAGTTTACGGCGTCACTCAGGAGTGTGTGTGTGTGTGTGTGTGTGTGTGTGTGTATGTACTATATGTACTGTGTGTGTGTGTGTGTGGGCCAGGGGTAGCTCAGTGGATAAGTGTCAAAATGCCTAAATATAAATGTGCACGCGCGTGTTCACTGTATCAGTGTGTGTGTGTGTGTGTGTGTGTGTGTGTGTGCACTGTATCAGAGTCTGTGTGTGTGTGTGTGTGTGTGTGTGTGTGTGTGTGTGTGCACTGTATCAGAGTGTGTGTGTGTGTGTGTGTGTGTGTGTGTGTGCACTGTATCAGAGTGTGTGTGTGTGTGTGTGTGTGTGTGTGCACTGTATCAGAGTGTGTGTCTGTGTGTGTGTGTGTGTGTCTGTGTGTGTGTGCGCGCATGTGCACTGTATCAGAGTGTGTGTGTACTATATGTACTATGTGTGTGTCTGTTGTATCAGAGTGTGTGTGTGTGTGTGTGTGTGTGTGTGTTTATATGCGCGCGCGTTCCCTGTATCAGTGTATGCACACTGTATCAGAGTGTGTGTGTGTGTGTGTGTGTGTGTGTGTGTGTGTGTGCTGCAGGTTGCAGACAGTAAGTCAGTGCAGAGGATCAGAGACATCAGCAGGTCCTCACCTAACCAGTCGTTAAACTTCTTCACCTCAGACGGGAGGCCGAGTTCAGTGAAGTCACCCGTGTGGAGCAGCACGTCGCCGTACGGCATCTGGATGCCATCTGTCCTCGAGTGTGTGTCTGAGACGCACACGAATCGCGTGTGTCCTGCTGGTTTAGGGGCATCGTAGGGAATGGGTTCCACCCTGCAACAGAACCAGAGAGTCAGTATTACTGCCTGATCATCATCATCATCATCACCATCACTTCCATCATCATCATCATCATCATCATCATGACCACCACCACCACTGCCATCATCATCATCATCATGACCACCACCACCACTGCCATCCTCACCATCACCTCACCATCACCACCACATCATCATTACCACCACTTCCATCATCATCCTCACCACCACAACTGCCATCATTGCCATCAGCACCACAGTCCCCAAGCCTCTGACTCAGTGCACAGCATTAGCAGTGTTCGGGGCGACAGAGATATTTTTCTGGTTTTCTGTTCAATTCTAGTTCAACTAGTTCAAGTGCTGAGAGAAAAACCTAAAGTAACTCATCAGGAGGAGAACGTCTGAGACACGGCGCGAACAAAAAGTCAGAATTTACACCTGAGGAAAAGAGCTGAGCGCTTAACCACAATGAAGTGACCGAAAAACTGGAACAGATCGAGTGACCAAAAAATTTGGAGAGAAGTTAAGAAAGAACGAAAGAAAAAAAGAAAGAAAGAGAAAAATTAAAAAGGCAGAGAGATTAGTGACAGAACATTAAGGAAAAAGAAAGAAAGAAATAGAAAATAATGTGTTAAAAGTAAAAACAAGAAGGAAAAATAAAGGAAAAAAGGAAAAACAAGACAGAGGTGAATGACAGAAAATTCAGAATGACAGAAAGAAAGAAATTTAAAAAAGAAAATAAGAGAAAGTAAAATTAGAGTGAGAAGAAAGAAAAAAAAGAGAAAAAGAAAAAAGGCAAAAAGATAAATGACAGAAAACGAAGAAAGAAAGAAAGAAAGAAAGAAAGAAAGAAAAAAGAAAGAAAGAAATAGAAAATAATGTGTTAAAAGTAAAAACAAGAAGGAAAAATAAAGGAAAAAAGGAAAAACAAGACAGAGGTGAACGACAGAAAATTCAGAATGACAGAAAGAAAGAAATTAAAAAAAGAAAATAAGAGAAAGTGAAATTAGAGTGAGAAGAAAGAAAAAAAAGAGAAAAAGAAAAAAGGCAAAAAGATAAATGACAGAAAACGAAGAAAGAAAGAAAGAAAGAAAGAAAGAAAAAAGAAAGAAAGAAATAGAAAATAATGTGTTAAAAGGAAAAACTATAGAAAGAAAGAAAGAAAAAATAAAAGAAAGAAAGAAAAATGATAAAAATAGAGAGAGAAAAACAAGGTGAAAAAAAGGAAAAAAGAAAAAAAAAAACAGAGGTGAATGATAGAAAATCGAAAGAGAGAAAAGAAAAGAAAGAGATCTTACAAGAAAAATGAGAAAGTATGAAAGAAAAAAGAATAATTATAAAGATAATTCTTAAAATAGAGCTATAAGGAAAAAAAGAGAAAGAAATTTGAAAAAGAAGAATGACAGAAAATAGAGACAAAGAAATAAAGAAAGAAAGTTCGATCACTGCGTCTTCGGCCCAACACTAACCAATCACAGGCACCCGTGAGCTCGGGGATGTGGAAGAGGGCAGACGGCGTTTGTTACACACGTCTCTCAGGAAGCACGCCGTATCTGTTGTCCCGCTCAGTCGTTAGCCGCCGAACGCTCGGGGGAACCGACTGGTGCGAGCGACTTGGCCGGTGACCACACTGGGGGAAAAACTTCCACCATCAGGCTGTGTTTTTCATTATTCAACTGCAGGCAGGTGAGCAGTTCCCTGACTCGTCATCAGTAAAGTTGCCCGGGGCAGGTGGAGGTGGTGAGACTACACGGGGGCAGTAAAGTACCTGGTCTGGTATAAAAGTGTCTGTGATAGAACCAGCTGAATAAACAGCGTATTCGGGTTTACTCTGCGTGATAGTTCTGCACCGGTGCAGTAACATCAGAGTATAGTCATCATGTGGGTATAGGTTTAAATCCGTCTTCTACGAGCCATTTTAAGCAGCCGGCCAACATGGTGTAAATAACTGAATAATCCTAATTAAGCTTAATTATCATCATTAATAGCGGAATACATTCAGATGGCAGCCATTTCATGTCATCTGTTCATTACCGCCACACTCCCGGCATGTGTCACCTAATATCATGCGGCACCAGATGATGAAATCTCCGTTATTTTTTTTTAAACAAGTTTTAAAAAAAATAAATAAATGACTTATTGGATTTTTGTCATTTTAACTTTCATTTTGAGTAATATTACAAAAAAAATAAAGAGCACATGGGGTACTTTGTGAAGTTGCAGGCGGTTTGAACTCACCGGCAAGAAAAACACTGCAGGCGCGATTAACATATGAAAACAGGATATTCACACAAGTTACCCAGGCTGGAGGAAACTAGTTACGTTGCATTTACATAGTGTAACCCACATGGCATGGTGGTTGGTGCCAGACGGACTGGTCCGCATATTTTCATCCACAACGTCTCTAGAAGGGCCTGAAAAAGAGAAAATATCCCAGCAGTTCTCTGGGAGAAAAAAAAACCCAGAGGTCGGAGGTGAATAGTCTGAGAGAACTGAGAGAAAAGCAGTAACTCAAATAACATCTCGTAACAACTGAGGTGTGCCGAAGAGCATCTCTGAACACATGACGTGGTGAACCTGGAAGCAGATGGGCTGCAGCAACACAAGACCACACCGGGTGGCACTCCTGTCAGCCAGGAACAGGGAGCTCAGTCTACAGGTCCCATGGACTCACCAAAATCGTTCAATACAAGATTGGAAAACCGTCTCCTGGTCTGACGAGTTGACATTTGGATTGTGGAGAAAAAAACATGGAAGCATGGATCCAGCCTGCCTTGTACCAAGGGGTTCAGGCTGCTCCCGGTGGTGTAATGCTGTGGGGGAGATTGTCTTGCCACACGTAGGGCCCCTTAGTGTGTGTGCATGTGTGTGAGTGTGTGTATAGTCATTCAACCGAGAGACAAAACAGCAATGGCTGACTTGATGCAAAATCCAATTATCATCACTAATAGTCAAAATTAGGGCGAAGTAGTGGAGTTAAAAGTCTAATAGCCCTGCTGGGATCGATTAATGCACCACAGGCTTCCAACGGCACGACAGAAGAATACAACAACAACGACGACGACGACGACGAAGAAGACAATGTCTGAATACAGCCTGTGGCCTATTCAGAATTTTTTTATCGAGAGTTTAACATCTCAGATCCATCCCTGCACAGAATAAAAAAAATAAAAAAATAAAAAACAACACATTCGTACTGTACCTTCACCCGAGCTCAAAGTGTTAATAATTCATACATTTACTAACCTAACTAAATGCGTTTTCTCCATACATCTCGCTGGATGATGTAAATGGAGGTAGGGGGAGGTGGGCGGGGTTGACGCAGAAACAAATTGCACCCATTACCGGCTGAGTTGCTGTATCTAAACACTGACTACAAAAAAACTGGGGGGGGGAAGGCAATCTCGATTCATTCCTTAATGCAGTTTGTGAACACCGGCAATTGCACTCAACAACAAGTGTACAAACCGAAGAGCAGGATTGTTTGTCAGGCATGAGACGACGAGGCGTGGGTACAAGCCTGTCACTCTCACCAATCTAAATTGTGCAGAAGAAGAAAACAGTTCTGGTCTAATTTTCTATGTTGAAGTCTATGTCAGAAATGCGATTTATATAGAGATGTATTATATATACACACACACACATGATGTAACGATGTACTTATTTAATTATGTTTGCATTTAAGGTGACGAAAAGTTGCAGTTCCCTGTAAAAAGCTACAGGTGGCGCACTCTAAACTATTCACACATCAGCAGGCAGCACAGCATCCTGTGTAGTAAGAGCAGACTATTTGCCAAGTTTGTTTAGAATTATAACAAAATTTTAACAAAATAATAATATTGAATCTGGATATTTATAAAATTGTGACAATACAGATTAAATCGGCACCCAAGTATTGTGATAATATTGAATCGGTTGGTCCCTCGTGATTCCCGTTGCTCAGGATTGTGCAACAGAAAGTGACTGTACCTTTTTTTCCCCGCAACCTGGGCAATATGATGAAGTAGGTTTTATTTCATTTTAACCAACTATACAAACATGACTGAGAAAAAAAATGAAAAAAACAAAACAAATTGGTCACATGGGCAAAGAAATATCACAGTTCCGAGGTCTATATAGCATCGTACCCATAGACGGTCACACATGATGATGATTAAGAGGGAAATCACACGATCACATGTTTTATGGTCGTTTTCGGCAAAACTAAATCCTAAACAGCAAATGAAATGAATGAACCGGGTGAGTGAGTCACGGCTGCATGCGGCGTCTCGCTCGAAGCTCACCAGCGGAGCATTACCAGTGCCAGTAGCGCGTCGATCATCAAGCCCCCTTTACGCCCACAAGTGGTTTATGAGTTACTCTCGACTAATTATTTAACCGCGCTTTAATATCGCCTCTCTCCTTTTAACTTCGAAAGGATGCAACATTCAACTTTGACGCTAATTAGCAGTCCGTTTAGATGAGGATTTCATTACAGAGTAATGCACGCATAAACACATTTCCAATAATTTGATCGTAGAATCGATTCCCTGACACATGCGTACAGTTTATACAGTATCGAAAGCAAATCAACCTGTTGTGTAGCCAAACGCTTTAAGACACGACCCGCTTTATTCAGTCACATTTCTGCGACAAAATTATTCATCCTCACAGCGATCGGGGGCGACAGACGCTTTAAACGAGTCGGATATTTTGTTCGTGTAAACAAAAAAACGCAATCTGCGTACTCTCACTACCGAGAGCCAATTAGAACGCAAAAATAAATAAATATATAAATAAACGTTCTGTCAATCAAAACTAATACAATAGCCCAATCACACAATCAGGCTCGCTGATTAAATGATTAAACGCCTGCCGCGGTGAAGGACGTTTATTAAAGCCGCGCTTTATTTTTACAGACAGGATGCGAGATTAAGGCTGTATGATACGGGTTGAAAAACCGAACGTAGATAGATATCGCAACGACCATGAGAGATAGGACGAGTTCGGAAATATAACGCATTTGTAAATGAATGGATACAAAAATTGTAACTGTTTATTTTTCTTGTTTTTGTTCAACAGTCTTTTTGTTTATTTTTTTTTTTACAATACAAAACGTACATCACATACACAAGACGGGGGAAATCTAATCCCAGACAACGTTCGGGTATAAACCTAGCACGCAGCGTTCACCATCCTTTCCCTCCTGAGCGGTTTTAATTGCGCCAGAGGTTTCGCTCTAATCAGCCTTCTTCCTCCCCGTCCTCGCGCCGTCATTAGAGCATCATCATCGGCGGTCAATAGGCGCGGCGGTGAAAAGCCGAGCTCTGCCCCTCGGGTCAAAGAGGCGTTGTTAAACGGCTAATCAACTGAGCTGACCTTTGACCCCTCTCCTGGTTAATAAGTACAGGAACACGATGGCAGCCTTGTTGCGAGGCACATGCCCGGATGTCTTTATCAGTGTTAACCTTGCAAACCTGCCGCTGGTTTTCTTTCTCTTTCTTTCATTTCTTTTTTTTTTTCTTGGATGCTGAGTGCTCAGTATCTTTTCAATCATGTGCGCGAGTGTGCAAGTCTGTATGTGTGTGTGTGTGTGTGTGTGTGTATAAAGTGAAACCGGGGTACGGGGCTGGTAATTTTATTCGGCTTGCATTATTCAAGAACGAGGATGTGCCAATATTCAATTTCCAAATCCCTAACTGGCATCCTGATTTAAGATCCTATCAATATTAAATACAAATAAGTCATAAATCTACTGCACTGTATCTGAGCTCACTGGACAGCTCTGTGAAATCTGACAGAAAGCTTAGAAGACAAGATTATAAAATATAAAGATATGCTTCTTTCTAAATAACAATAACAACAATAATAATAATAAATATAAATAAATATAAAACAACAGCCAAATATGCCAAATTACCCACAGGAGTCCTGATGATATTTTAACACGTTCACGCTGACAATTTTCTCCTTGTTAAATATGCAATAAAGAATAAAACACTTCAGGGGATATAAAAGCAGTCAGAGCAACCAAGCATCACAATAGCCTTGTTGATTTTTTTCCCCTTACTGCACTTTCTACAGTTTTTTTTTTTTTACGCCCCTCCTCCGCTCACACGTCATCCCAATTTACATTTACAACACCCCCACCACCACCACCTCCACCACCACACCCCCAGGCCACCTGGAGACCCAAAAGCCACCAGATGTCAGTTCCCAGAGTGCTGATCAATCGGATCAATGAGCGAAGAGCAACAAGGCGGCCACGAGGCCGGAAAAAAACGGGAAGCGACGCTGACTCACATGTGCACGTGAGGAGGCTGGAAGCGGCTCTGGTTGATGTTGTAGTGTGTGAAGGCCTGCGTGGGGTTCGAGCTGTACTCGTCTACCGTGATGGTCACCTTCGAGTGGGAGGAGCCTCGACGCGCCATAACGCCGCTTCCTGGGGTCATGGGCAGGTCAGCGGGGGGCAACAGGATCAACGCGCCACGCAGCGGGCATCACTCAACGCCCGCCCGCCCAAAATCCGCACCTGAAAGAGAGTTGGAGAGGATGATGAGCGATGGAGAGAGAGAGAGAGATTTGACAGATTCCTTGTGTTTTTTTTGTTTTTATAAGGGGTTTATTTATAAAAAATTAAAAAAAACCCTGAGGACAGAAGCCTCTGTGTCCTATATGACAATACAATATCAATTTCTCAATATACTCTATTATGCAACAATATGCTTGTCTGAGAAAACATAGTGCTTTTAGTGCAGCGAAGATCATCATTATATTATGATTTATATGTTAACTTGCACTAAGTATTGTGGTTTCCTCTGGGTTCCCAGGTTTCCTCATGCTTATATAAAAAATGGCCTGCTAGTAGGTGATTTGATGCCTTTTAATCACCCCTAGTTGTGTAAATCTGTGTGTGTGACGGTACAATGCTATATAGACTGGCGCTTGTTGTTTACGGGATAGACCTCGGATCTGCCGCAACACTGACCCGGATAAATACTGTGGCGTATTAAAGTCTATTTTTACCCCAAACCACATGCATTATAACACACACACACACACACACACACAAACAGAACATCAAGACAAATGTAAAAAACCTAGTCGAGAAATGGTAAACATACACACACAGGACCGAGGATCCCCTTCAGTATTTACACCACCGAGCAGAAAAATATTTTTCCCCGCACACTGTGATAGAATTAATTATAATAATTATATA
The DNA here is from genome assembly GCF_024256425.1 of Clarias gariepinus. Lineage (NCBI taxonomy): Eukaryota > Metazoa > Chordata > Actinopteri > Siluriformes > Clariidae > Clarias > Clarias gariepinus. Next base: position 29,076,309 of record NC_071109.1, on the reverse strand, counting down.
TTTTTTCCTCAAGATAAGCAAAATGCAAATAATACAATAGTGGTTCGTAAGGTCTAATTATGCATGTTGAAGGAAAACGTCAAACAGGATTCTACTAAAACTGTATGTAATAAAACATAATAAAAATCATCTGATTATCGCGCATGTTGGTATTAGGCAAGTACAACCTCAGACGAATATATACCATAACTTTATTCACCGTGCCATTATTTATTTTACAAAAGTTAAGCCAAATAAATGATATTTCAATTATATAATTTATATTCTGTTTTCACACGAAAAACATAGAAATAAAAGTGGTGTGACAAAATTTTACACACATATTTTATATAAACACAATCTTATATATGGTATATGGTGTGTGTGTGTGTGTGTGTGTGTGTGTGTGTGTGTGTGTGTAATACATCTACATCACCTCTATAAATATTCAACTACCTCTTTTAAATCTGCACTACTACATTCACCTTTCCATAAATAAAATGAATATCTACAAAAACTACTGAAGGTTTACTCCTCTCACCCTAGTGGCAAAAACGGTACATGTTAGTACCTTTTCCATGTTTACACACAGGTAAATATTTCTAAAGGTGATGTGAAAAAAACCCATACTTTATTATAGACACATACAGAGATTGCTTATTACCATCTCTCTCTCTCTCTCACACACACACACACACACAGAGTATGCCAGACTGACCACAGTAACACTTTGTCCATTTCCTCAGTTATAGACACTTCATTTATTTATTTATAACATTTTACAACAGAAGTCCCACTCGACCATTAATACACCTTAAACACGTCAGAAATCTTACACACTCTGAGGAAATGTGTGTTGATGGCATGGCTTTTGTACAGGATTAACGGACAGACCCACCTTATACAACTCAAACACTAATCTAATATCTAACATCAATACGTGATATTCAATGACCTCTAAGGTAAGGTGCATTTTCTAATTAACCCTTGGCTGATCACAATTTTTTTTTTTTTTTGTTTAAACTTCCTCCATTCACCTGTCAGTCTCTTTTTTTTTTTTTTTATAAAAACAACTTCCAACATCACTATTGGATTATCTCTCTATAAAGGTCCCAGTGTGATTCAGCCCTCACGTCATCTCCAGGTTAAGAAAGCGATGCAGCTGCACTCCGGCCGTCCAGCTTCCCCATTTCTACTGTACGTCCATACGCTCGACTCAAACAGATCAGCTTCCAAAGCTTCAACTTTCATGCTAATCTCACCGTCAAGACACAGATACAGACTCTGTATGGGGGGGGGATCCATCAGAGGATCTATCCTGCATCATACAGAACATTCACAGCCTTCTGGGACTTCGAGTCCAGGATTTTTATTGACATTTTTTCTTAATATGATATTTTACATCATGTGAAAACAGTTTACGAGAGAAAGATTTTTTTTTATTATTATTTCTTTTTTAGCGTTACTGCTCTGGGATGTTAATGTTAGTCTGACACTTCTCTGACAAAAACAAGAATACTGTATTAAACACAACCCATCACAAACACTTTCAACAAAAATATATATCCCTTCCAACTGGAGCTGTGTATTATTATTTTTTGCGTCTTTTAGAGTCATACACAAGCTATATACAGATACACATTTTCATGTAAAAACAAGCCCTACAGGTACAAAAGCTCTAGCCCAGTGACAAGAACAGGTAAGGTTTAAAGCCCTTTGTGTGTGTGTGTGTGTGTGTGTGTGTGTGTGTGTGTATCCAATGAATCCCAATGACAGAGGCAGAGCTGCAATAACCCGTGCAGCCTAGTTGACCTAATTTAGCTTCCAGGTCATTTGCTCGAAGGTAAATCTTCCACACAGGCGTTTAGCTACAAGGCCGAGGCCAACCTTTCCGCCCCAAACTTGAACTTTGACCCAGGTGACCACTGCACAGGGATCATTTTAGGTTGAATAAACAAGAAGGGGGGAAAAAAGATCGATTATTCAAAGCCGGACGAGCCAAACTCGAAGCCCAGGACTCCACAATTATTATCAAGCTCGACTCCGAGCCTGGCCTCCACAGAGCAGGCTAAAAAAGCTGCCCTCGAAGGTGCACCAAGGTCGCAAAATATGTCAACGTGCTCGGAAATAACAGCGGAGACATTTTAATTTCAGAATAAATCAATGTTTTTTAGACGTGTAGCATAAATGGAGGAAAAAATATCAGCCAATGAGCTCCACGGCGCTATTAAAGCTGTTAATGATTCCCGCTCTTTCCTCATTCGGTGGTTTTTTTTTTTTTTTTTTAGATCTAAAGAAGAAGCACGAGCGATGCTGAATGAGCGCGCGCGATCGAACTCGAAACGTTACAATGTTGCCGAAATAAAAAAAATTGAAACTGAAACAGAAAAACACAAAAAGGCGAAAGCAGAGGAAGAAGCGGCGGCAGGAAAGCGTGTGATCTTTTCTTCCCGGAGCATGACGAGCAGAGCAGCCACCTCTAACCCGCCGCTTTGTGCCTCCGCTTTCTTTTCTTTTTCCCCACAAAACCCGGTCGAGTGTTACCTTTTCTCCCGTGAGCTTTCTCCCCCAAACGCGCGAGGCTCGTCCGCTAAAGTATCCCAAGCAGGCGTAATCGGATAATCGGGGATTTTTGAGCCGTGCAAAGGTGGAGGTCGAGGCGAGCAGGGCAGAACCTTCGACCCCGAGGCTCCTCCGGCTGAAATGCGACAGACAGACGAGGAAGGAGGGAGACGGAGCTGTAGTCTGAGTTATGGAAGGCCTAAAGGGCCAAGAGAGCACAGAACCTGGGTCCAACGCGGTTGGTTTCCATACGCTGCTATAAACCGTGCCATTAACCGAGGAGTTGAACTAATATGGATGGCCAAAAGGGACAAAAGCCTTCCGAAATACTCATTTGTAGAATGGGTAAAGCTAAAAGTTGAAAATATATATAGTATAATATAATTATATATATGATATAAATATTTTGTGTCAATATCACATTATTACTTGAAAAGCTGTTATTATAAGAAAACTCCCATTTTCCATGTTCTATTTACACTACTACAATACGAAAACGAATTATTACAATAAAAACATGTATAATAAAAACATATTTGTTATAGATATAGTAATAACTATAATAATAATTATATAACAACAACAACAACACTCTCTCTCTCTCTCCCTTAGCATCTATCCCGCTTTATCCTGCATGTCTTTGAACTGTGGGAGGAAACATATATGATATGATATACAGTATTATATGATAATATGATTAAAACTTCACATTATCACAATAAAAGTGTTATTAGGAAAAATATTACAAATCATGTTATTATGATTTGAGAAGTTATAATGAAATTCTAAGAGAAAAAAAATTCCTAAAAACAACATAATGTATTTTCTGTAATAACTTTAATTGTATTGTATTTTTTATTTTATTTAATATTTTTACTACCGTGGTAAGCCCTCCGGTCAACATTTACACTTACATTTACATGCTACAGGGAATTTGGATACATCAATGAGCCTAACCTGCATGTCTTTGGACTGTGGGAGGAAACCGGTGTACCCGGAGGAAACCCACCAAGCATGCAAACATGAAAACTTCATGTACACAGACAGGGAATCGAACCCGGCCCCTTCAGGTGCAAGGCGACAGTGATAATATATTTTACATATATCTTCTGATTAATTACCTCAAAAAGTTCATGTCATTATGTAAAGGTTATTATAAGGAAGCAATTTAATTTTACATGAAATTGCTACAGTATAATGTTCATATTATTACAAATAAAATCTAGAATCTATCCAATGATGGAAACTTCAAAGCACTTTTGTAGGTAACTCTGGATAAGAGTGTCTGCCAAATGTACTGTAAATGTAATTAACATATTATTACAATAAAAAAAACATCCTGTTACAATTAATGTTATTATGAGAAGGAAAAAATATCCAAATGTTGTTTTCAACTGTTGTAACATGAATATGTTAACTTATTATTAGGAAAATATCACATGATAAAAGCATCACATTATCACAATAAAAATATTATGTGTAAAAAAGATCATGTATTTATTAAAAAGTCATGTTTTATGTAAACGTATTATGCTATTACAAGATACATTTTGTGTTATTGTAAGAGATAAAGTTTTTTGACTGATTTATTTTCTAAAAATACAAGTTTTTTGTAATAACATGAACTAATAAGATCATTTCTAGCAATCACATGATATTTGTGTAATAACATTATAGCATTGGTGGCATTATAGCAGTATGGTGGCATAGTGGTTACTCGCCTCATACTTTCAGTGTCAAGGGTAAGATTTCCACCACAGTCTGTATGCATGTTCTCCCAGTGCTTTGTGGGTTTTCTCCAGGTACTCCAGTCCAAAGACATGCAGGTTAAGCTAATTGGTGCTTGCAAATTGCCCATTTTGTGTGTGTATGTGTGTGTGTGTATGTGTGTGTGTGTGTGTGTGCTTGTGTGTGTGTGTGTGTGTGTGTGTGTGTGTGTGGCCTGCGATGAACTGGCACCCTGTCCAGGGTATACCCAGCCTTGTATCCAAAGTCTCCTGGTATAGGCTCTAGGCCCCTGCGACCCTGTATACAGGATAAACAGTATATAAGATGAATGAATAAATGAATGAATGAACATTATATTCCTCACACAATAATTTATTTCTTTTTTCCCTTTATAACTAGATATTAATAACAGCCTTTTTATTTAATATTTATTCTAGACCCCCCAGATACTGTATCTGTCATTAACTATAGTAATACGATTTAGAATTCAGTTGTTCGCAGCTAAATATGATATGAGTGGAATAAAACAAACCAGGACATGGGAACATAATCAACTTCAAGCTGTATTACATGCATTAGTTTCCTATAACGGCACACCCCACATGTTTTACTGACATATGTTTAATGATGTTTCAGTTTTCAGTTTTGTATTATCACTATACAGTCCTTCTTTCCCATGTTCCCACTTTCCGGAGTGACTATACATAAATAAATATTCCACATTTAAGAACCATATATTTATAGGGTTTATATGTTTAAACCCTTCTTATTCACATGTATTGAAATTGTTTGTTGCTTCCATTTGAACTGGAAAAACGTTCTACGTTCAGATGATTGGTGTGTGTGGGTTTTTTTTTTTTCATTAGTTCTGGCACCTATGGCCTTCTATACTTCCCTATTGGCAGAGTAGGATAAGGAGGGGGAGCCCGAGAGAGCAGTAGTGTAATGAGTGCGCACTACCACTGGGGTCAGAGAGCACAACAGTAGCACTGATAATACGCCAAGGTGGAGGAAGTACAACCATCTGCACTTTGATAAACTGCTACCATATAAAGAATACTGATTTATTTAAGGACGATGCAGTGAAAAGAAAAATATATCCCGAAAACAGTTTGTTTCGGGACTGTATTAAAGGGATCAAGGCTTGTATATGATCATTCTGACATTTTGTAAAAATAATAATAATTATAATAATAATAATAATTTGTAATTTGAAACTTGAAATAATGCTTTTCAATTATTTTCTTAATAATAATCAGGCATCTTAATGGATTCAAGTGGGTGTTAATGACTAAATGGAGTCAGAAAAACTGGACTTACATTATCTCTTAAAAAGCAAAGGACACACACACACACTCATACACACACACATGTGATTGAGTCAAGCGCTTGTTTACTTTGTTCTGCAGGGATTTGTCATTGTTGATGTGTGTGACATAGGTGTGTGTGTCTGTGTGTAAGGGAGAGAGAGAGAGAGTGAGATGGCAGAGCTATTCTTTGAGGAACACAGGGTGATGAAGGCAGGGAAGACACACTGACAGAAGGTTTCACTTCCATGGCAACCAGGCGGCAATGTGTGTTTCATGCCTTCTGTGTGGAACCTTTATAAAGTCTGTGGCACCATCCGTTCCCTCTCCACCCCCTTACCCCCCCTCCCTCCACCCCCACCCCTCACACACACACACACACAGAGAAAAGAGAGCATCACTTACACACTGATGTTCGTTTCAGCCAGAGCAGCTATTCATAAACTGAAAGGATTTTCATTCTATTTTTTTTCTCTCCTGTTTTTATTTTCTCTTTTTTTTTCCAGGATGCCAGACTGTAATAACAAAGCCTGTGTTTATGAAGACTCTCAGGGTTTCAATCGTAGGACCAGATCTTTAGTCGATATGCTTGGAAAGGAAATGTAACTGTATTATACAGCATGAGCCACAGTGTTGGGCTTCTGATTGGTCAGAAGGTGCTGATTCGTTTTTCCATAACAGCAGGTACAAAAGTAGTTCCTGGTGCACGGCAAATCTTAACGGGTTATATTAATACACTTATATGAATGTTACCGTTTCTATAGCAACAGCTTATCCTCAGGGAGAATAAAAAAATTGTTTTCGGTTAAAAAATGTTGAAAGGAGTCTACAGTTTCAGAAAATCTCAACACTTTGTGACACGTGCCAACCATGCCAATCAAACCAGGTTGTAACCATGCCAACCAAACTTCTTAGAGTTAATAATAAAATAAAAAAATATAAAAGGCTGATAAATGAATGACTATTTATATTTCTATATTGTAAATATTACACTAAATGAATGGAAAAGTGAATTTCTTCTTTTAATAAATAGAAATTGTGAAACTGCTGTCATGTACAAGAAAAAAAACAGCATTTTTAAAATCCAGTATTTGGAAAATAATCACTTTCTGGGTGATAAAATTAACCCCAGTTTGTGTCACACACCTCTGTCGCTGAATATTTTCCTATAACAGCATGACTCAAGTGTTTTATTCTGTGCATATTATATGCTATGACATAAGATTAAGTCTTTATTACAATATGTAATATCTGCATTATTATTATTATTATTATTATTATTATTAAGTTTTCCCTAACCGAAGTATTTTTATATGAGACAAAATCATATCTCTATACTCAGGTTCTGATCGAATCCAATGCACTTGGGCCGAAAAATGTTACAAAGCATGAAGGTTAGAAAAAGAAGGAAAAAAGGCGGTAAAAAAAGACTTGGTGAATACCACAAGCGGTTTTCAGGGCAGTACAGTACGATCGGCTGTATTGAACAGATGGCCGTGCATTGACCTTCGAAGTAACGATTAAGAGAAGAGATCCATCATCCCAAGGAAACTGATCAATAAAATCCAATTCCCCAGAATGCACCGTGGCTTCTGTCTATAACATCTCTGACAGCTGGAGAGAAAACACACACATGTGCTCTATTTATTAGACTCAGTGTAACAGGAAGTGAGCAATATTTTATAGTTTGTCAAAATTCTTATAAAGGTGAAAGACAAATAATAAACAGGCATCCTACAGTCCATATAACACCATGCGTGCATTGTTGTTCACGTTATGTCAAGAAAACAAATTGATAAATGTTGTTTTTGCATAGCATGTCATATATAAACAGAAAGGGTGCAATGCTAGTTAGCGTCAGAACTTACTTATATAGTCATGCTTCTTTTACACAGTTTATACAAGAGTTAGAGTTTATACAACTCAGTTCCGACAGAGTGATCCGATTGGACGAGAGTGGTGATAATAGAGCATGACAGCACTAGAACGTTCAACTATACAGTATGTATCACTCCGATGGACGTTTTCTAACAATTATTAATTAACTAACTGTTGACCGCCAGCTTGGGTTACAATAGGTTGGTACGGTCCACAGTACAGGAAAGTTCTGCGGCATGCCAAAACCCACATTCAAAACCAGCCTTGGAAGCACTTTCATTATGGCAACACATTTGATAACATTATATCTTATATCTTAAACAACACTTCGTCTCAATAGTAACTGCTTCTAAGTCATTCTGAATTGCAACTAAACTGTCCGTATTGTTCTGTTCACGACTAACATGAGCTACAAAACTAACTAGCGTCTAACATGAGGCTGAATCCCGAATCCCTCTCTAACTCCTGATCAAGGGCACTACTTGCTGTGTGGAACAAGGGATTGTACACTCTACATAGTGTACTCGCTTTCTATTTTTTAAAGGATTCAACCATAGGAAGTTACCTGAAATTCTAAAGCAGAAAAAGTAGAAATATAAAATCTCATACATTCCTCGGGACTGTCCATCACTTGCATGGTGAATTCACCTCCCCCTTTGGCTACAAAGGACCAGTAAGGATGTAAAACTACTTCCACCCCTTGTTAATTACATTAACTGTCAGTCGCGAGCTCCGCCAGTCAGGATATGCGTTGGCAGAGTAAACCCATCACGGCTGTGCCAATATTCAGCACAACAGCACCCCCCTTTTCTGTGATACTGCTTAATTATGTGTCGCACTTGCATTCCTGATTCTGATTAGTTAAGAGGTGTTGATTTATTTTCCATACAATAGTGTTACTTGCTAGGCAAATCACAAGTTGTATGTAAATCAGTACACAGCATAGTAACCACTCATTCGCATATTTAACAAAGCAACGAAATGTAATGTTTAAAAGCATGGTTAAATGTGCTTTAACTATATGCCTTTGTTAAAGTTAGCTTTAACAAATTTTTGTAGTGCTGTCCCCTGTTCCTGCTCTGTTCAGCACTTCTCTTGAACCTTGTCATTTTTGTGCGTTCGGGTTTTGTTTTCTTTACCTTGAACACTGCACTTGTGATGCTGGGGAATTTTTCATTAAGTGTAATGACAATAAATGTGAAATGAATCCGTGTCCTGCTGTCTAAGTCTGATCAAGGTCGAAATTGAATAAATACACTCCTACAGACACACACACACACACACACACACACACACACATACTCATACAAACACTTACATGTTTGCGCAGGGCATAGGAACTGCACACTGGGATCATCTCTCGATTAATGAAATAACTGTAAACTGAGAGGTGATGTGAATGAGATTGATCAACTTGGTGACATTGGCATGAGTTAGTTCTCAAAGTTGATGTGTTGGAAGCAGAACAAATTGGAAAGTGTAAAGATCTGAGTGACTTTTACAAGGGCCAGATTGTGATGGCTAGACGACTGGGTTAGAGCATCTCCAGAACGACAGGTTTTTGTGGGGTGTTCTTGGTATGCAATGGTTAGTACGTTCTACAAGTGGTTCATGGATGAGCTTGGGAAGAGAAGGCTATTCCATCTGGTTTGATCTGATCTGGACAGAAGAGCTAGTAGAACAAATTGATGAAAAAGTGAATGTTCTCCCTGAGAGAAAGGTGTCAAAAGACACAGTGCATCACAGCTAGCTGAGTATCGGGCTGCATACTGTAGCTGCAGACCAGTCAGAGTGCCCATCCTGACCCCTGTCCATCCCTGAACGTATCTGTAGTGGGCTTATGAGCATCAGAACAGGACCATAGAGCAATGGAAGAAAGCATGTCAGTGTTGGTTACCTGAGGAAGAGGTGGTACCAGGATGCACTATGGGAAGAATGCAAGATCCCAGAGGAGGCAGTGTGATGCTCTGGTCAATGTTCTACTGGGGAACCTTGGGTCCTGCTGTTCACGCAGCTGTTACTTTGACATGTTCCACCTATCTAAACATTTATACAGACCGAGTACAACCCTTTGTGGAAACTTTCATTCCTTAATGACAGTGGCCTCTTTCAGCAGGATAATGGCACTATCTACCTGAAACATAGAAGGAATTGTTCAGGAATTGTTTGAGGAACATGGAAAAGAGTTCATGACTTTGACTTGGCCTTCAAATTCTCAATTCAATCGATTTAGGCTCCACCTCACAACTACCTCAGAAGTGATGCAGGCTCCACCTTACAACTTACCAGAGTTAAAGAATTTATCTGCTGCTAACATTTTCTAGTATTCGACCAGATACCACAGCACACTTTCAGAGACGTCCATGCCTTGACAAATCAGATCTGTTTTGAGAATCTTGGTATCTAACTATGGTAAAAGCAAAAGCATCATTAAATCTAAATTTAGAACTCAACGCCAGGTTTGGGGCTTAGCTTCACATAACATTACTGTGTGCTAAAAAAAAAGCACATTATTCCACAAAAAAGGAGAGAATACTGTGAAGGATCATGGGTATGGAAATTATCATTGCATTTTCTAAAGAACAATCTAGGAGGAACATTGGATTCTCTTCCTTAATATGTAATCTTATAAAAGTTTGCAATCTTCAAAGATCAAGGGAAGATAATGGAATAATAATAATAAAAAAAAAAATCATGCATGGCCTCTATGGACTTCCATAATGGTTGTCGATTATCAAGTAATGCACAGTAATCATTTTAGCAGCTAGTCATAAAGCCTTGAAATAAGCCATTGTTAAGTTGTGAACTTTTTTGAACCATATCCTTTAACGTCTCGTCTTTGGTTTATTTATGTTAAATATACTTTTGGCTCTAAATAATTTTATTTCTCAGTAGCTAGAGATTTGGGCTTGATAAAAATGGAAGAAAAAAAAAAGTTGCATGGAAAAAAAAAAATGCAGCAATAATTTACTCTGACCTGAATGTTTCATCCTAGAGAAGCGAAATATAAACCAGGCTGCTACACATGCACTATGGTTAGAGATGAAAATATAAATAAGTAATTCTTGGCACCGAAAACAGGTTCACATCTGAGTCCTAGTTGCAGAGCTATGCTCAAAAGCAACACATGCACCGGGTCAACGACTGAATCACGTTGTTTACGTTTTTCATGACTGATGTTGGTTTAATAACGATCGCGACGCATCGGGTCACCTCCGTGTAGATCATCGAGTGCAAACAGGACGAAACATGCCATAAATGATGCAACACTGATGTTTGCTTGACCTCTATAACGTTGTGTCTGACCCCTCTGAAAACGATGTGCCGTGACCTTTGACCTTGGTCAATAATTATAGGCAGAAACTGTAATGATGTCATCTGCAATTGCTGAAATGGACCCTGGAGGGAGGGAGAGGATTTAGGCATTAAGTAATGCTCTCCCTAATCATTATTAAAAAAAACAAAAAAAAAACAGCAGGAATCAATAGGAAACAACAGTAAACTGATCACGCAGCCTAATAGAGCTGGTTTACAGGGACACGTTCATGTCTGGTGCTGATTTTATTTATACAGTACTGACATTTACTGTATATAAAATGCTCAAACATGCAATAAAGGCTTAACAGTTTGACCTTACACAGGATTTCCTTTTTCATCTGAAATGATTGTACTATCCTAGGATTGTGATTTTAAGACCAAACACAAATATACTCTGGAGCTATACAGTATTTTGAAATAATCAGGGCTGATATCTACCGTACGCACCACCCCACCATGCTATGCCCTTTACAGCGACCATAACTCTCTTTACAGATCATTTATGATAGTGCAAGGATAAAGTGATATATCATAGGTCAAGGTGAAGCTGTGTAATCTGTACCAGCTGTCCTGGAATGATTTCTTGTTTTTTTTTTTTCCCTCCCTTTTAATTTGTGTGAGTCTTTCCAGGGTGTAATGATCTACAAGGAAGTGAAGCCAGTACTTTATAGAAATGGGTTCTGTCTTTCCAGTTCGGTTACAATCTGAATGATATTTATAGGAACAGTTTGAGATGACATAAGGGAACTTGGTACTTAAGTGATTTACTGTGGAATAGGGATGGTGGTGGCTCGGGCGGTTAAAGGGTTTTGGGTCATTGATCCCAAAGTTAGGGGTTCGAGCCCCACTGACAGGCACTGGACACCTAACCCTGCACCCCATACAACTCAGGCAGTTAGGAAATGGGAGGGTTGTGTCAGAAAGGGTGTCTGGCATAAAACCTGTGCCATAACTTGCTTATTAAATGATCCAAAAAGGAATAAAAAGGGACAAACCCCAAGACCACCCCAAGACAAAGCCCGAGACCACCATGGTAGTACTGGTACTGTTTTATTTTATTTTTTATAATCTTTGTAATTCTTGCCCATATTTTTCGAAATAAATAAAAAACCTTTACTACAATTTAAATAAAATGTACATGTACAGTGTCAGGGAGTCCTCTTGTGAGGTACAAAGAATACTCTATACAGCATCACGGGGCCTGGCGGCCATCATAGAAAACTTCGGGCATGAAGTGGGGTACACCCTGAACAGGATGCCAAGACATCACAGGGCACACTCACACTCATTCACACAGTAAAGGCAATTTGGAAACAACTATTAGCCTAATCTGACTGTGTTTGGACCGTGGAAGGAAACTGGAGTACCCAGAGGAAACCCACCAAGCACAGGGAGAACCCTCGACCCTGGAGGTACGGGAACATGGTATTAACACCTACACCACCATGCGGCCAGGCTTTTTTTTTCCTTTACATACATATACTGTATATGTTTTCAGGTCATGATTTTAAGCTGTTTGTGAATTTTTGAGTGCCTTACACAGGGTGCCCCAATCATATTGTTTTCTACGGAAAAAGGAACAAAATTAGTACTTCTGCTGTTTACACAGCATTTTAATAATATTTTTATGTCAGTTGGACATTTCCTCATATTTGTATAGAATACAAACAACAACTTGTCCAGGGTATGGCCCGCCTCGTGCCCTAAGTCACCTGGTTTTAGGCCCCCCGTGACCCTGCGGTATAGACGATGAATAAATGAATGAAAAAAAAAAAGGGGTTTGGGATTTACAATGATCCTTCTAAAAATTAACACAGTGAAAAGAACTGCTAATTAATTAATGTTTCGAACAGACCTCCTCATAACTAAATCTTGATAAAAAAAATAACAAGCTCTGTCTGCTGCGTTATACCTTCATGGTTGAGTGTACTGTAATTTCCCTCTTAGGCACACGGAGGCCATTCAATTCAATTTGATTATGAACACAAGCCTGTCATGCTCGTTCAAGAAATGCTTTGTCCTACAGCGAAGGTCATTCGAAAAACTGAAAATCTACATCTTGTCTTGTCTCGTGCACGGCACTTTTCTGAGGATACTGTATAATAAGTGCCTCGGTGCACTATAGCGTGCTCTTAGATGTGTACAGTGAGAGCACAATATACAGTATGTCGCCTCATATGGCTTATGCGATACAATAATTGGATTAGTCCACATCCTTAGATATTTATAATTATTATAATAATCTATGTTCCTTTTTGCAGTAACTGTGCTTCACCAGTGCTACTCCTAATCATCATAATCACAGCAGTCGTGAAAGGACAAAAAGCAGCTTATAAGGAAAAACAAACCACAATGCTTTAGAATTAAATAGCACTGCGAGGCCTGAGATTTTCCATGCCTGACCAGAAATGGAGCATGAGCATTTTTTTAATACAGCACACAACCATCACTAGATGACATTTAAAACATTCTTTCGATTTACAGACCATTATTTATAAAAAAAAAAAAAAAAAGGCTTGTGTGAAGTGTAACACCAGATTGGTTCATAAGACAGTCCAAAGACGTGAGGATTAGGTTAACTGTCGTTTCCAGTTTGCTCATCATGTGTGTGTGAGTGTGTGTGTGCTTGTGTCCTAAGATAGACTAGCACTCCATCCACTGTACCCCACCTCAGGCCCCGAGGCCCCTGGGATAGACTAAGGGCCTCCACAACCCTGTACAAGATAAGCAGTATAGAAAGTGGGCGAGAGAGAAAGCAAGCAATTTTTCCCTTTATAAATGGAGTGTGTTGTTTTGTACAGTAGTAAGAGTAAGTGCATGAATTTTCCCCCTCTGTTGCCTATTATGAATTTAATGCATGTGGTGGGTAAGGCATAAATTCCGACTCCTTATAGTTATTCCTGCGCAATGCTCATTTACATATACGATATACAGTATAGCATTAAATCTCCAGAATGAGAACACTCTTGATAGCTGGTAGTATGAATTGGCGATCTCTGATTCTGAAATGTGCATATGCGATTTTAAAAGTCCTACAAAGTCCTCCACTCATACAAAACTGTAGATTATACCCAGGTGTTTACGAAGCCTGGCTTGTGAACTCTGTATCTATATACTTTAAGCTGAATATTGCAATTTGTGTTTAACACAGAATACCATTGTAAATGTCACAAAGCGAAAGACTTCTGTGTATATCTGTGCGTAGAGGGTGCCGAAAAAGAAGTCGAACTGCGCTAGGTGGCATGTTAACCCTACATTTCTAAACACCCTCTCCAGAAAGGCAAGTTCTTCCACACTGAACTCATCTAACCATGTCTTTAAAGTCCTTGCTTTGTGCACTGGGTCACTGTCATGTTGAAAAAGAAAATAGCCTTCCCCAAACTGTTGGAACGAAGTTGGAAGCATAGCATTGTCCAAGATGTCTTGGTATGTTGAAGTATTTAGATTACACTTCACTACGCCTCCGAGTGGTGCAGTGGTAAAAGTGCTCGCCCTATTATCCGGAGATCGCTGGTTCGATTTCCGGGTGATGCTTTAACCTCTCGCAGCCGGAGGTCTAGAGAAAGCTGATTGGCCGAGCTCTCTCACAGGGGAGGGATGAGAGGTACATCGTGCTTCCACATTAATCACGACTCTACAGCCAATCAGGGGCGTCACGCAAGCGGAAGGAGGGGAAAGCGCTGTCCTCCGTTTTACGCCGCCTCCAATGGTGCGTGAGCGAGCAGTTCGAAAAGATGCGGTCGGTTGGCATCACGTGGTTGGGAGGAAACACGTGATAGTCTTCGCCCCCCCGACTAAGTGGTAGTAATAGCCTTAATTTGGGCGCCCCCTAGTGACAGGGAGGAATTAGCCACGAATAAATGAGGGAGAAAATCAGGTAAAAAAATATATATATACCATATAGTGTAAATATTTACACAGCATGTCACAGAAGCACCACAAAACTCAACATCTTCTGTCATGTCAGAAAAATACTATAAATCTGACTGTTGCAATGCCAATACATCCTTCAGGAAGCCTGGAGGACTATTCCTGATGTCTGCATTTTAAAAAAAAAGCCAGAAAATCTGTCTCTTTGGAAGCAAAATATAAAGAAATAATGGATAACTCAAGACTGTTTCACAGTACTGTACAAGTGCCCGCATATGGTGTTACTATGGAAATGATTCATGCATTAGAATGCTCAATAAGAACCTGAGATATGCAGATATGTAACGTTCATTACTGCTAGTCTAATTAAAACCGAGGTTGCAGAACACTTTCCAAAGACACCTGATTTGGGGCTTTAAGAATATTTAGGTCTCGACCTTGTGCGCATGATTGGATTCCTAATGAGCCGTGTCCTCTAAAAACCCTTTCATATGTCTGGGAAATTAAAGGCCATGTGTGTAGTTTTCCACCAAATCCTGTTCCTTTTCTTCTCGACATCTGATGAGTTTGATACGGCGAAGGAAAGTAAATCTCGCCCAGCAAATGAAGTATTGATCCGCGGCCCTCTGGCCTTGGCTGCACCTTGCGCTTGACACGGCGAATAAGTGACTTTTCCTGAAGGCCATAGAGAAAAAAAAAATGCCTGGGGAAGGTGAGAGGGAGAGAGAAGGGGAAAGAACGAGAGATAAAGAATAGACAGACAGATGACTGAACGATGCCTCGTGTGTCTCGATATAGATCTTTAGGCCCCCAGCTTCTCTCCGGCTTGCCAGTCATCTCCCGACCTCTGTCTCTCCTCTTGCTGGCTCAATTATTTTTCCTGTCATTAATCATTGATGTTGTCAGGATTCTGAAAGGAGCAGAGAGAGAACGCGATACGCGGCCGCGTAGCGGCGTGGTAGGTTTAGGAGAAGGTGTAAAGACCGGCGCTCGGTTCCAAATCTGGCTCTCTGTCACCACTTCCTTTGGCAGGAATCCCATACTCATTTATTATATGCATATGCTATTAATTTTTATAGTAATTGCATTGTTGTAACAGCAGGTTCCAGACTCGGATTGTCCAGCACCCCTTTCTCCACAGCTCCACTTGTAATCCAAAATAGCTTTCAGTGTTGAATCTAAGCAGCTTATGACATAGCGAGGTAGATTTTAAAGAAATCCAGGTCAAATGAACTTCATACAGTGTTATTCAGCTTCTAAAGCACGCCCACTGATTTGTGCTGTGAAGCTTTTAAACTATTTAAAATAGTAATCTAATACTCAATCACTCATCATTTATGTCGCTTTATCCTGTATATGGGGTCATAGGGGCCCTGGAGCATTTCCCAGGAGACTTAGGGCATGCAGTGGGGTAACCAATCCATTGCAGGGCACACACACACATACACTCACACGCTCTTTCACACACTACGGGTAATTTGGGAACGCCACTTAGCCTATTCTGCAGGTCTTTGGCGTGTGGGAGGAAACCAGAGTACCCGGGGAAAACCCACCAAGCATGGGGAGAACGCAAAAGCTCCACGCACACATACCCGAGGCGGGAATCGAACCACCGATCCTGGAGGTGCAAGGTGACAGTGCGGAGGGGAGTAATGCCATTCCTCCCACTCAGAACTCATGTGCAGTTACTCTGTCTTGGACTCCCGACCACCAGCTGTGATATTGTTAGGATTCAATTTCTGGCCTTAATGTAAACGCTTTTCTAAGAGCATTGGCGACACAGTGGTAGGCTTCTTGCCTGCTGTGCAGTTAGATACCTTGCAGGGCATCTCTAGCGGTAATCCCAAGCCTGGATGCATAGTTCCTGAAGGTCTTTTTCGACTCTCATTTTCAGTCCAGTCCCTGTACCTGCGTTGTTATTTTTTGTTTGTTTGTTTGTTTGTTTGTTTGTTAAGCCACATAGTGACCTATGAATAATTCAAGCGGAAAAAAAAACTTTTAACTTAAAGCATGAACCAGTGAGAAACAGGTGCAGATGATGACAGATGATCAGGCTGGTGATTAGTATACTGGTGATGCTGAATACTGAGTGGTTGAAACGGACAAGAGGGGAAATGAGATTGATGCAGAGGTTGTTACATAAACAAGCAGTTTTTAAACTCTATCTTTAGGCACTTTGCAGCCTTTTACAGTAAAACATTTATTCCTATTTCCTTAGTTTACCCCATTATGCACCATTGAATTTAATTTAATATGAAATAATGAGTGGTGGCTCAAGACTTTTGGACAGTACTGTAAATGGAAGCGTTAGATCAGGAAGGCCTTCTGGTGTAAAAATCCTGTGCCAAATTAAATGTGAGGACCGGATGGCACCATCCCACATGGACAGTATTATAAAATAGCAGAATACTTTCCTACCTAAGTCTAATGCTTGCATGAAATCAAATAAAACTATTCACTTTGGAAGTCATTTCTGCTTAAAGATTGCTGGAAAATTTTACAGATTAAAAAAAGGAAAATTTTTAATGCATAAGGTAAGTGTGCGATGATTTAGACATGCTTTGCTTCTAATAATTATTAGACTTTCATTCATGCATCCATCCATCTAGGAATGTAGACTCTGTAGTCCAACTAAGAACCATGTAGGCCAATGGTGACTATTGTATTTATTCTCATTAGTACAACTATGGTAGGTTGTCTAGTCACACCTAGTCACACACTACGGGAAATTTGGGAATTCCAATTAGCCTAATCTGCATGTTTTTGGATCGTAGGAGGAAGCCTACCAAGCATAGGGCGAACACGCAAACTCCATGCACACAGACCAGAGGCGGGAATCGAACCCAGGAACTGCAATAACAAATTTCAGAGACCAGCTCCTATATCTTGACTGACCAGTTACATTTAATTACATTTGATAAATACTGCATCCATTTAATGCTTAACTAATTATTACCCTCACCATTAATCCCAGGTAGTTTGTGGTCAGTTGATCCATGGCCAGACTGTTGAGCAGCCTTACATTCATAAAGAGAAGACTATTCTAGCAGTAAATTGGGATTGGAAGACAATAATCTCCAGCAACGACACATGTCCACTTTCCAGTCCACTCTCGTGACAGGGAGTCCCCTTAAATGTCATCCATCTCAAACACCTCACAGTGAATTTACGAGTTGTCCAGAATGCTCATGTAAATACCCCCTTTTGTGCAGGCCGTTTAGTAGACTGAGAGCCCTCTCATGCATTTTAATAGCTCATTTTCTGGTATATGTTTGGAGAAAACGACTCGGCGAGCGCTAGACAGTGTGCCTCTGTGATATGCATCTTGCTGCAGCTGTAAATTGAAGCGCAGGCTGTTAGGGCCATTAGGCATTTGTATCCAAAGTGCGGTGAATTCAGGGCCAACCGACGTGATGGAGGCTAGCAGAGCCTTGTTTCAGGAATTATGATGTTCAATTTTGCATCAGTGACAGTCTCGTAAAAAACAATCACAGCAGGCGGCTTTGCACTCCTCTCCCCTGGTCAAAATATGCTCATGAATATTGAGGTGATGAAGTGGACCTTGCTTATTTTTGGGGTTATATTTAAAGGACTTATTTTGCTGAGATGTACAATATAGAATAACAATTTGTATCCCATTTTTATTCTATATTATATATTTTTTTAACCATAGATGCACATAAAAATGTGCCTCTGCTTCAGTAATTTAATTTGTATTTGCCTATCATCATTCATGCAATGACTTTAATACATCTAAACAGCATCGAAAAAATGTCTAAGGATCTTATGAGTTTCAATCCCGAGACAACAACAATACTAAAAATCCTTGCAACCTCCTTATTATAATCTGCATATTCCTAAGAAAACAAATCCTGTACACTGTTTTATTTGGGGGTTGGGGTAATTTTTCAGGCAGCATAGAAACTAGCTCGATCCATTCATGTCTAGGGGCAATTTAGGGGCTTGGTCACCTCCTGGCATGTTTACCAAAGGTGGGAGGAAAAACGGAAAGAGAACCTAGAGGAAAGACAGACGGTCACAGGGGGAACATGTGAAACTCCTCACAGGGAGAAACATAAGCTCAGGATTGAATCAGGGACCCAGAAATGTAAGGCAGCGACACCATGCCAGCTTTTCTATGACTTTTATAATGGAGCGTCCATGAGAACAAGTATTTCCACACATCCTCAATCAACCCAGAAGTCATTGCTAAGCAGTGAATAGAATAGGCTTGAGTAGCATCTGAATACTAAAACCTTGCGTATAATAATGTGACAAGGGACTGAAAAAGCAAAAGCACACAGTACTATATAAGCAGTGTGACACTGAAGTCCCTGTATAGCTATATTCAGGCAAGCTGTGGGTTTGAGGATGGCTCCAGCGATAAATGTCACTTTTTCCTGACAGTCCAATACCTCTTTACAGCCCAGGCATATCCTCCAGTGTTCCCACTGAATTTAATATCAAATATACTCAGCTGATTAAAACTATCCATACTCGGTATATAAAGCCAGTGTAGCACAGCAGTTTAATGTCTCATGCATATTGACCATGTTCTGCCCATGGCCAGTTTCTTTGTCTGCTTCTCTTCGACTGACATCGTTACAATCAAGAAGTCAATTTTCCTTTACTTTCTAATGCAGCCCGCTCTGTCCTTTGATAAGTCCCAGAAAGAACATAATATCCAGCTCTATTTGTTTGGCGTCTACAGCTCTAATAGTGGGATCTACAGTACTACTTTCCAGACGGGCTCTATGCATCCGATATTTGCTTGTGGTGCTCTAAAGGGATCTATAGAATTTATATACGTTCCCTTACTTCACTGACAGTGCTACAGATGGCGTGTAGTGATGATATTTATAGCTGTAATTCTCTTCAGTAGGACTCTAGAGGTCTAGCGATGGGATCCACTGCTCAAATGATTGGGCTTCTACAACTTTAGTAAAGAGATCTACTGCTTGAGTGATTAGGGTTCTACAGCTCTAGCGATGTGATCTACTGCTTAACTGATTGGGGTTCTACAGCTCTACCGATGGGATCTACTGCTTCAGTGATGGGAATCTAAAGCTCTACCAATGGGATCTACTACTTGAGTGATTGCGGTTCTACAGCTCTAGCGATGGGATCTACTGCTTCAGTGATGGGAATCTACAGCTCTAATGAATACTACCCCTCGAGTTAATTCTAATAATGGGACCTGCTGCTCGAGTCTTTGGGGTCTTGCAACTCTTAGTGATGGGATCTATTGCTTCAACAATGGGGATCTACATCTCTAGTGATGGGTTCTACTTCTCCAGTGATTGGGATCTCACTGGAGCAGTGGATCCCATCACTAGATCTACTGGTTCAGTAATTGGGATCTACTATTTCAATGATGGGACTCTATTTGGCTCCATAAATGGGACCTACAGCTCTGACAATAGGATCTTTCTAGGAAGTACAGCTGTAGTGATGGCCTCTAAAGCTGCAGTTATGGGATCTATTGTTTTGCCAAAGGGATCTGTAGCACTATTAATCTACTGCTCTACTAATAGCCTGTCCAGCTTCAGTGATGACCTTTACAACTCTAGTGAAAGCCTCTCCACTTTAACTGATTGTCTCTTTAGCTCTATTAATGGGATCTAATGATGGCCTTTACACCTCCAGTGATAGGATCTACAACTCCAGTGATGGTATCTAAAGCTTTGCTAATGCAGTTGAGTGCTCTAGTGATGGCCTCTACTGCTCTAGTGATGGGCTGTAGCACTCCTGATTTAATTATGCTCAAGTGATGGCTTTTAGTGCTCTAATAATTTGATCCACTTCTGTGCTAATGGGTTCTACTGTTCTAGTGACAGGATGTACAGCTGTAATGATGGGCTGTGCCGCTTTAGTGTTGAAAGCTACAGTTCTAGTGATGGGGTTTGTTGCTCTATTGATAAGCTTTCAGCTCTGGTAATGAGGTCTATTGTACTAATTAATTAATCTACAGCTCTAGTAATGGGCTCTAGCTCTATTAATGAGCTCTACAGCTCTAATGACTTGATCTACAGCTCTAGTAATGGATCGTTTGCCAGCAACTAATTATATATAAAGGTTTCTTAAATGATTTAGACAAGTTGATTCCCAAAAAACCTAGATGCTAGATGAATTGCATACATTATTTAGACTATGCGTTGCTAAATAGTCCTAACATCTCAGTTGTCTTCTACATTACTGTTGTAATGTATATATATATATATATATATATATATATATATATATATATATATATATATATAAAGAGCAGTCTGACAAACAACTACTACCTAAAACAGAAAAGTCCTATACCTTTCTCCAGTTCAAGTCAGAAGTATTATTACACAAAGGGTATTAAAATGATATTGCAGTCCTTCAATTGGTTAAACAACCCTGCTGTATGAACCTGCATCCTTTTCTTCGGAGGTCTGAGAGTCTGATACTTTTCGATTCATATGTTCACCACCAACAACAACAAAAAAAACACTGACAGCTCAGTCCTTCTCTTTTCAGTGCTAACCTTCATTTCCACGCTGCTGACTGTCCTGTCGTTCCATCAGGCCATGGCACGAACGTGTACCACCAGAGCAGGCAGTCTATCAAAGAGCGCATTAAAGTGGCGTTTTGTATTCATGAGAGAGCAGGACTGAATCTGTATAGAGGATCTATAGACTCCTCAGTATTCAAATCAGGGCTCGGGTTGTGTCCTGGCAGTGAGGGGTAGTGTATGAAGCTCATCTGAGCCTGTGTAAAACTGTCACAGAGCAGCTAGAAGAGTAACACACTTCATTTGCGCTCGGGACCGTCTGCGAATGGGCGGGGTGGACAGGGTTTGGTATTCCAGGAAAGTATGAGGAACTCACATTACCATGATATAAATGAGACTGGACAGCAACTTACAATAATTGTACCATGAGTTAGTTTTGTCGGAAAGGGTATTTAATTGTATATAATAAATAAATAAATAAACAAACAGGAATAGAAAAAATCTTAAATTTTTTTTTCCTATTTACACTGCACTTATGACATCTGAGAAACCAAATTCATTTTTTTTTTACTTTCTAGCTGCAGTATTCAAAAAATATATTTTTTATTGTATCAATGTTTTATCCAAATATAAAATGCCCCAAAGTAACCCATTAGTATAATGTCCATATTTACAACAGTAATAAACATGTTTGCAGCCCATACAGTAGATCATGACAAATCTAAAGGTGAAGAATCTTTACATAATTAGTTAAAATTATATAAAGCCATAATAATATGTCAAATTAGTGGCGTGGCTAATTTGAGCCTCCAAACTGCTAGCTGTCTGCTATGCTAATAGCTAAATAGAATCTTTGTGGTTTAACTAAGCACAGGAATTATACAGTAGGAGGTGACATGGGAAGGCATACAGGGTACATATAATGGAGTTCAATCACATGCGAAGTAATGTTCGTAAATAAATTAACACCAGCGACCTTAGCCACCTAGCTAGTTTTTGGTAACTGGGGTAAGTATGCATGTTCTTACCAACACCCAGGCACTGTTCATTTTACCCACTGTCCATTTAATGGATTAATTATGCAGTTTCTGACACTGAATGGCCAAAAGATTTTAAAGAGCTAAAACAGTCAAAACTCCATCTAGATCACTTTTCTTTTTAGCATGTACTGTAGGTTAGCGTTGTGGTTGGAGGCATGGTTTGAGTTTGAAATATACGGTATAAATCTATATATTTTTTCTGCTATTTTATGTACAAACATTATTGGTAATGCAAACTGTACCTAGTACAGTGGCTCGGAGCAAATGCAGGAAGTGACTTTTTAGTCTTTTACATATAGGAAGTGAACTTTCGAATCACCTCGAACAATCTCTCAGGTGTACTGAAATGAATGAAAACCGTACCGAGCCTCAGACGAGTTTACAGTGAGTGCGTTAATGCAAGGAAATAATCAAACGTGACCTGCAGGATTAGCAGGAACAGATCCAGGATCGAGAAACGCTACATTACCAAAAGACTGCAGGACTGAGTAACGCTGCCAATTTCATTCCATCTGCTTTGCACATTTCTCAGCTCGAAAACACCTGAATCAACAGAGCTGCTCATTAACGAGCTATTCGTGAGGACAAAATGAATGAATTGAAGTAGGAAAATGATCAAATATGCAACGAAAAGCAGAAAGCAGCAGGTTTTCCGGGGACAAAATTTGAAGTATTCCCCAACAAACGACAGGAAGTGGCAGTGAGAAGTGCTTTAGAATCAGTCAGTGCAGAAACTATGCAGTGCATAGGCATAGACAGACATAGCTGTGATGATGCGTTTAAACCAGGAGTGCTAGTGGGTTTAAAGACAGGAGGAATTCGGAGCAGATGTGTTTATTATACATTATGACTCATTCTTACCTATCTATTAAATGAAGAAAAATTTATCAGGTATATTCAGTATACAGTAAAGTACTCGAGAAGAGGCTGCAGGGTGTTAAAGTGAATAATACTTGTGGCATCCTAGTGTATTGCGTTACTACTATATATTGGTAGCATTGTATACCTACACTGCCTAGCCAAAAAATAAATAAATAAATAAATAAAAAATCGCACACTGTAAGATTTCATTCAATCACTTTTAGCTTTGATTACAGCACACAATATGGTGGCCAGTTCATGTGTGAAAATGATTCCTCATGCTCCCAGAAGCACTTTATCACAATTTGAGTCCTGGAGTATGCCTGTGCCATCAGGGAGAAAAAAAAAATGTGTAATAACATCCAGAACATTCAGGTCATAAGCTGACTTTATTTATTGCCACATAATGTTGCTTAGACAAGACCTGACCAACTGAAGCTTTAATATCTACGTACTTAGTTAGTAAACGAGTAACCCAGTGTAAGGATCTATCTGATGATGGAAACCACAAAGCACTTTGTAAGTCGCTCTGGATAAGAGCATCTGCCAAATGCCTAAATGTAATTGTAAATGTAAATGAAGCAACCCCAGATCATAACACTTCCTCTAGAGCCTTTTTTCTGATTCAAGTGTTTTTTTTATGAACACAGCTGTTTAGTCTCAAGTTCTGTGCACACTGTGCGTATATGAAAATGCTCTTACTTTCATTATTAAGTTATGTTTTTTACTGTTGACTTTTTACCATGCAGCTTCACCAAGTTTTTAAGTGATCTCCATGTGTGATGTGTTTTCCGACCACATTTCCTCCATAAAAATGACAGTTCCGTACTATCCTTTCAGGTTTTAATAATGTGTGTAAGGGATATTAACTCAGTTCCAGTAATTCCAAATCTCTATAGTTGCTTTCTTTGCTTAATGCAGCCCAATAATTTAACCCTTCGTTTTTGTTTTGACCAAGCAGTGCATAAAAACTGTTGTTGGTCCTTTGGCTGCTCCCAGCAAGGGGTCGCCACAGCAGACGCAACCCTCCCATTTTATCCGGGCTTGGGACCGGCACTGCATCCAGTGGCTGGGAATCGAACCCGGGCCTTTTGCATGGCAGGCGAAACACCTACCTCTGAGCCACCTAGTGTATAAAAACATCAACTTAAATTGTCAAATAAGGTATATTATATAAACTTAAATGACATGAAAATGTAAAAACCATTTTAATCATTTTAGCTGATCTAAGAGTGATGATAAACTATTAATGTACACAATAGCAAACTGTCGATTGATACTGTAGTTAGTAGATAACTACCTAAATATAATTAGTTGATTAATATAATTATTTTACTTAATTATTTTTAGTCTGCATTGCCGAAAGCTGCTAGAGGTTAACTTTCTACAGATTTTACTTCCACTCCATCTATCCATATACATACTGCTTATCCTGCGTAGGGTCACAGGGGAGATTGGAGCCTGGCCAAAAATTTGGGGCACAAGGCAGGCGGTGTACAGCCTTAGGTCGGGTTCCAACTCATCATAGGGCACAAGGGTCACTCACATACCAGGGGCACAACAAATAATCAGCGTAACCAGAGTACCTGAAGAGCACATGTAAACTTCACACTCAGAGATTAAAGAGACGATTTGAACCTGGAGGTCTGAGGTGACAGTGCTAACCTCTAAACCACCGTGCTGCTAATTTCCGCTCCATATTGTAGTAATCAGAAATGAACAGGAGCTTTTTGAAGATGATTAATTAACTTAGAAATCTAGTTTAAAATCTATTTATTAATAGAATATAAAAATACCATGTCTAACTGATGAAAAAAATCCAAAATGGGATACAAGAGAATCATAAATACAGGATTTTCCCCTTTATTAATTTATTAGAAAGAAAGAAAGAAAAAGAGCTAACTAGGTATGACAAATCACACCCTTTGTTCAGTGTAAGTGTTTTAATCCTGTGAGAGTCACGAGCGATTACCCCCTGATCCCATCAGTTGCTCTCAGAGGCTCCTGCTTGGTTTTATTCAGAATGAAAGCTCTCTAATTGACTCACTTTTTTAGACCCAGCCTAAAAAAAAAAAATCAGCTCCATTCTGATATGATATTGAATTGTATTGTTAATAAACTTTTAACACTGGATTAACTTTGGAGTCCTAGTTTTCTATCTACTACTAAAGACACTTTGGAACCAAGTTGAAATACACGTGCTCTTTGGCGCCCCCTTCTGATTTTGAAGGGAATAAAGATACCAAAAACCTGTGTAAGCTTTCCTCTTTCTCTCATTCCCCTTCCAGGAAAAAAAAAATATCACATCCACTCACACAGCACTTTTTTAAGAAAACCAGTACACCTGCTCAATCATTTTGTGCAAACATCTAATCAGCCAATAGTGTGGCAGCAGTAACATCTTAAAAGAATAACATAACAACTGTATAATGCAAATCTGTCTCACCCTAAACATCACTGTACACAAGTCGAAAGTCACTCATTTTTTTATATTTTGTTCTCTCTCGTTCTCAGTCCAGCTCCTGTACCTGACCAGTTTCAAAGGAAGGTTTTTTCTTGTTTGTTAAGCAACACAGTGACCTATGAATCATTCAGAAATAATAATAATAAAAAACCCTATAACTTAAAGCATGAACCAGTGAGAAACAGGTGTGGATGATGACGGATGATCAATCTGGTGATTCGTATACTACTAATGCTGACTGCTGAATGATTGGAATAGACAAGAGGGGAAATGAGGTTGCTGCTGAGGTTGTTACTGTTGCAGTGAATAAAATCATGCAGACACAGAAAAAGAAATCACTGGACAGGACAGTCTCATCACTTTTGGAGATTTTATAACTGTTGATCTCATGGCACAAAACAGTCTCTATGGTTTAATCAGAATGGTGTGAAAAAAACAACAACCAGTGAGCTGATACCTAGCCACATAATCAAATCCCAGACTTTTTCTTCTTCTTATTATTATTATTATTCTCATCATTATTATTATCACCCAAGCACTCTGCCCTCTTGTTATTCTAAGGATTATTATCTATTATATATTCCAAGGTTAGTAAAAGGGCCGTGAACAATCCTTCTCACCTGCTACACTGTGTGCTCTCTGACTAGAGGAGCAAATTCAGCCAGAGACTGATTACCACAGAGCGCCACAAGAGATCTTTTCTACCAATGGCCATAAAATTATACAACTCTTCTCTGTAACATTTACACTATGTGGGTAGTAACCGTCTGTACTAAAACAATATTATATTAATAGTATACTTGTTCATTTATCAATACTATTTGGCCTTACCACTCTGCAGTGCACTATTGATAACTGTATTATTTGTGCAATGCCTTTTTCTTTTTCCTTCTTTAATGCAATATGGAATTTACTGTTCTTAGGTAATCAACCCCCCCCCCCTCCACACATACACACACACACACACACACACACACACACACTTAGATACACACCGTCCTTGTCTAATTTATTAGTTTTTTTCAGGAAAACAATAGAAAGCAACTGTAACCAAGACAAAGCAATTTCCTTCTGGGATTAATAAACTTCTTTGAATCTTGAATCTGAATCTTATTATTTTTTCCAGCATCTGGGGCTTTTTTGGAGGCTCTAAAAGCACACAGGTTGTGAGGTGCACCCGGGTGGCAATGGCACAGGTGCCTTGGCCCAATCATGGTTGCTTAGCAACTATTATTATTATTATTATTATTATTATTAATTCCTTCTTGTTTTATTTATTTATTTATTTCATTTATTATGAAAAACCTTTCTCTCAACCCTTTATTAACTCTCGAGCGCCCTCTAGCGCAAATCAAATCCCGATGAACATCTAAATATAAACAACAACAAAAAAATAACGGCCAGCGTTTTTGTGTAGTTCGCTCATCTTCTCGCTAGAGGGCGCAAGCATGTATCGTTTCGCAAACCGGTTTCCATGGGAACGCAAGGCGCTTCTACGTGAATCGGCGCTCTTTTTTTTCCCTCCAATAGGAGCGTGCCTAAGGCAGTGACGTCACGAGCGCGCTCATCTAGCAGGGGCACCCCGCGCGTGCCGGGACTGCGGAGAGAAAAAGTAAAGCGGAGGCGCGTGCACGGGTGAGTGTTTCCTCTCTCTCTCTCTCTCTCTCTCTCACACACACACACACACACACTGCTGATGCTGTACAGATTAGTGAATGAACAGAGGCAGTGTTCAGGCTGCTGTTAGTGCAGGTGAAGGGCTGGGATTGGGGTTTGCATGTCTCAAGTGTGTGTCGTGATGCATTACACACAGAGATGAGAGATTTGTGTTATTATTAGTACTGTGTGTGTGTGTGTGTGTGTGTGTGTTTTTTCCTTCAACCAATTCTGTACCTCATTATGCAAATACGACCAAGAAAACTTCTAGTGCATAGTATTTATACCACCACTTGTTACTTATAATGTTTATGTTTCATATTATTTTATTTTATATTGTCAGTTGATTTATTATTATTTATCTTTATGCAATGCAAATGATTAGGTCCATTGCACAGAAAAGTTCTTTATTCTTGCTCAGCCTTAATATTATGACCCTGCCTAATGTTTAGTAGGTTCCCCTCTTTTACCACCAAAACATTAATGATCTGTGTGTTCTGACACCTTTATAAAGGAAGCAACATTAACCATTTCATCAATTTGATCTACACGAACGCTTCTATTGAATCAGACTGCACATGCCAGCCTTCACTTCCTATGTGCATCAGTAAGCCCTGTTGCCAGTTCACTAGTTTTCTTCCCTTTGATCACTTTTGGTATGTCCTAACCACTGCAGCCTGGGAACATCCCGCAAGAGCTGCAGTGTTGAAGTTGCTCCGACCCATTTGTCTTGCCATCACACTTTGAGCCTTAAAAGTCCCTCAAATCCTTACATTGCCCATTCTTTCTGTTTCCAACACATCGTCTTTAGTTCAACTCCAAAACCCTGTGAACTGGCGACAGGGTCATGGGTGGCCAAGGCTCACTGATGCACGTGGGGAGAGAAGCCTAGCCTGTGTAGTCTGATCCATTCTAAGAGCTGCTGTAGCTCTAACTGCTGAAAAGCTTAATGCTGGTTTCCTTTCGAAATGTGTCAGAACACAAAGGTCAGTACTGTTTTGGTGCCAAACGGAGGGACCTACTCAGTTTTAAGCATATGGTTATAGCTGATCAGTGTATGTCAGCTAAAAACATAGTTCTAAAAGTAAAAACTCCTTTTATTTCTCTTTACACTAATGCACTTATCGCAGCATTTCACAAACTTTTGAAACTTCTGTTCGTGTCTGTTCAGGTGCTGTAAGGTGAAAGACAAGGATGTATCTCAGTAACGAAACTCCTATGCCAAGACACTGGTCTAATGAAGATGACTGACGTGTAAAAGAGCTTATTTTGGTGCTGGGTATGATGGGGGCCAAATCGGAAACCTGCCAGAACATCGACAGCCGTCACCTGCAGCAGAGACGAGCTGCGAATCACACTCTTGAAGACCAAAAAAAGGTAAGGGTTCAGGAATGTCGTGGAGAGCAAAGTACTGTAAAATATGGTTTTACATGGATCTGCGGTTTTGATACAAATCAGAAAAATAACACGTATTTTTATTGCATGATATATTATGTGCCGTGGGATAATTTGGGACTTTTAAAGATATGACATGAAAATGACAGTGGTTAGCACTGTCACCTTGCACCTCCATGCTTCGGGTTCGATTCCCGCCTTGGGGCTGTGTGCACGGAGTTTGCATGTTCTTGGTGTGTTTCCTCCGAGTGCTCTGGTTTCGTTCCACAGTCATGCATAATAATCTATAAGACATGCAGATTAGGCTAATCAGCGGTCCAAAATTGCCCATAGCATTTGAATGAACATGTGAGTGTGTGTGTGTGTGTGTGTGCCCTGCAAAGGATTGGCACCCCATCCAGGGTGCACCCCGCCATCCTGGGATGGGCTCCAGGACCCCCACCGGTATACAGGATAGAGCGGTATAGATGATGAGTAAGTGAGTGTACACAGTACCCTATTGTCCACTTCTGATGCAGTTTCACACAAAAAGTCCATCACTCAAAAAACCTTTAACTTACACTAAATGTCAGTGGAAAATCCCTGAATACCTCTGCTATTGAAATAATTAAAACAATTTTTTTGATGAATGCTTTCAAGCAGCTTAATCGACCATTTTTAAGGTATGTGTAAAGATTTTCAGTTCATTTATAACAGCAAATACACAATGGCATTAATTTGTCTAGTGCTACAGTACATTCGCTTGTATAATACGACTCAAGACACCAGACAAACTGCATTTGCATATATAAAACTACACATACATATATAATATTAAGGCATACCTCTTTTTTTATTATGCTTTAGGACTTTCTACTAGATGCACACTTCTGCTCATTACATATTCCACAGCCTGAGCGTGTGTTTGTTGAATGAATGAGAAGGAATATTTATGCATCTCTCCCATCTGTTCTTGCATTGGAGTGCCTGGTCTTATGGGATATGTTCCTTCAGAACCCGTTGTACCTAACAGCTGGGAGAGCAGCTCTGTCCAGAGATTTGCAGAAGCCTCGCTCCATGGTGGTTGTCACACTGATTAGCTAATTTGCCGTGATAAATGAGGACGATTGGGCCTAACGAATCGCCGGGTGTTGGAAAGGCTTTACGTGCGGGGGCATCCGAGTATCCAGAGCTCGCCGACCGTGACACTAACAACCTGGTACCTAGTCCATGCTTGCAAGCATCTTACTGATTGACCAATTTGCATTAATGATCATCCCACTCCTAAAGCTTTTCTGTAAATATTAATGATTGTTAATATAGAAAAATAAACCCACTAAAGCCAAGCACTGTAACAATATGTGTGCAAATATTTTTAATAACCTTAATAATTATTTTTTTTCCACTTGGGCAGCTTGGTATTCTTTTACCTCTGTGTTTGAATGACTAGAAAGCTAGAAAAGATGCAGATGGTAATATTGTTGCAGTTTAAACCTACAGTAAAGGGCACCTACTATTAGGGAAGGGAATCACCCTATATATATACTCAGCAAAAAAAGAAACGTCCCTTTTTCAGGACTGTGTATTTCAACAATAATGTTGTAAAAATCCAAATAACTTTACAGATCTTCATTGTAAAGGGTTTAAACAATGTTTTCCATGCATGTTCAATTAACCATAATCAATTAATTAACATGCACCTGTGGAATGGTCGTTAAGACCTTAACAGCTTACAGAAAGTAGGCATTTAAGGTCACAGTTCTAAAAACGCAGGACACTAAAGAGACTTGTCTACTGACTGTGAAAAACACCCGAAGAAAGATGCCCAGGGTCCCTGCTCATCTGCGTGAACGTGCATTAGGCATGCTGCAGGGAGGCATGAGGACTGCTGATGTGGCTAGGGCGATAAATCGCCATGTCCGCACCGTGAGACGCCTAAGACGGCGCTACAGGGAGACAGGAAGGACAGCTGATCATCCTCGCGGTGGAAGACCACGTGTAACAACACCTGCACAGGATCGGTACATCCGAATATCACACCTGCGGGACAGGTACAGGATGGCCACAACAACTGCCCGAGTCACACCAGGAACACACAATCCCTCCATTAGTGCTCAGACTGTCCACAATAGGCAGTCCATGAGGAGGAGATGCACTGCAGTACTTCAAGCAGCTGGTGGCCACACTTAGGGCACGAGGCAGGGTACGCCCTGGACGGGGTGCTAATCCATCATATGGTGCGCACACTCACATGCTCATTCACACACTACACCCAATTTCGGGGATGCCAATTAACCTAATCTGCATGTTTTTGGACTGTGGGAGAAAACCGTAGAACCCTGAGGAAACCCACCAAGCACAAGAGAACCTGCAAATTCCATGCACACAGACTCGAGGTGGGAATCAAACCTGGACCCTGGAGGTGCGGGGCAACAGTGCTAACCACTAATTCAACGTGGCGCCCCATTAAGCAAAATTGTTATTCATATATTTTTGATATTTTTGTGAATGTAAAGCAAAAGCCGATGTGAAAAACACATTCCCTGTTTAGTTTTTTTCCACTTTTGTGTTGGCCACAAGCCAAATAGATAGTCCCCTCAATGTGACCTCACATATGAAATTCCTAGCTTTGTGGTTCTCTAGTGGGAGTGTGCCTCAACAGTAGCTCATTTACATAAACACTGAAACAGCACGTTCGGACGAGGAGTGAAACAAAGTTTTTGAGTTGTATTTCACTGAACTGACACACAATACAGGAGCTCTGAGACCTGGGTTACCTTGTGGGTAAAATATGAGACCTTTAATTTCTATATTAAATCTGGGATAAAACACTCAGGGACTTGTCGCTATAGAAGAATTAACAACACTGTTGTGGCTGTCAAGCAGAGTTACTGTCCTCAACCCGAAGGGATTGTTTTCGTATACCAGCACGTCCCGAAGTCTTTCATTTCTCATTTTAGTTAAAGAATCACATGGCATACTTTTATACGTCCGTTTATAGGTGATAGATTATTTAGGTGATGAAGTTATTTCCTGTTAGTCGTGGATTCTGTGTTAACTTTCAACACACATGAAACAGTGATACTGTAGAGACGTATTCACAAGACGTGAACACCTCCTGTGTTTATACAATGAATTAAGACTGGCTGTGCATAGCGGTGTTCTTCCAGCCACATGGAAGAGTGTTTGCTCAGTTCTCCTGTGGTTCAGAAGCACATTCGTAGTAACGGCAGGAGGGCCATGTCCTGGCGTTTAAACAAAGAACAGGCTGTTCTCGCCATTCCCGCTAACCCATGACTTACACTTTATTCTTGGTATTTCACTTTTTATTTTTATTCCATGTAATCTGTGTGTGTGTGTGTGTGTGTGTGTGTGTCTGTGCATGCTCATATATCTGATCTCCATGTGTGTGATCCAGGACTTGAACTTAGGAGTGTTAATGTCCCTGTGAATGTTGAACATTAATGAATAGGGGTTCGTTCTGTCAGCACAATTAACTGTAGCGTCTGACTTTGAGTCTAATATTATTATTATCAGCCCTGGAGGAACTCTGGATGAAGAAAATAGACTGTCATTGCACATCAAGTCCTTTTTTTCCTACATGACACGAAGACAGATGAGGTTCTTAGGAGATGCTTCAGGAAACTCCAGGATGAGAACGGCTGAACTGGGACACCAATAGTTCTAGCATCGCAGGACATAGATCATTGTAGACTACCCCTCTCTCTCTCTGTCTCTCTCTCTCTCTCTCTCTCTCTCTATCTCTCTATATCTAAAGATTGCCGTGCATTTGGGGAGTCTCTGAGTTTTTCTCACATGATGATTTGGCACACAGTATGAAGGCCCAGAGCTAAAGCCGAGCAGTCTAAGGTACTGTAGAACCCTGGAATTAGTTTTTTTTTTTTTCAGATTTCTTCAGTCTGTAATTAAAGGATATTCAGAAGCTATTCTGATATTTCTAAAGAAACATATGTAGATTGTGGGTCACTTGAAAACGTTACCGTTAGTTTGTGGCCCGAAACCTCACCATAAATTCAAACTGAGCGCCGCCGCTGGATATAAGCTACGAAAAATACTTCCTTTTATATGTTCAGCTTTAAAAATACTTAAGGACCAAAAAAAAATAAAAAAAATAAAATATATATATATATATATATATATATATATATATATAAACGTTTTCCATGTACCCCAAAATTTATTGCCGAGATATAATCAGCTGTCAGCTTTAAAGTTTATGCTTTTAAAGCTTTAAAGCTAATAATTCTTTTATTAACAAAGAGGATAAAGTTATGTTGATGACAATTTTGAAATCCAGATCAGTGCAGATTGACCCTATTCCAGAGTGATGGGCGTGTCAGGGTAAGTAGTAAGCACATGAAGTGATGCACCCATCATGCATAGTGTCCACTGTACAAGCCTCTGGAGGAAGTGTTATAGCGGGGTTGTTCAGGTCTAGACTCAGCAACGTTATGTGGCAATAAAATGAAGTCAGCTGATGACCTTAGTGTACCAAATGACCACAAGTCTACCAAAGGTTATCACATCTATAGAGTGTTTCTTCCCTGATGAATTCACATTTTGAATATTCCAGGACTCAAATTGTGACACACATGAATTTGACACCACATTGGTAGGGTCATCGAAGCTAAAAGCTATAACTGAAATGTTAGAGTGTGCGATTTCCCATGCGTAGGTTTTCCTATGCGTTTTCCCGCCGCTAAGGCTTTTATTGATGCCTGGTGTTATATTTCTACACTACTGTGAAAAAACTCTCTTAGGCATGTGCAAAGAAATAGTGTAAAACAAAGATAGCTTATAGCTTCAGAAATAATGAAATCACTGTGATAAGCTAAACAAAGTTAACATTTGATATGGAAACCCTTTGCTTTAAAACGTTTTACAGTTTATGGAGGTTTAGAAAATACGAGCTTGCTTCTTTTTTTTTTATCCGAAACTCTCAGACTTCTTTTTTCTCAAAAAAGAAAAATCTGTTACATAATATATTGCTTTCTTATTATTTTTTTTTTGCTAACATAAAAAAAATGCCTGTAACTTTTTTTTAAACAAATGTTAAAAAAAAAACCATAGTGGTTAGCACTGTGGCCTTGCCCAGGGTCCGGGTTCGATTCCCATCTTAAGGTTTGTGTGCATGGAGTTTGCATGTTCTCCTCGTGCTTGGCGGGTTTCCTCCGGGTACTCTGGTTTCCTCCCATAATCCAAAGACATGTAGGGCAGGCTTATTGCCGTTCCCAAATTGCCTGTATGAGTGTGTGAATGAGTGTGTATGTGCCCTGTGATGGATTGGCACCCTGACCAGGGTGTACCCTGCCTCGTGCCCTAAGTCTCCTGGGATAGGCTCCAGGCCCCCCACGGCCCTGAATACAGGATAAAGCGGTATAGAAGATGAGTGAGTGAGTCTTAAACATTGATAAAATTTGCATTAAAAAATACAAACCAGACCTGCACAGACCCATTCTCACTTTACACAAGCTGCTCAGATCACTGTGGTTCTCTGCCTTTGCTTGAGTTCAAAGACGTTCGAGTTAAAACACAACTTTGTGCACTAAAACCTTGCAAGATCATGTAGATTAAGTTTGGACATGAAATGGCATATTAATGATAGCTCTTCATTTAATGATTATATTTCTCCCACATTTAGATCCTTTCAATCCTTTGTTCAAACATCACAAAACGTATTAATCAAGATACCTAACATAAATTCAGATTACCTTTTGAAAACATTTTTTGTCAGCCAAGTATATTATTTATTCATTCTGTTGATTTAACAGAGCTGGAAAAAAAAATATGTGGTAACAGGCCCTTTGGCCACATTGGCAGTTACTCTGTTGGAATTGTCAGTGGAAATCACCATCTGGAAACCCCCAAACCAGCCCCTGACTCCTTTGAGTCTCTAGGATCCAAAAACATCTCGGAGAAATGTGAAAGGTAGTTACACTATGTTTGTGTGGTTACGATCCATCGGTTAAATGCTATATATTCAAAAAGCAATTCTATATTTAATACTCTTGTGACACATGCAGTATGAGGTCAAACCGAGACCATCGTGGCGGATCAACCTCACCGTCGTAGTCCTGACTTGACCTGGTGTTAAACTAAAAAAAAAAAAAAAATCGTCTGAGTCAGAAACAGAATTCATGCTTAATGGAAGTGTTCTATGGCTGTATATGTGGTGAAGTGTGTACCGTTCCCTTCCTCATAGCTTCTGGGTTTGCTCCTGAGGTTTTCTACCTTCTCCCCGTGTCTTTTTTTGCCTACCTCCCAAAAACAATCCATTAAATGGATTATTGATGCTAAATTGCCATATGTAAATAAGTGTGTGAATTTGTGTTTAGTTTGGGCGCTCTGCTAGATGGCCATCCCATCCAGGGTGTAGTCCTCAAATGCATGTACACCTTGAAGTATGCATGTTTTTACACATAAACCTGTCAATAGGTGACTGTAAGACAGGTGTCAAGGTTCTGCTTGGGAAAAAACAAACAGATTTATTATGTTAAGGAGATTATTGCATATTTTGAACGCCTTTTTGACTAATAGCGTATATTCTCCGGGATATAAAGGATAAAGGGACTTCATTGTCATTGTAGTGATACAATAAAATCTGTTTGGCAGCTCTTAGAAATCAGCATCAATAAGAAAATGTAAGAATAAACTAAAGAATAAACATATTTATATATTTATAAAGATAATTGCACTGACATATAATAAATATAACAATATGTACAATGGAATGTGAAGTGGGATCTTGGTGCAAACAGTAAAGTGCGAACATAATTGTAAGAAATAAGGAAATATCGCACAAGTTAGACTAATAACCAATAATGATTAACCTTCCTGAGCTTTAATAATAATACATTGCTGGTGGTGGCTCAGTGTGTTAAGGCTTTGAGTTACTGATCGGAAGGTCGTCAGTTCAAGCCCCTCAGCTCCGCCAGGTTGCCGCTGTAACCCTTCTAAAAAAACAAACAAACTGACCTCTGCCTACCAAGAAGTTTGGATACGTGAAGAATAAAGAATTTCACTGTGCAGTAATATATGTGTGATAAATAAAGGCTTAACTTAACTTAGTGTTAGAATTCATAAATATGGGTTATAAAATCTATGTAGGGTAGATTTCGGCAGAGTAGCTGCAGACGATGGTCGCCTGTAAGCTCATAGTATTATCCTTTGTGTGTCTTGCCTCCCTCCGAATTTGTGTGCAGAGGTTATACACACTCCAGTTTCAGAGGATCATTAAAACTGTCCTGGAATACTTTATGACGGTTAAACATTAGTCTCAACAATTTGTTCTAGTCCAGCCAGACTTCTTGATGACACAGCAGCCCTCCCTTTTGAGAAGTAAAGGAAGTGGGTGTATCGTCACACATTTCCACACGTTAGCGCCTGTCCCCATTCTGACACATTATCCCTGAGGTCAAGCAGAGGATTTCATTATACTGTACAGCTGGCGTGACTCTTGTGTTTAGCTAATTGTAGACACGTTGCTAATCAGAGGAGGATATACAGTACATACAAGATTGGATCCTGTTCTTATTTCGTAATGGATTCCTTTTTTATATTACACAGCATGTTGTAGCTTGACACAGCCGAAGTTTAAAATAGTTATAAATGTTGGGTGCGTTGTTGGGAATCAGGTTTGTTTCCAGTCATACTATTACTAGTTTAGGTGAGATGTTTAGTCTGGTTGTATGCAGCCTGTTGCCTTGCTCGCTCTGTTCTATGCACCACTGGTTGTTACCCTCTCAACAGGACATCATTATCATTGCGAATTCACTCCCTCGCTTCTCTTGTCATGCTAATGTCACATGACTAAATCTCAACAAATGCATCTAATAGGACGTAAAAATATACATTTTAAAAGTTTATAAAACAGTTCTATTCCCTCAATTATCTTCTATACCGCTTTATCCTGTATTTAGGGTCACGGGAACCTGGAGCCTATCCCAGGAGGCTTAGGGCACGAGGCAGGGTACACCCTGGACAGGGTGCCAATCCATCACAGGGCACACACACATACTACGGGCAATTTGGGAACGCCAATCAACCTAACCTACATATCTTTGGACTGTGGGAGGAAACCGGAGTACCCGGAAGAAACCCACCAAGCACAGGGAGAACATGCAAACTCCATGCACCCAGACCTTGGAGGTGCCAGGCGACAGTGCTAACCACTACACCACTGTGCTGCCTGTTCCATTACAGTTTTATTAAATTTCATTAAAATTACGATATCTAGAGGCCTCCGAGTGGCACAATGGTAAAGTGCTCGTCCTATTATCCAGGGATCGCCTGGGTGATGCTGTGTCCTCTTGCAGCTGGAGGTCTAGAGAGAGCTGATTGGCCGAGCTCTCTCAGGGGGGAGGGATGAGAGGGACTTACTGTAGTCCTCTCACATTGATCACGGCTCTACAGCCAATCAGGGGCGTCTGTGAGCTCACGCAAGCTAAGGGAGTGGATAGCGCGGTCCTTCAAGTGTGTTACTTTGCCCCCAACAGTGCGTGAGCGAGCAGTTCGAAAAGATCCGTTTGGCTGGCGTCACATGGTTTGGAGGAAACACGCGATAGTCTTCGGCCCTCCCGACTGAGTGGTAGTAGTAGCCTCAATGTGGGAGCCCCCTAGTGACGGAGAGGAATCGGACACAACTAAATTGAGGGAAAAAAAAAAATAGTAAAAAATAAATAAAAAATTACGATATCTCACTCTCACTTATTGTCTATACCGCTTTATTCTGTAATACAGGATCAGAGGGGGCCTGGAGCCTATCCCAGGAGACCTAGGGCACGAGGTGGGGTACACCCTGGACGGGGGGGGGCAATCCATAGCAGGGCACACACATATACACATATTCACAGGTAATTTGGGAACACCAGTTAGCCTAACCTGCATGTCTTTGAACTGTGGGAGGAAACTGGAGTACATGGATGAAACCCACCAAGCACGGGGAGAACATGCAAACTCCATGTACACAAACCCTGAGGTGGGAATCGAACCCTCGACCCTGGAGGTACAAGGCATTAGTGCTAGCCAATACGCCACCGCGCCGCCAAATTACGATATCTGTATAACTGTTTTTCCTTTTGTCCCCACATCTGTTCTATGTCACGGTTTATGTTCTTATTTTGACTTTCGACTGTGAACTTAATTATTATAACTTATGTATGTATGTATTCATAATCCGAATAACAAAGGAATATTTTGAATGGAAACAGTCGCTTGTTATTCAGGTGATGAATTCTCCAAAGTTAGACGTTCATCAGAAATTACTGAACAACTTGACGAACCAACCATAACACATGGCATTACAGTTACCATGGCGACACTATGTACTCATCCCCCCAACACCCCCCACCCCCACCCCATAGCCATCAACAGACAAGGTCAGTGTTCACCCTTTTTTAGACCTGACATTTTGCTAATGTTTTGTAATGAATTGAAGTCACTTCCTGTATAAATATGAAATACTTCAAACGTGCCAAGATCTACAGTTAAGCCCTAACATTTATGATTTCTGACCCCTTGCCTCTGAAAAGTGAAATCTGAAATCTGAAAATTACGCTTTTCCCTTTTTAGCTAAAGCAGCGGTTAGACCAAACGCAAATAAAATTCGCCCTCCGGAAAAGCCGGTTCACTGAAGTGGAAAGGACACAGGACGTGAAAGCCGCGTTTGTTTTGGGTAGCGGTTACCTTCGCAGGCTTTATCTAGGTGAATTCAAAAGCCGTCTCAGTCTTGCGCGCCAACAGCGACATAGTTTGCAGCTCTGTGGTCTCTTTGGATCATAAAAAAGTGGCGACTACACCAGAATATTGTGTTAAACACTTTTCTTCTGCACATCTGAAAAAAATATCAGGCCCTGCTACAGACGCTAATGGATTTGTGGTTAAATTTGTGGTGTTTCTCTGCCAGCTAGGATTTTCTGATTTGCAACGTTGGCACCTTTGTAACTTCTCCACTCTGCTTACCATTTAAGAATTAATATGCATTTCATCTAACCTGTAATTATTATTTGGTGTGGAAACCTTCCATGGCTCTGAGGATCTGATTTTTATTCAGACATTTTACTAACATTCCAGAGGATTAAGTAATCCTTACTACTAATGACTCATCGCGGTCAGGTGTAACGGCATTCCCTCAGCCATGAATGACCATCCGTGCCCTCTGAATCTACGGCGATGTGGAGTGACACAGTGACCTGTTCTACATCATTAAACAGCTGCAAGCATTTCCATAAATTGCACAAAAAATGTCCTTCTGAAAATGTTCCTAGGAACATATTTTTTCTTAAGTGCAAATATTTTATGGTCTTTGAAACGCACCGTTAGGGGCGGAGTAACACACTCGGAGGAAAGCGCTAGCCGCTCCTTCCGTGTGCGCGAGCTCACAGACGCCCCTGATAAGCTGTAGCGCCGTGACTAATGTGGGAGCACAAGTACCTCTCATCCCTCCCCCCTGAGAGAGCTCGGCCAATCAGCTCTCTCTGTGCCTCCGGCTGTGAGAGGAAAACAGCATCACCCGGGGTTCGAACCAGCGATCTCCGGATGATAGGGCGAGCGCTTTACCACTGCGCCACTCGGAGGCCATGGAAAAATCAATTATTGATTAATTTAGTTGTTGATATATTTTTGTATTTTGGTTAGCATTTGTAGTGGTTAGCATTGTCGCCTTGCGTCTCCAGGTTTCGGGTTTGATTCCCGGCCAGGTTCGATTCCCGCCTCTGTGTGGAGTTTGCATGTTCTTCCTGTGCTTGGTGAGTTTCCTCCAGGTACTCCGGTTTCCTTATGCAGATTAGGCTAATTGGCATGGTGAGTGTGTGTTGGTGTCCCCTGTGATGGATTGGCACTCTGGTCGCGGGGGGCCTGGAACCTATCGCAGAAGACTTAGAGCATGAGGCGGGGTACACCCTGGACAGAGTGCCAATCCATCACAGGGGACACCAACACACACTCACCATGCCAATTAGCC
Organism: Clarias gariepinus; assembly: GCF_024256425.1. NCBI lineage: Eukaryota > Metazoa > Chordata > Actinopteri > Siluriformes > Clariidae > Clarias > Clarias gariepinus. The sequence continues at coordinate 29,036,807 of NC_071109.1, read as the reverse complement.
TAATCCCCAATTTAGTACAGGAGAAAGCGATATACTGTAGAAGATGAGTGAATGATTACTTCAAAAACAAAGATTGTCCAAGACCTGACCTAAAGTAACCCACCAAGCATAATGTAATGCAATGTAATGAAACTCACATTTGCTAGATGGTTTAGGTGTTACTTGAACCTTTTACTTTGGGCCTTGTCTCTAGGATCATAACGAATATAAATACCTTCATCGCAGCTATTTGACAAGGTCAGTCATAATGGTGTTATTAGTCATGTTTGAAAAATAAAAAATTGTTCTGATCGAAGTTCAGAGTCTTTTATTAGATCCCAGGAGAAATATTTGGTTGTCACCTTTTTGTGGTGATGTTAATATTTCAACATTTTTTACATCTTGGGACAATGTTGGTATTAGGTTGTTTTTAAAAGATAAAATGATTTTAATTAAATGATGCTATTAAACGCACGTACTTGACAGCGAGCGCCACAACGGAGCTAAGCTGCACCACACGGGATACAGACACTGTGTGCATGAAGCTGTTGTGTCCATCCCAATCTCTGATCAGAATTCCCAGTCCTGTTAGAAACTTCAAGGAACTATTGACGTGTTGCAAACTGATGTTAATCTGCATAAATGCTGTAAATAAAGGTTAAAATGTAATTATTTCCAGGTTGTATGTGTTTGGGTTGTTTATTCAACGTTATCTCAACAACATTTTTATCAAAGTCATCTTTTAAAAACAACGTTGTCCTGACAGGGGACATCATCGCAAGGTCGTTAAAACCAAATCGCAAACCTCAATTTGTTCCATATAAATACAATAATAAATGCAAAAATTGAATAGTGCTGTTTCGTTGTAGCAATATTTTTTTTACATATTCATATATATTTTTTCTCTTGTAGAAAAAAATCACAGAACAGTCAAAAGTCTCCCTGGTTGCTTGAACTGTAACTAATAAGCTCCAAGTCTGTGTCCAAACCGGTACACTGTTTCAAGTTCCACTCGGCGGCTTGTCTGCTTTGATCAGTCACCGGGTCCCCACACGAGCAGGACACGACCACTCAGGCATGCAAGGTGCACTCGAAACATCTAGGTCTGAAGATTTTCCAAATTTCTCAAGCTAACCTCTGTAGTACAAGCTCAAGCTGGTGTGATGTTCACGATCGACTCAGAAATTCAGAAGATTTCCAATGTTTTGATTTTGCATTAAGTGATGATGTTTAATGTTGGCAAGAATCCAAAAACATAATTTTTTAAAATAAAATCCTTTAATATTAATGTTTTGTTAGTCATAGTCACGCAAAGGTATCTAGTGCAAGATTGAACACCACTACATCATCCACACCTGGTGTCACATCCTGAAGATTAATATTTTTATATAAGAAATATATATATTTTAGTTATACTGTATATTAGTCTTATACTTATAATTGTTAAAATTTATATAAACCAGTTTTAGAAGCTAAGATCGTGAAAAGAGTTTTTTTTAGCTAGCTTAAAAAATAATATATATATATATATATATTATATAATATATACACATTACTTTATTCATTTTAATGCTAATATATATATATATATATATATATATATATATATATATATATATAATTGCCAAGGAAACCGTAGATTCGTAGAAAAGTCCACATTTTTATTTTTACTTTTTGGAGCATTTGCCCGTTCAAATCTCCTTGTAAGATACAACACAAATGCAGAACTGCTGTCAGAGTTTTTGCCAGAGAGACTTTCTGACCAATCAGATCTGAGAATTCATTAGGGCCCTTAAGAGCATGCGTTTATTCTATGACTATGGCAAAGTGCTAATGTTGATCTAAGATTAATCCTACTCTTTACTCTTTTTGTTCTTAAACATAAAATTTCCGGCTTAATTTCTAATCCCGCTGATTATTTTAATATGGGTACAACATTTAAAGAGACGGGTCTAAAAGCAGCACACTTGTCTAAGAAGTGAAGTTCTTTTCAGGAGTACAGAGACAATAGCAGAGAGAAGAGGCGTGGTTAATAAATAAGAGACTCTCGGTTTGAAGGAGGGGGTTTAAGAGTGAGTTTTTGTGCGACGATCACCTCAGTGGAGCCTGGTTTCAAAGACCGGGCCCTCCCTACGTGGCTTTACTTCTCGAAATAATAGATGCAGCCTCAGGAATGTGGGACAGTCAGATTAAGGGAAGCAGAGATTACTTTAATCTTTCTTAGAATGTGGAGTGTAAAAAAATGAAGAGTTTTTAATTGATGTCTTTTGACACAAAACCAGCTTGATTTACAAACCGCAACTAAGCAAACTCACAATGAATCCTGAGGATCCTGTTGCATCTACAATATCTGTTTTATTAGCATGTGCTTCATTAGGGCTGCGTTTCTAATCTTAGAACTTTGATAGAAATAAAAACAACTGAAGAAGTTCTGACTGTAGATGGCACTAGAGTAGCAAATGAAGCCTTTGTGAAAGGGAGGAACTGATGACCTTTTCTAACTTGAGTGACGACTGATATCAGATTACATCTATGTGCATTCAGTGGTTTAGAACACAATGCAAATTTAAAACTGTATGTTTGGCTGTAAACTGTTTATAACAATAATGATTAACATAATAATAATAATAATAATAAATATTATTATTATTATTATTTAAATTATTATTATAATATAAACAGTATAAAATGACTTTACTTTGGCTTTTTCTCTCTGTGCCTCTGAGGTGTGGCCTCTGTGCATCAGTCTTAGTGAAGGAGGTGTGGCCTCTGTGCATCAGTCTCAGTAAGGGAGGTGTGGCCTCTGTGCATCAGTCTTAGTGAAGGAGGTGTGGCTTCTGTGCATCAGTCTTAGTGAAGGAGGTGTGGCCTCTGTGCATCAGTCTCAGTAAAGGAGGTGTGGCCTCTGTGCATCAGTCTCAGTGAAGGAGGTGTGGCCTCTGTGCATCAGTCTTAGTGAAGGAGGTGTGGCCTCTGTGCATCAGTCTTAGTGAAGGAGGTGTGGCCTCTGTGCATCAGTCTTAGTGAAGGAGGTGTGGCCTCTGTGCATCAGTCTTAGTGAAGGAGGTGTGGCCTCTGTGCATCAGTCTCAGTAAGGGAGGTGTGGCCTCTGTGCATCAGTCTCAGTGAAGGAGGTGTGGCTTCTGTGCATCAGTCTTAGTGAAGGAGGTGTGGCCTCTGTGCATCAGTCTCAGTAAAGGAGGTGTGGCCTCTGTGCATCAGTCTTAGTGAAGGAGGTGTGGCCTCTGTGCATCAGTCTTAGTGAAGGAGGTGTGGCCTCTGTGCATCAGTCTTAGTGAAGGAGGTGTGGCCTCTGTGCATCAGTCTTAGTGAAGGAGGTGTGGCCTCTGTGCATCAGTCTTAGTGAAGGAGGTGTGGCCTCTGTGCATCAGTCTTAGTGAAGGAGGTGTGGCCTCTGTGCATCAGTCTCAGTAAGGGAGGTGTGGCCTCTCTGCATCAGTCTTAGTAAAGAAGGTGTGGCCTCTGTGCATCAGTCTTAGTGAAGGAGGTGTGGCCTCTGTGCATCAGTCTCAGTAAGGGAGGTGTGGCCTCTGTGTATCAGCTGTAATATAAGAGGTGTGGCCTCTGTGCTTCAGTCATGGTGATGGAGGTGTGGTCTCTGTGCCCTATTATCTGAGAAGGAGGTATGGGCTCTATGTCTCATTCCTAAAGTTGAATCTAATCTAATCTAATCTATTTTAATCTAATAAAGTAGACGTGGCCTCAGTGTGGCCTCTGTGTTTTACTTCTAATGAAGGAGGTGTGGCCTCTGTGCCTTATTCTCTGTAAAGGAGGTGTGTACCAGTCCCTCATACTATTCTTTAACCCTGATGTGTAAATGCCATACCATTTTAACCATAAAGCTCAGTTTAAGGAGTCTGTTGTTAGCAGCGCACAGCAGCAACTAACACAAACAGAGCTAAATAAAATGCTCCATGACTCGCCTGATTGATTTATACTAAATGGGTTACACATGTCAGTATCAGTACTGGAATCAAATACGAAAAAACTGTGCTCGTTCGCCTACTGGCTCTGAATAAAATGCATCCCTCGGTTTTATGCTTGTGGTTTTTACGAGACCAGGTTGAACCTGCAGTTTTATGCCCTCTGTAAACTTTTCATCTTTTTTTCTACCATACTTTATAAGCATTAAATTTTTATTTTTAGTATAAAACATGTCTAATATGCATGAAATTTGTAGGCATACTTAATTTTTTCCCCTTATCTTTTAGTTACAGTGTTAAGGAGAAACATTATAATAAATATGGTGTAAAAACTTTATGATTGAATTAAAATTTCCACACAAAATGGGGTAGTGTGTGGCGCTCCACTTACTCTGGCATTGTCTCATTTTCATGACTGTAATACAGAATGTGATTATCAGCTAATTTTATCACATCTCTCACCACCCTTTAAACATTTGGCTTTTTACAGCATTTACACATTTACACTCTGTTCCCAGTTTGGCCCATACAACTCAAATAATCATTTCATAGCGTGTCCTTAAGTGTCCATTCCCATACTCGTACTTTTGTGTATGCCGGGTGTTCCGTTTCCAGTTAGGTGAGTGGATCCTGGGAATGACATCATTCGGTGATGGTATTTAAGTTTCGTGTGTTTTCTGCAGTTAGGTTTTAAGAGCATTGCTGATCTGATCTCAGAATTAGCCATGTGTCTCAGTCAAAATCAAAGGCCTTGAGCAGTTGGCAGTGTTAAAGCGATCAATCGACAAACCCAGGACTTGACGTTAATCGGACGGATTGTTTTTATATCGCCGTGCTCACCGGATTAACTGGAAATCGATTTAACACGTGTGCTTTCTTTTCTCTTTTCCATGAAGACTGAATTCGGATCTCACTGGCAGAGACAGTAGTGCTATTCACATCTACTTTGTGATTCTGGTTCCTCCTTTTAATGATTTTTTTGGTCTGTTTTCAAGCACTTCGCTCAGCAGGTCTGCTGTTTCGTGAGGATCAGTGGCAGGTCGCCCTTTGGAATTTTGTTCCAGACAGCGTTCGGAATGCCAGCTCCTGAAATCTAATTGTTTAACTTTGTCTATTCTCTTACTCACTAACTGGTTCTATACACCACTTATCCTGCACAGGGCCACGGGAGGCCTGGAGCCTCTCCCAGGTGACTCAGGGTATAGGTGGGGTACACCCTGGACTTGGATGTCCATCACAGGGCACGAGCACACACACACTAGCCTAATCTGCAGATCTTTGGATTGTGGGAGGAAACCAGAAGACCCGGAGGAAACCCAACAAACATGGAGAGAACAGGCAGACTCCAAGCACACAGACCTGAAGGTGGGACTCGAACCCTGTACCCTGAAAATGTCAGGCCACAGTGCTAATCACTATGCCACCATGCCAGATTTGCCTATTTTTTGTTCATTAATTCATTGCTTGCAAAATTCTGTATTATTTGATCATTTAGGACACATTCCAATACAATGCATTTTGTTGCACGTCTCATCTGGACTGACTAAAAGTTCAGTTTAGAGTTCAAGTTCAGTCCCGGTACAACACCTCTGGAGTTGTTGGAGTTTAAGAGATTCACTGGAGAGCCCAAAAATTGCAGCTTGTATGAACTGCTGGGATTTGACATTTCAGCCTTCTAATCTATTCTGTATTCTAACCTCAAAATGACTACTTTGATTCTCAGAGATATGATTGGCAATGTACTGTACGTCTTTACGCACATCACAATGTAGTATGAAAATGTCAAACTTTTGGGCTAAATGATTATACAGAGGATGCAAGATTTTACATGAATCATGTATCAAACTGTAATTACAAAATATCTTAAGAATAGTATTAAATAATAGTAGAAATAGGTTCTTACTTGCATACTTTTGTTTTAGTTGTTGAATTTCATATGACCTTCTTACAGACATACTGTACAGTCCAGTGTACTACTTATATTCTAGAATGTCATTCCTGTTATATTCTATATAGTGAACATACAATATGCTGTATAATGAATATACATTTATTTGGAATTGGGTCTTGCTGTGTTTGGAGGAGCAGAGGTTAAAATAGATAAACAATGTGTGTTCAAGTCAAACCAGGACTTTGGATTGTGCAAAATAACAGAACACTCATGAAAGTAAAAACTCCCTTTATCCCAGCATTTTTCTAGTGCTTGGATACCCTTAAGGTAGAAAGTTTTCTCAGTACACCGGAGTCATGATCAGACCATGATCAGGTCTGAAATGCTGGCCTCTTAGGATCTCCTTTAATGGCCCAAACATGTAGAAATGGCTTGGATTAAACGGGGGATGTGGCAATAACTCAGAGTCGAGTTCCTATAATGTGCAAGTGGTGTTGGTTGAATGATTTTGTGTACAGTTCCCACAGACAGATGTGTCTCCTCTACAAGATCAGGTGTTCTTCTCTGAATGTTTACAGGAACGACTGCAATGAATCATTCACAGACATACGGGCTTCTTTAAAATGTTTGAACCATTCTTGTATTTTACTGCAGCTAAAAGTCTCATCACTGTACTGTGCTTGATGTCTTCTGTAAATGTCTCATTCTCAAAAAAATATGTAACACAAGTCCTGTGTTGACTTGAACACCCCTTGGAAATTGCTGTGTGAAAATTAGGTAAAGGGGGCAGATTTTTTTCTTTTTCTTTCGAATCCCTGGTAACTAGAGAAACTACATATTAGCAGCACAAACATACACTGTCAAATGCATGAGATTTTACACAACTTATGTGCATCATGCAGCATGGAAGTATAAAATAAAACTTTAAAGCAAATTTTAATGCAAATGCAAAATAAAAACAGGCCGAATTTTAAGTGTCCAAAGTTAGCTGTGTTTCGTTTGGTTCGCAGGTTCACTCAGTACATGTAACCTACTTTATTTACTACGTAAGGAGAGAGAGAGAGAGTGTGTGTTATCCTGTCTGTACTTGACAGTGAGAACGAGTAAAGTGTAGCCTCCTTTTCAGGGATGGCTTGTCTAATCTCTTCAACAGAGCTCATGTACGTGCACAGTGTGTGTGATTTTGTGTGTGTGTATGCACGTTTTTTTTTTTTTGCACATCTATTTCCTCCAGGCCAGTGCCTCCTCACGTGCCACTGGGCTTTGCTCAGTTATCGTCTCCTATTTATATCCTCTCCATCGATGGCACTTCACTTCCCGTCACTAAGAGTACAAGTCCCTCAGTCCACCAAGAGCCTGCAGTTCAGATAGATCGCAGCTCCTGCTTTACTTAGATTCCACAAGAAGCTTCTCAAACCTAACTTATCACTTAGACATTGTTGGTGTTAAGGTATTAATATGAAGAATATTTATTAAGCTGGTGTGCGTATCTGAAGGTGACAATACTTTGACAAGCATTTTGAGATAAGGATTTTTGACTCATGCGGCATTCTTTCATACTTGGACAGAGCTCTGGTGATCTCTTTGGCATTAACAGTTCCATTGAGATACTGTATCTCTTTCTGTCTCAGTCTACATCCTGACGCTCTGTAGCCTGTCACTAACAGCGTTCAGCTGATCAAGAGTCCAGCTTAGTGCTTGACACATGGACGGCATGTGCCAGTGTTGCTACAGGGACCTACACATAAGAAGAGGTATAATCAACCAACCAACCAATTAACCAACCAACCAACCAACCAACCAACCAATTAACCAACCAACCAACCAACCAACCAACCAATTAACCAACCAACCAACCAACTTACCAACAAATTGACCAACCAACCAACCAACTAACCAATTAACCAACCAACCAACCAACCAACTAACCAATTAGCCAACCAACCAATTAACCAACCAACCAACTCACTAACAGTTACATTATGTTTCCATACACACAGTCACATGAGTAGCCTGAGTTTCAGACTGACAGAAAATCAATGAACCAAGCAGGGCAGTATCTGGGTTACCAGCGACCTGTCCAATTTTAACACGAAAACATAAAAAGGAATTATTTATGTTGTATTTTTCCACCATCATCTATATTCCTGCTTTATATGAAAGGACTTTCAACAGGAATGAGGAAATATTAACTAAAATCATCATGTGGATGTCAGACAGCAGTATGAGCAGTAATAACACACATTTTCTTTGCTGATTTAAGGAAAATGATCTACTAATAGCATAATATTATTCATAATATTATTATCGACATATTTTTCATATAACATGAAAAAACTTTCACAATAGTTCTATTTAAATGATTTAAATGAGAAGAAGAAATGTAAGAAATTTTTTCTTACATACAAATATATCTTTATATAACATGTCGTATGTTCGAATATTTTGATTCTAATGAACCAGGCCTTTTTTTGTATTTTTTCATTGTAGTCTTTCAAACACACTGCCAACACAGTTAAATCAAACCTCAACAGGGAAAAAATAACCACGACCGACCACTATTAGTCAAAGCTTATGAAAGAGAACCGGGTAAAAGGCAGCTTTGGAATGTCCTTTAAAAAAGCCTGGAGAACTATTCCTGAAGATGATAAGAAAGATTATGTAAGAGAGTTCAGGCTGTATTGAAAATAAAAAGAGTAATACCAAATAACTTACAGTAAGAGAGTTTATAGCTTATTAGAAATATACACACTATCCTATACATGTATATTTGCACATGTTACAAATAAATAACTGTACTGAAAAGAATTGACTAAATGCTTGTTTTTATATTGTACCTGCTAGTAATAGCCAAATATTTTACGTGCGCTAAACTAGCAGCATTTCTGAGAGGAATTTACGTCCTTTTTAAAAAAAATATTTACTGCTCAGACTTCACAAAACAAGCTAACATGCTAATCTGACAGGATTCTTAAGCATACTGTACTGTATGTAAGTCTTCACTGTGACTAGCCAACAAGCTACAAGCTAAATACAAGTGTAAATTGATACTGAAGATATTGAAATTATGACAGAACAAATGTGGAATTATATACTCAACAAGAATGTGTTAAATAAGTCAAAATATGTTTTATATTTTCGATTCTTCAATGCTGGTCATTCGTTCATTCCACTGCAGCAGAGGTAGCTCCTGGCCTTCCTTTAGTGAGATGGTCCTCATGAGAAACTGTTTCACCAAAGCTTTTGATGGGTTTGGCGACTGCACTTGGGCATAAATCTTACGTTCTTGAGATTTTTTTATATTTCTGAAAGTAATAATGGGTTGTCTTTTCTCCCTAATTAAGAATGTTTCTTGCCAAGATGGATTTGTACAGTAGCTGTAGGAGCAATAATAAGGCTATTGACTCTGTACCCACCCACTTTAAGAAGGTAAGAAATGTCACAAATGAACCCTAGACACACACCTGTGATTGGATACCATTCCAGGTTTCTCATTAATCTAATAAAAGAATGCCATAAGTGTGCAGAGCCGTCATCTTTGAATATCTAAAATCAGAGGTGTCAAGTAACGAAGTACAAATACTACGTGACCTTCCTTAAGTAGATATTTGGGGTATCTATACTTTACTGGAGTAATTATTTTTCAGCTAAATTTTTACTTCTACTTCTTACATTTTCACGCAATTATCTGTACTTTCTACTCTTTACATTTAAAAAATAGCCTCGTTACTCCTATTTTATTTTAGCTTGTCATTTAAAAAACAAACAAACAAAAAAAGACATCACGATAAATCGTGTCATCCGGATGGAGCGAATTTGATGGTGGTTGGATGAGAAGTATAAACATACCATTCCGACACCCTATTGGTTGGTACGCGATCCATCGCATCTGCACATGACGTCACGTCACACACTCCAGCAAGGACGTTAGAATAAAATAGCATTATCGGTTGATAAGGTTGTGATAAGTAGACGAAGATGTCCGTGATAGAGACGCAAGATTCGAGCGAAAAAAGTCACAACCAAGCCTTAATGCCTTAATTATCCTTAATGCTTTTCCCCCCTCACGTTACTTTTACTTTTATACTTTAAGTAGCTTTGAAACCAGTACTTTTACACTTTCACTTGAGTAAAAAGCTTCGAAAGAGGTCTTTTTAAACCCTAGTATCTATACTTCTACTCAAGTAATGAATGTGAATACTTTTGACATCACTGTTTAAAATATAAAACATATTCTGAGTTGTTTAACACTTTTTTTTGTCTTCAGTATTGATATACAATGCTGAAAATAATAAAAAATAAAGAAAACACACTACAAGAGAAAGTGTGTCCAAACTTTTGACTGTTAGTCTATATAAGTCTATAATTTTTACTACTAATATTATCCAACTATCTAATTTGTGATAACCTGACATCATTTTTGAAAGGATTTCAAGTTGGACAGTACGTGAATCTCACTGCTGTTTTAATATAGGCAGGTGGCTTGTCGGACCATTTAACACGAGCATTTCAGGACATTTAGGTCACACATGGGTAGCTAGGCAGTTACTTGTACCTGTTACATGATGCAATTTTGGTTCATAACAGAAAAACATAAAATCTGCTTTCCTTATTGGGTATTTGGATGGTTTACGCCATTCTATTAACATCACTGGTTGGTCAAATTGATTCCACATTGCATATTGTGTTTATTTGAAGTGTCAGCTAAGCAACCCGTACCTACCGCCCACAGTTATCATTAGGGTTACTTTTTTATTACTATAATCCTTTGCCGTATTTGCTCATAACGTTTAAACTTTATTTATTACAAGCCTGCAGATACTACTTGGCGGGTAGATTTAGATTTGGATCACACCACAGCTTTGGGTGTTAACAGAATCATTCTTCTATCAGGGTTGGGTGAGCTAAGAGATGTATGGTTTTAATTATTCTGTATTTAATAAATTTCACAGAAAATATAACTTTTATATTGCACCGTATAAAATTCTCTGTTGTGTTGAAATCATGTCATGGTACGAGTCTGTTACTGGTGGCATCCAACTGGTACGTGGCAGAGAGTTCTGGAAGTAGTGAACTGGAAGTTCTGGAGTTCTGGAAGACAGTGAAACTGTGTAAAAGACTGATTACCAATGGTGCATTTAATGATTAGAATATGAATAATGGGTATGATGAGCATATTTTAAAGGTGTACTACACTGACAACCTGTAGAGAAAAAAAAACAGATAATGAAAGTTATGCAGTTACTATGAGTTATATAACTGTCTTTGGATGCCAAATGTCTGTCATTTATTATTATACTGTCTTCATGTCATGTTGGAATTATAGCAATTATAGTTTCTGACTTATAAAATCCATTCATGTCTTTGACATACTTGTAATTCCCACTTGTGGATTCTGAAAGCTTGACAGTTGTGACATTGTACACAAAAAAACCCTAAAAATGTCAGCGGCAGTGTCCACTATAATAATAAAGTTTTACCTATAGCTTGAAAAATTTGCTTTCTATTTTAAAACTAACCAATTACACATCCCTGTTTACCTTACCTTAGCTATACAATTGCTTGTGAATAGAGGCATAGAACCGATTAGCATTTATAGAAGACTTTATAAATAACAGTACGATGATGAGATATTTAGCCACAGTAACACATCTAAAAAGTGCAAACATTTCAAAGAAGGCCGTACATCTGTGAATGACGGAGGTGGTTTAGAGCATATTTCTGTGAAAACTATACACACAATCATTCGCCAACACCACTTTAACATTACAGGAACTCAGATTGAAGTTATCGATCATCCCCCGTACAGCCGACATTTTCGGTCTGTTAAAGGAGTTCCTGGAAGGCCAGTGTTCCAGACATGAACCAGGTGGTCTAAACTGAACTGTAGTGGTTACTTTTTAGAATAATCCTATTTTGACACAGTTACTGTTTTTTTTTTACTTTTCTTGATGCAGCTGTGCTATAAATTTTCCATTTCCCATTTGTTGAATAATTAATTTAATGGTCCTAAGCAGGATGTTTCCAAATTTGGGATTTTATTTTTAACCAAACCGTGATTAATACTTTTCCAGGACTTTGTCCCAGACTTGTTTTGGTAGCTCCTAAGATTTCCGGAAACGTGTTTAGGTGCATTCTCTAACTAATGTTGTTGTTGTTGTTTTTTAAAAAAAAGGTATAATCATATTGAGATTATGAGAAAACTTTAATTCCATACAGATCAATTTTAATGACCTGTTTATATGATTTTTAAAAAACAATAATGGTGGTTTCACAGCAATGGAGGTCAAAACTTTTATTTATTTATAATAATAATTATTATTATTAAATCATTTTGCAACTTGCCCAGAATTTACCATAAGGGTATATTTGGTGTAGACTTATGACAGAATACCATGATCCATTTCACTTTTGGGTTATATCACAATAAAGTAAGTGTGAAAACTTATGCAGGGCACTGTATCTGTATACTTTCAATGCATAGTTTATTTTTTTTATAGTTAGTCTAATTGCATGTACCATCATAAATAAAATAAAAATTGAAATCTTTATTTGGTGCATCATAGCTAAAATAAACTTTGTGGTCAAACTTAATAGAATTATAATAGGCATAGACTCCACTAGACCTCTGAAGATGTGTTGTGGTATCTGGTAGCAAGCCGTCCATAGCAGATTCGGACCTGTAAGTTGGAGGTGAGGCCTCCATGGATCTTGTTTTTTTGGCACATTCCACTTGTTCTTGATCGGATTGAGATATGAAGAATTTGGAAGCCAAATCAACACCTCTAACTTGTCCTCCTAAACAATTTCTGCAATGGTTCAAGGTGCATTTTTTTGCGAAAAGAGGACGTTGCCATCAGGGAATACCATTTCCATGTAAGGGTATACTTGGTCTGCACTAATGTTTAGGTAGGTGGTATGTTTCAATGCAACATCTGCATGAATGTCAGGATACTAGGCATTTCCCAGCAGAACGTTGCTCAAAGCATCAGCCTGCCTCTGCTGGCTTGCCTTCTTTCCACAATGCATCCTAGTGCCATCTGTTTCCCAGGTAAATGGCATGACGTAAAGAAAATATGATTTATCAGACCAGACCACCCTCTTTTATTGCTCCATGGTCCAGTTCTAATGCTTGAATGCCGATTGTAGGCACTTTTGGAAGTTTATAGGCATCAGCATGGACACCCTGACCAGTCTGGAGCTTCGCAGCTTCATATGCAGCAAGCAGTAATACAGTTCTAAAATGTTCTAAATCCTTTTTTAGCAATTTGTGCTACAGTACAGTAGCTCTTCTCTCTGATCAGACTGGCTTGCCTTCCCTAACCACTGCATACTGGGAACACCTCACACGAGCTGCAGTGTTGGAATTGATCTAACCCAGTGGTTTACCACGACAATTTGGCTTTGCTCAAAGTCACTTAAATCCTTACACTTGCCCATTTTTTTGCTTCCAAACTTCAGGAACGAAGTGATCAATTGCTGCATCATATAACCCACCCACCTGCAGGAGCCACTTTAATGACATAATCAATGTCATTCCCTTCACCTGTCAGGTTCCTGCTTCCAACACATCAACTTCAAAAACTGACTGTTTAATATATCAAACTCCGAGACAAGCAGCGCTATAACGGAATAGACATGTTTTAATGTTATACCCAATCTGTGTATATTATAGATGAAGCAGAATTAGTATTGTTTACGGACATTGAGAAGATATCTATGATTTGTTAATGCATGGACAGTTTGACTCTGAGATTTTACTCGGACATACTTTAGAGGACAGCATTGACAGCCTGAGGTGAGTTTCTTCATTACTCAGTAATACACACTTGGGAAATCAACCATAAGGGCAGAGTGTTTCTCAACTCACACTTTCTCCTAAAAGGCATTATTGATTGCCATCATTTGACTCCAGTACAGCTCTGATCTGAACAAATCTCTGGTGTGAAAATGACCTGTCATAGTCTAAAATAGACAAATAACTAAAAATCTATTAAAAGGCATTTCACACTTTTTTTTTTCTTTCACTTTGTGTTTTTTATTTCTCAGACGCTTGTATAAGGCACACGTTTTAGCCAAATTAATGCCAAGAATTACCTTTCTTCAAATGTTAAAACATCTAATTGCTTTAAATGAGTTATTTTTTAAAGGTTAAAGCAGGAGGACAGTTTACCCACTTTGGGCACTGCTCCTTAACTCAGCAGGAGTTACTGATTTCAAATCCACCAGCACATAAAAAGCAGCTTAGCCACAATTTGATCTTCCCGAAAACCCCAGAGAAAGCTAGCAGGCCAAAATTGCCTGCAAAAACGCACTCTATATGACTCAATTTGCTAAAGAAAGTGTGATCAGTAACAGTAATTTGCCAAAAGTAAGTAAAAATGTATTTAAGCAAATACTGTAAACATGCACATCAGTCCTATTATGAGTTTAAATGTGATAATGTGGATCAGTGGGATGTGAGTAGTGTGAAGATTTGTACTGTAATGCAACGACAACAAACTGTCATAGCAAATTATCTTTCTTAAAATGAATTCTTGCATTTTTTGAGCCGGTCATTGCTTAGGAGCTTGGTTGTCCAAAGTAAAGTAGCCCCCAATTTTTTCCCCTCCAATTCCTCATTTCCATCATATGACAACAATCAGCTGAAGTGTGTGATGGCTAACATGGTTCCTCCAAGACATGTGGAACCACATATAAGAGATTGCTGTCCATCCTTCTCAACATACAGCAAATGAGCTTATACTGTAGATAGCCATGATTGACAAGATTTGCTATGATTGACAGGGGAGAAATATTATGCCCCTTGACATCATGGATATCATTGCCAGGAACGGCTCTGGCATCATCAGGATATGAATTTACTCTCTCCAAACCACAGATCATATGTTTTTCTACTGTGTCACAGGAAGTCCCAGTGTTCTTCCTGATTTGGTATTTGATCATTTCTCCATCTGGCGGCATGGTGGCTTAGTGGTCAGCACTGTTGCCTCACACCTCCAGGGTCCAGATTTGATTTCTGCCTCTGGATCTATGTGCAATGAGTTTGCATTTTCTCTCCATGCTTGGTAGGTTTTTTTTTCCAGGTACCTATAGTTGGACTACAGAGTCCTTCCTAGATAGATAGATAGAATTTGTCCATCTAGACAGCTAGGGATAAAGAGCTACCATAAAATCAATGTACATCATACGTCAGCCATAAAATTAACAGCACTGACTTGAAGAACATTGATTATCATGTATATATCAATAAACCTACCCATATCCATGGGAACCAAAGGCCAGCTCATCCAGTCTGATCCCAAAAAAAGACAATGTAGCATAAATCACAGAAAATGTCAAAGCTGGCTAAAATACAGTAGAAAGGCACCACAACCTGCTGTGCACGGGTCCCAGCAGACAAAGACTTCAAGGTTGTTGACCCGGCCTCCAAACTTCCCACATCACAATTCGATCGAGCACCCATGGGATGCGCCAGACAAACAAGTCCAATTCACGGAGGCCCCACCCTGCAACCCACAGAACCCAAAGGATTCGCTGCCAACATCCTGGTGCCAGATACCCTGTCATACCACCAGAGGTGGTCTTTTGTAATCATTTTCACCTTGTTTAAAGAAAAAGTACCCTAGAATTTACGGTACATTTTTTAGACCATATTGAAATAAATTAGGCGGCATGGTGGTGTAGTGGTTAGCACTGTCGCCTTGCACCTCCAGGGTCCGGGTTCGAAACCGGAGTACACGGAGGAAACCCATAGAGCACAGGGAGAACATGCAAACTCCATGCACACAGAGACAGAAATAGAGTCTGGTCTGTTCTCTCCATTCTTGGTGGGTTTCCTCCAGGTAATCTGGTTTCCTCCAACATTCCAAGGATATGCAGGTTAGGCTGATTGGCGTTCCCAAATTGCCCGTAGTGTGTGAATGAGAGTGTGAGCGTGTGTATGTGTGTGTCCCCTGCGATGGATTGGCACCCCGTCAAGGGTGTTCCCTGCCTCGTGCCCTAAGTCTCCTGGGATAGGCTCCAGGTCCCCGCGCCCCTGAATACAGGATAAAGTGGTATAGAAGATGAGTGAGTGAAATAAATGATCCATCTACCTTGGTGTCTACAGTTCTGCTGACTGAGAAGGCTGTTTCAAATCTAATCCCTATGCCTCATCAGGTTGTCACTTCATTTTTTCCCCTAAGACACGTTCCCAGCTTCGCTAATGGCTCACTAATCCTACCCACGTCTGAGAGTATAGTACGTTTCCATCCAAACAGGCAAAAGTGAATCAGATTGATATTCTGAGAAGAAGTAGATCATTAAATTACATCATCAAAAGGGCACTCACACAGAGTCAAGCAGAGAGTGAAACTTACACTTAATATGGCACCACTTATTCCATCAGATAAACTTTTCATCCATACCCCAGCGTTCCCACCTCTGATATTAACGCAGGATTTAGAATGTCAGGGTTTCCTTGGTGTGAGATTGAATATCCATCAGCAACGATGGAAATCCCTGTCGGGCAAATCTTTGACACATAAACACGGTGGCAGCGTCGGTTGAATAAAACTGCCAAGCGTTTTGTGTTTTTTTTTTTATTCAGCACAAAAAATGCAATTCTTGGCCAGCGATACCGGTTCATTTCCAGGATGAAAACGGCTGCTGGTGTGGAACCAAGAACAAGTACTGTTGATTTAGCTCGCAAGATCAGTGGTGACAGCTTCATCAGGCTATGCAACAGAATGGATTGAAGTTACTTAAGGTTATAGCAGGGGGGGAAGAAAAATGACTGTTGCTATGGCATAAGTGATAACATGAACTAACCTGCTTTGTAGTGGTTTACATGTAGCTATAAATGGATGCACCGTTCATGAAATATGCGTTAGCAAACTGCTCTGGTATGAGTGGAATAAATGAACACATGGCATGCGTATACAGGAAAGTAATCAACCATGGTGTGATGCAGCGTGCGGATTGTTATTATTCCATCATATTTTGTTTTCATCATCAATCACCCAGAGTAGTTCAATGCATTTTGAGAAATTGTTCGAAATTATATCCATTGAAGGTCAGATATTATAGTGCGTTTAATCAAGACTGCATAGGTCTTAGAGCTCTCCAAAATCTGTCTGTTAATTATCCAGCTAAACCAACTCCGATCCTGCATTCTGTAGTACAAATTTTTCACTCCTTTTCCAAAAACCCTGTTTTAGTGTCTGTAGCTTTAAAGCCTAAAAAAAAAAAAAAAAAGTCTCTGAGCGAACCCTTTGCGGAAGTGCATTTTCCTAACCAATCAGGAACTAGAAACATTCATGTCGGGACCTTGTTAAGCATTTCCCAGCCATTTTTCCACTTCTGATAAACAAAATAAAAGGCAAATAAGATATACAAGATTGTCAATTTACCATAACATATTCAATATTGAACAATATAAAAGTTCAAACACGGCTAAGAGCTGAAGAAGTCCAAGTTAGCCGTTTGCAGTTCGTCACATTTACATTTAGGCATTTGGCAGACGCTCTTATCCAGAGCGACTTACAAAAAGTGCTTTTATGTTTACATAATCGGATACATACTTACACTGTGTTAACTAGGTTAATAACTAAGTGCCATTAGTACCAAGTACACTCCCCCTAGCCTAGCCTCATTTCGGTAGCTCTTAAAAACGGCATATGAGGTCACATAAGGGGGAAACCTGATTTGCATGGTAAATCCCTGGCCACTGGTGGTGTAGTGGTTAGCACCGTCGCCCTGCACCTTCAGGGTCCGGATTCGATTCTCGGCCAGGCTCGAGTCCTGTCTCTGTGTGCATGGAGTTTGCATGTTCTCCCCATGCTTGGTGGGTTTCCTCCGGGTACTCCGGTTTCCTCCCACAGTCCAAAGACATGAAGGTTAGGCTAATTGGCGTTCCCGAATTGACTGTAGTGTGTAAGTAAGTGTATGTGTGTGTGCCCTGCCTTGTGCCCTAAGTCTCCTGGGATAGGCTCCAGGTCCCCGCAACCCTGATTACAGGATAATGCGGTATAGAAGATGAGTGAGTGAGTGAGTTAAAACAGGTCTCAAAGTGAGATCCATGGCCACTACGAAAATGCAAAATTGAAAACATTTTTCTAAATTGTAAAATATGAGTAAAAATAAACTTGGCATTACAGTGGTGTAGTGGTTAGCACTGTCGCCTTGCACCTCCAGGGCACTCCCAATTATTTGTAGTGTGTGTGTGTGTGATGGATTGGCACCCTGACCAGGCTGTACCCTACAGTACCTCGTGCCCAAAGTCTCCTGGGATAGGCTCCAGGCCCCTGCGACAATGTACGGGATAAGCGGTATAGAAAATGAATGAATGAATGTTTAAGAGGTCCTCTTTAAATGAAAGTATGCTGTGCAGCCTTGCAACAGAAGTATTGGCACCTCACTGCTCAAGTGTCCCAGCTGCCGTCCCAGATGTTGAGGTGATAGACTGTGTTAAGTTTTACATGTTCTCCTCCACAAAAAAAATAAATAATAAAAAAAAATATATATATATGCCAGTAGTTGTACTGGATATGACAACTTGGCCCTGGGTGTAAGTGTGTGTGTCTGCATAGTGCCCAACAATGTCCTGGAATCTATTCTAGGGTGTATTCCTGCCTCATCCACAGTGCTGAAAATATGTGAGTGAGTATAATACATGTTTCCATTGTACTTGAGATCAGTTCTGCCTTCTATTGCTATTTATACCGAAGAAAACTGAGCTGCTGGATTTTTCACTTGCTCGGATTGCTCAGGTTTTAACACCTTTAAATGCCTACAAACTGTTGGAAAAAAGGCAGATAAAAGACTGTACGATTTTGCTGAACAGTCTTTCATCTAACAAGTGTTGCACTTGTCTAGGAAATTCCTCTCGAGAGCTCTCAATGCACTGAACAGATGCTGAACGTTATCATTTCAATGTTCACACCCTTTAATCCGATGAGAGCAGATGCGGCTGCGCTCCAGGCCTCGACCTGTACAGAAAGCCCGGATAGCTGAGGAGCTTTAGCAAGCCGTGGTTATTCTTGTCGGGGTCAAGACTGTGAATGAAAGTGTGTGGCTTGTCTGCGCCACTTCTGCGTGTGAATGTGTGTGTGTGTGTGAGTGAAGGAGTGATTGAGTGTCTGGGGGCAGTCCATTGACTCGCACCAGCTGTTGAGGCAGCACGCGCACGCTCCAAGTCCCACTCCTACTCGAGTTTTAGTGTGTGTGAGTGTGCATGTGTGAGTGCTTGTGCCACTGTAGAAACACAGCACCGCACTGCCAGTCCTGCCTGCATTTGGACAGCACAAGAAAAGACAAGACAAGACAAGACGAGACAAGGAGAGCGGACCAGAAGAGAAGAAGATGCCAGCCATTTTGGTCACCCCCAAGATGAAGTCAGGATTGCCCAAGCCTGTGCACAGCGCTCTGCCCATTCCTCAATCTCACATTCAGACACGGATGACTCAGAGCAGCGGTGCGAAGCTCACACACCACTCCAGTCTGAGGAAAAGCAGCCAGAGCGCTGGTGCACCGCAGGGAAAGAGTCACACGGCCAACGAAACGTCTACGGATCCACAGGTTTGAGCGAAGTCATCCTTCTGTCTCAGACTTTTATTCGGCTGTTTTGTTATTAGAGTGAACGCGGGTGAGAGGCGAAAGGATCAGGGATTAGCAATCAGGGAAGCATGTTTTGCGTTAAAAGGCGTCCGTGCTCCTTGCTTACTGCAATTTTCCTAAAAATATGGAAAAGTGCAAAGGTAAGGAGCTGTAAATGTGGTAATGGAAGTGTAAACTCAGCAGTGTGTGCTGATTAACTCACACCTGCAGGCAGTTGAGGCTTTGGTTAAGCGTTGTAAAGTTTTAATGAGGCTCGTAGATTTTTCCTGTGTTTATATATATATATATATATATATATATATATATATATAATTATTAAAAATATTACATTAAATATGAATTTAAATAATATAAAAAACACTAATTTGTTTTGTGTTAATATATATATATATATATACTGTGTAAATTTCTTTTTCCAAATAAAACAGGTGAGGCTGCATTTATAACTGACGTAAACTTTTCAATTAAAGTATTTATGTAAATTATTACAAAGATAAAATAATTACATTATTTAACACCTGATGTTGACTTTGATTTCCCCCCAAATGGTGTTTTTCTTTAATCACCTGCTGTCTTTCTGAGTCTGATCATTTTAAAGTAGTCCAATAATATGTGATTGGAGCCAACTGTTCGAAAAAGATCAACATTTAAATAGACACAAATACTCTAGGTGGCTTCAACTTTTTACTTTATACGTAATTTTTATTACGTATTGATGACATTATTATAATAAGGAAAGGACTGTTTACAGCTCTTATAATGTAAGCTTTTGTACAAACCCTATTCCTCTACTGCAGTTTGTGTTGTTTTGGAACACTAATTGCCTACCTAGAAATAATGACCAGCGTAAAGTGATGAATAAATCTGGGTAAATGGATCACAATAAAACTATCGATTTGTTTTAATAAAAATAAATGTTAAGTGTAAGTTTAAAAAAAAAAAACTTTTTGCTTAATGAAGCAGAAATATTCAGTACAGTAGCATTTCTTCTACACTCTCGGGTGCAGCACTAAAAAGCTTTAATGTCATACAAAAAATAAAGGGAATTTTTAAGAAGGTCAAACCTTGACAAGATATAAAAATTATGGGAGGAGTTTTGATTTTGGTGAATAATAGAACAGTTATGAGAGTAAAAAAAACTCCCTTTATGTCTTTATGTCTCTATCCAATCCCCTACTACACTAATGCCACAAGTGAAAACACTTATCCCAGTGCTTGGATACCATAAAGGTAGAAAGTTTACCATGAATGGATTGTCTGCTTCATGCCTGTAACACTGGCCTCCCAGGAACTCCTTTAATGTCCTAAACATGTTGAAATGGCTTGGAGTGAGGACGGGACTGTATGGGGGATGTGACCATAACTCCCAGTCGTGTGTAAGTGATGTTGGTGAATGATTGTGTGTACAGTTCCCAAATACAGATGTCTCTCTTGACCAGGATGATTATTCACATATAAAATAATCAATATGTGAATTTTGAACCATTCTAAAGTTTTACTCTGGCTCATAGTCTCATCATCGTTCTGAGCTTCAAGTCTTCTTTAAATGTCAATACATTTTTCGAGAAATATTATTACAGTACAAGTCCTGGTTTGACTTGAACTTCGTCCCTTGTAAATTAAGACAAATAAATAATGACTAGGGGTGTAACAAGTTGGACACAAAGCATTGCTTGAATATTTGCCCTATGTCTTCCACTAACCACCCTGGAAGCCAAAGTGCTCCCCCTGCTGCTGAATTTCATGGCTAGGTCGTTCGCATAAATACGTGCCCTTTAAACTACAAAGTGGACTTTTTAGCCATGTAGAAAGATATCAATACAATGTGTGTATATAAGCACAAGTCACTGAGTGAGTGATTTTTTAAATCACTCACTCAGTCATCGTCTATACCGCTTTATCCTGTATTCAGGGTCGCGGCGAGCCTGGAGCCTATCCCAGGAGACTTACAGTAGGGCACGAGCCTGGACAGGTGCCAATCCATCGCGCACACAAACACACACTCATTCACAGACTACGGGTAATTTGGGAAAGGCAGTTAGCCTAATCTGCATGCCTTTGGACTGTGGGAGGAAACCGGAGCACCCGGAGGAAACCCACCAAGCACGGGGAGAACATGCAAACTCCATGCACACAGAGACGGGAATCGAGCCTGGCCGGGAATCGAACCCGGACCCTGGAGGTGCAAGGGGACAGTGCTAACCACTACACCACCGTGCGGTTTTAACTTGTTAAAGAAAGAATAAAATGTGGAACCTTTAAGTTTAATGATGTGCACTCTGCTTTATTATGCTGAGTGTATTGTATACTTTAATACCATGAATTATTTAATCCAGCCTAACACCTAATAACCTAATAACATCCATCCATCCATCCATCCATCCATCATCTACACCCTTCATCTTGAGTAGGGTCACAGAGAGGCTGGAGTCCCAGGAAACTCATCCCAACCCATCGCAGACACAAGCTCACACACATCCACACCTGATCGTACAATATACTCAACTTAAAAACGCCAATCAGGATACATCGCATATTTTTGAAAAACTGTTGAGGAAACCCAAAAAGCATGCGGAGAACCTACATACTCCACATACTGTACACATACCAGAGCTGAGATTCGAAATCCCCAGTCATTGTGCTGCCACCATAACATGAAAATACAATTTTGATCTGTTTCCCTTTCCATCCTTTTGTTCCTCATTTATTTTTCTATAGGACATTTTAAAAGACATAATGTCAGCATGATTTTGACCTAATCTGATACGGTATGTCCTATGTGATTTTAATATCAGACAGGATGCTATGTGATCTAGCTTAAACAATCCTCTCTGTGATCCTACAAGCGGGTTTGAATTACCAGGGTGAGTCAAAAATTAGTTGCAATCTGTCTGTAGAATTTTTTATTTAATTTTATTGCAGGTAAAATTCAGAAAAGACAAATGCATCATTGTCAGTCTCCTTGCTTATCAAAAGACTTTGTCCTTCTGTGAACAAGCTTTCGTATTCCCTCATTAAAAAATGTTAGAGGCTGGGCTGCGAGCCATGAATGCACCGCTGTCTTCATTTCTTTATTCTTTATCTTCGTCTGCTGAAGCGAGATCAGGACTGTAGGGAGGATGCATTAACACCCCAAAACAAAGTTTTTTACAGTGCGGGCAGAAGTGTGCCGACGTCTTCTGCGTTTAGTCTAAAGTTTAGGCTTCAGCTCTTAAATAAGCGTCTCAATGTAACGAGCGCTTCTGATTGTTGAACTTTTTTTTTCTGATAATGTTTCAATAGTGGCCCTTGAGAATCCCAGATGAATTTTACAGCTGATTGTTGACTTTTTAACTTTTTCTCGGTGGGCGATTGAGGATGTTACCGCTCCATACGCTGAGGTTTACTCTCAGGCTCGTAGTGATGGATCCGGGCTCGTCATGATAGTATGTAATGATTCTCTTTAGGAAATTTTTACGTTCCTTAGAGTATCGGTCCAAATGTTGTTTGCAGATATCGAAACGTTTCAGTTTCGGCACCTGGTACACAAAAAAGTGAATCCCTGCCTGCTGCTCTTCTTTCGTGCAAATCACAAGTGGGGCATCAATTTTTGCTGGTTCCGCAGTTACAAATGAGCTGATGTAACCCGTTCACACCTGCACAGCTGTGACCGGGGAGACATTATCCTGGAATGGAAAGCACTGATAAAACGTTGCAGCCAAGAGAAGTTTTAATATAATCAGAGCACGGATCATTTTTGACTTCTCGTATTTTGCTTCACAATAACGGCATGTTTTAGCACGGTGTAGTCTTAAACTGGTGTACAGTCACACCATTCTATCCAACAGAAAATCAACATGAAAGCTTACTTTTGTAATAAAATGCAGAACACGGATTAATCAGATTTTGTGCATCATATCACAACATCCTGTTCAACAAGGGTTATTTCTTCCACTTAACGCCGCTCGATCTTGAAAGTTTGTTTGTCCTGGAAGACTAAGACAGGACTATTTTGGTGCCTGTTGAATAACAGTAGTAGAAAATGTCTTTTTCGGACTAGAGGACGTAACCCTGGTCAGATTTGATGTTCTGTCTCATTGCACGCCGAGCTCTGCAGCTGCATTGTAAGTGTGTAAGTGTTTGCATGTGTGCTTATTTTGCCCGGCGCTCCTGCTCCAGTGAGTAACTTCGTTCTTGATGTGGTGAGGAGGATGAAACACTACACCGCCTGCCCTGTCATTATAGTATTACAAAACACACAAGCGCACAAGGCAGCGGAGGCTTTACTACAGCGCTGTATTAGTAGCGGCCCGCCACACTGCAGGTGGGCACACGGCCATGTGCGATCCATAGTGCGGCTTTTCGCTGGGGCTGGAGCCAGATATCAGCTGTTAACCCCTTTGAGCTTTACAATGAGGATATGAACCGTGGGTGTTAAGTATAAAGCTGGGTATAAACTCATATATAAGTTTTTGCAATCACATTTTCAACATGTTCATGAAAAATCCAGTACAGAAAAACTTTCATATCTTTTTTGGTTTTTCTAGATTTACTTATTTTGGTTGACCAAACACATTTAGTGGAAATATTTTCAAATAAGCAAGACTACAATATAACTGATAGAATTTTGTGGCTGTTTTTAGTTATTTCATTCCCAATCTATGTATTAGTATGTTAGAATTTAACATTACTAAAACTTTTGTAACTCAAACATAAATATACTTATACCCTGTATTCAGGGTATCGAGGGCTGGAGCCAATCGCAGGAGACCTCTGGCACGAGGCAGGGTACACCCTGGACAGGGTGCCAATCCATTGCAGGGCACACATACTCATTCACACACTACGGGCAATTTGGGAACACCAATCAGCCTAATTTGGATGTTTTTTGGACTGTCGGAGGAAACCGGAGTACCCGGAGGAAACCCACCAAGCACAGGGAGAACATGCAAATCCATGGGAATCGAACCCGGACCCTGGAGGTGCAAGGCGACAGTGCTACCACTACAGTTAAAAATTAAACCACTACTGGTTAAAATACCTGGGCCTGGGCCTCAGAGTGGTGCAGCCCTATCACCCAGAGATCGCGAGTTCGAATCCCAGGTGATGCTGTAGCCTCCCGCAGCCGAGAGCTGATTGCCCGAGCTCTCTCAGACGAGAAGGATTGGAGGCACTTAGCGCTCTCACATCAATCACGACTCTAAGCCAAACAAGGGTGTCTGTGAGCTTATGGAAGGAGCGGATAGTGCTATCCTCTAAATGTGTAATGCCGCTCCCAATAGTAGAGTATGTGGCCTTGCAATAATAAAAGATACGGTTGGTGGCTTTATATGATTTTGGAGGAAACAGGTGCTAGCCTTCGCCCTCCCTGGTTGGTGGTTGTAGCCCTGATGGGGGAGTGTGGGAGGGAATTGATTACGAATTATTTTTTCCCGATAGACCTTGGCTTTGATCATAGTACAAAATGTGGTGTCATGTGTGAAAATGATTTCTCATTCACCCAGAACCACTCTTTCACCAGAACAAGCCTGTGCCATCAGGGAAGAACAACTCTACCGATGTCATAACCTGGAACATTCGGGTCACCAGCTGATTTCCTTTTATTGCCACATAACGTTTCTGACCTGAGCAACTAAAGCGACATCAGATCATAACACCGCCTCCAGGGGCTCGTACAGTGTACACTATGCATGATGTGTGCATCGCTTCATGCGTTTCCCTTCTTACCCTGACACGCCATCACTCTAGAATAGGCTCAGTCTGGACTCATCAGACCACATGACCTTTATCCATTGCTTCAAATCTAGTGATGCTTAGCAAATTAAAGTCTTTTTAACAGATGAGTTTCACTATGACCATACAGCTGTTTGATCCCAATCAAAAAAGAGTTCTACACATATCTCTGATTTCTACTGTCGATGTTTTTATGATGCAACTTCACCAAGTTATTCATGATTTTATTCTGTCCATATTTCTTTGATGTGTTGCCTATTCAGCACTATCCTTCCAGGTTTTAATAATGCATTGCACAGTTCTTAACCTACCCGTACTGTACGTCTTTAACAAATATGCTGGATAAAAATGTTCTGTATCTACTGTATATATGTATAATAACTGAATGAACCAAGCAGAAGGATGAACTTGGAAAAAAAAACCCAGTTTAAGGAAATACAAGCCGAGAAGTAAAACAATGGTGATCAAATTTCAGGTATAGGGGGGGAAATGTGAGTCGAGTAGAAACTTGCGAAAGATTTTTTTTCTTTTCCCCATCAGAGTTTTCCGTAAAAAAAAGTTAATAATCTCCAAACTGTTGAGTAAAAGGTCTCCGTGGAACAAAAAATGGGTGTTCCTTAATTTTCAGGCAGTTTCCATGGTGTGACGTGACCAGCCTGAAACTAAGGCAGAGGTCAGAGAGTATCAAAGAGAGATTCAATTATTTTTTCTTTCCTTTTTTTTTTTTTTTTTTGTTTTAAGACATGAATCGAGTCTTTTTGCCATGTGTTTACCTTTATGTGGGAATTTAATGATGATTAAAAAGAAGTTAGCGTCAACACCTTGCAGAGTTGGAATGTCTCCCAAGATAAGACATTGTTGGGAGCATTGATGTGTGAACAGGTCTAAATTGACCTTTAGTGAACTGTGATTATTTTTGTTTAAAACGAACATTAAGAGCAGACGATGTCTGTTTATTTCTTTTTTGAGAAAAGTCCCTTCAGTTGTGAAAAGCTCAGTTTTGCACTGTAGAGACGAAATGTCTTTAAATATATATAAACCGTGTTTTCCAGAATTGTGGGAATTTTATGGTATGAAATAAATTCTGGTTATAGCTAAGCCAATCTCCAGTGGAAACCTGACCTGTGCTCACACATGGCCTTTTATTTCCCAGAATAAACTCCATTCGCTCTCATGTATATTTACTCCAACACAAACCCCTACACTATATATAGTTTTGCACTTCTGTCCCCTTTTATGCTGGCACAAGTAGCTGGAAAACTTGAGGCTGTAAAAAAAAAAAAAAAAGGTGGTGTAGAATTTGTTTTGGTGGAAGAAAGCTTTTAAGCTCGGAGTTGGCTTCGTTCCCTCTAAATAAAGGGCAATAATTTGTTACGTATCATATCATGTGTTGTTATTTAAATGAAATACATTAGGTGTGTGTTCGGGACGATTTCATTCATGACCTATTTGGAACATTTTGGGAAAGATAATAAAATAAAGAAAAAGAAAAAAAAACCAAAACAGCCGGCTAATACTGAGGTGTGGCCACCATCGCTTTTTGCTTAAAAGTCTTAAACATGAGGTCGGTACGTTTGCAGAACTTACGTCTATGAGGTTGAATCCATATGACCACTGGTTCTGTCCATATAAACGACACACACACACACACACACACAGCCACAACCTACCACAGGCCTGGAGCACAGATCTGGAGATTATTAGAAGCACCGCAGGGGAGAGCCGATGCCAGGCCGCAGGTTTTCTTTCAGAGGATGGGTGGAGTCGTTCAGAGCCTTAGAGCTCAAAAATAAACAGTTACCCCACAGAGAAGAAGAGAAGAGCTGGCCGAAAAAAAGTCACACACTCTAAGAGTTCCTTCAGTCACCTTTAGCTTGGATTACGGCACAGAATGTGGTGGCCAGTTCAGTTCAAAAGGATTCCTCATGCTCCCAGAACCAGTCTTTGGGACAATGCGTGTACCATCATGGAAGAAGAACTTCCTTGATGTGATGAACTGGAGTCCATCTTTTCCTGCAGTCCAGGATAACGTACTTACTGAAAATTGATGATGTTACAGTGTAAGTGAATAATGGATTATATATATGTCTATCCATGCATGCATCCATACGTCCACTCGAGATACTTGGGAACAAGTGGTTCAGTGTTGAAGGATTTATATGGAAGCATCACTGTAACTGGAAAACAAACTGATTAGATCATGGAAGCGATCCAACCAGGGTCAAGGTCATAGCAAGGGCAAATATCTGACAATTATTCCTGATTTATATTATTCCTGTTTGTCTTACAAAGATCATACTCAGGCACACAAGATACACACAATATTTTGTAGGATTTAAATAGAACGGATTCATTTCTGGTGGAGTGGTCTAGTGATCTGCACTGTGGCCTCGAGTACTGCTTTGGGTCTGTGTGCGTGGAGTTTCTTGCATGTTGCATCTCCCCTTGCGCGATAGGTTTCCGCTGGTACTCCAGTTTCCTCCTACAGTTCAAAGACATGCGGAGTAGGCGACACTATTTTGCCAAAAGTGAGGCCATCCACAAACTGGTCCCACATAGTTGGGAGCATGAAATTGTCTAAAACGTCTTGGTGTGCTGAAGCATTAAAAAGTACTTTTACTGGAAGTAAACTCCTGAAAAACAACCCCACACCAGTTCCAACATGACTGCGCACCAGTGCATAAAGCAAGGTCCTACTGTATGAAGACACTGATGAGTAAGTTTGTGGAAGAACTTTACTTGCCTGACCTCAACCCGGTAGAACACCTTCTTGTCCAACATCAATGTCTGACCTCACAAATGCGCTTCTGGAAGAATGGTCAAAATTTCCCATAATCAGACTCCTTCACCTTGTGGAGAGCCTCTACAAAACAATTGAGGCGGTTATAACTGCAAATGGTGGACCAACATCATATTAAACCCTATGGATTAAAAATTGAATGTAACTTAAGTTTATATGCACGTGAAGGCAGGCGAGCGAATACTTTTGGCAATATACAGTAGTGTATTTGGTGTTTGTTGTATTTTGTGTTTGGGTGAAGGATTGGAAGACTTCAGACCTCCCACGGTCAAGATGAAAGGTCAAAGCAAGGTCCAATGTCAGAAATAGTTTTTTTTCCTAGTGTCCTATCTGTTTGAGAAATATTTTTATGATATGTAAAATCATACAAGGTATCACAAGGTACATACAACCGGGATGTTTGTGTAGAATAACAGAACACAGTTATGTAGCTTTCCTGTAACTTCCTTTCACGGATGTACTGCCTTCTTTAAAACATTGTTCTTGAAGTTTTACACCTTCTGCTTAAGAGATCACAAGTCCCAGTTTGCAAATTAGTATCAAGAAGGAGTAGAATTTTTAGCAGCCCTCCTTAAGTTCTCCTTATTTTTCTCACAGTGTCAACTAGTGTTACATTTACATGTTTCTGAATTTTTTTTTTCATCTTTTAGCATCACATCCAACCACTTTGATTTTTACTTGTGCACCAGAGTATATGTTCATGTTATTTAGGCTAAAACATCTTAGCCAATAAATCGCATGTCTGTCATGCATTGAGAAAAGAGTCCCCTTAAAGATGGACTTGGAGTAAGGACTATGGGTTGCATTGTATCCTGGGTGCTTGTGATACTCTTGTACCAATCTGTCATCTTAGAAAAGAAAGAGTATTAATTATGGCTGGCTGCCTTTCTCTCTTTTTTTTTTTCTTTATGCAGATTTATACAGACTGGGCAAACCACTACCTGGCAAAGTCGGGTCATAAGCGCTTGATCAGAGACCTTCAACAGGACATAACTGATGGAGTCCTTCTGGCTGAGATCATCCAAGTTCTAGGTAAGGAAACTGTCTGAGCTGATTTTTGTATCCAGACTCCAAGTGTCAGATATTCTATTCACATGCAGAAATGGTGGTGCCACACACACACACACACACACACACACACACATCCATCCCGTCTGTTGTTTTATTTAATGTAACTTACAGAGAACTGTTTCACTTGGGTAAAAAAAAAATTATGCTGCTTTGGTTCATTTATGAACAATTTGGTCTGGGGTTATTTTTGAGCATATAAATGGAGAGTCTGGTTTGGAAGCACTACAGTCAGCATGCGAGGCCTTTTATAACATTTTGACATATTTGGCCTGATTTATGGAGCACCTCTTTAAAGTTCAAACTGTGGCACAAAGTGTTTTCGTCTTCTTTGATGGTGCAGATTTAACAGTAACAAATTTAGCAAGAAACAAAGGATTAGTGTGCTGAGCTTCCTTAATTATTTATTTATAGCACCGTTTATACATTTATAATGTGGCTCAATGTCTTTCATATGTTATGCACAGATTAAAGCATGACAAAATGGAAACATTAGGATAGGATTGAAAAAGGTAGGCAGTTTGGAACAAAAATTTCAAGGATTTATAAAGTTATTAGCCCATTAGGAGCTTTTGGATCCATACAGTATATCCATCCATCCATTATTATACCCATCAATCTATCTATAGATCCATTCATCCACTCATTTATCTATCTATCCATTTTCCCATCCATCCATCATTATACCCATCCATTTATCTATAGTTTCATTCATCCACCCATTCATCCATGAGTTTCATTCATTCACTCTATCTATCTATCCATTTATCTATCTATCTATCTATCTATCTATCTATCTATCTATCTATCTATCTATATATCTATCTATCCACTCAATTAATCCACCCATTTATCTATTTATCCACCTATCTCCTCTATCTATCTATTTATCTATCCATCCACCCTTTCATCCATCTATCCATCCATCCATAGGTCAGTTGGCATGTCTAGCCCGTCTTCTCATCATCTCCTGTTTTTCTAATAATTCTCCCTTCCATCTATTTTAAAACCATCTATCTATCTATCTATCTATCTATCTATCTATCTATCTATCTATCTATCTATCTATCTATCTACCTACTCTATCTATCTATTTATCTATTCACTAATTATTCAATCCATCCATTTATCCATCCACCCTTCCATTTATCCATCCTTCCATAAATCCATGTGGGCTATCATGATTTGTTTTATAAAAACATCTGTCTAGCCAGTCTTCTCATCATCTTTCCATTTATCTATCTATATACTTCAATTTTTCAAATAATTATCCCATCTATCTATTTTTAATCAATCCATCTATACTGTAGATTCCAGAATCCTTAATCTACGCTTCTATATTTATTTAGTATTCAATATTTTATCCAAATATCCATCCATCTATCCATCCATCCATACATTCATCCATCCAGTCATTTACCTACTAATTTGTACATCCCTCTATTAAATATTTATACATCTTTTTAATCACCTTACATTTTAATAATCAATGTTGTGAACCGCTCCATCCATCCATCCATCCATCCATGCTGTGATTTATTAATCTGTCCATCAGTCCACTGATCTATCCATACATAGTGTACATTCATACATTTCTGTCCATCAGTCTACCAATGCATCCAAATATCTGTATATCCAATTTATTTTTCTGTCTATTCATCCATCCATCCACCCACTCACACAATCCACATACTGTACATTCCTTTATTAAAAGTCTTTAATTGAAAATCCAGTAAAAGTGAATAATTATTTCATATAAACGTATATATGTTCATTACACTAACTCGCCCTGACTCTTTGTCTCCTCCAAGCCAACGAGAAGATTGCTGATATCAACGACTATCCAAAGAGCCGCTCTCAAATGGTAATCTTTGATTCTATTCTGTGTATTTAACCCCAAAGAGGGGAATACAACTATAAATAAAAAATATCCCCAGATTCTGTGATTAGATCCCAAACATCCGCCATACACAGAGCTCTCTCTATAGACGGGGAAAACTTTTAAAACTGATCTTAAAGACCTTGGTATTGAGGACCACACAGGCGTCTGTATTCTTAGAGAGAAATAGGGATTTATGTCGTACTGTCACATAAACACACACTCACTCACAGTAGGAGAGGGCTAAGAAAGGGTCATAAAAGCAGAGACGTCCCATTGAGGACCATCTGCCCTTGACTTCAGACTGGCAGTTACAGTGTGTGATATTTTAACACAAATGGCTGTACTGGTGGATGAGGCTTTCTGAGGTCGTTCTGTTTGATGACTGCAGGTTCACAGCACTTGTTTAATGGTATATGTGTGTGTGTGTGTGTGTGTGTGTGTGTGTGTTACAGATTGAGAACATTGATGCCTGTCTTGGGTTTTTGGCAGCTAAAGGAGTGAATATAAAGGGGCTCTGTGCTGAAGGTAAGTGGACGTGTGTGTATAAAAGAGAGAGATAGGGAGATGAAAAAGCTTAAAACGTTTGTGCAAATGCTAGTTTTACAATTACAAGGAAGATTTGCAGTCTCGTTAATGCAGATGCACGTTCTGCAAATGCTAGTAAATACCTTTGCATATATTTTAACATGACAAACACGCAGTAGATCTAGTGTGTGTGTTCCTGTGTTCACATAACCGCCTCGGGTCAACCACCAGGATAAAGTAATTAGTGTAGCTGCCAATCCGCTCCTTTATTGATTGATACTATATATATATATATAAATATATATATATATATATATATATTTTTTTTTTTTTACCTCCCAGAGATCCGCAGTGGCAACCTGAAAGCCATCCTGGGCCTATTTTTCAGCTTATCACGCTACAAACAACAGCAGCAAAATGCAACACTGAAGCAAGCCAACGACGAGACACACATCCTTCAGACTGCCCGTGTCCGTAGTGCCAGTCCCGCCCAGGCACACTCGCCTTGGTGCACTTCCCATGCACCCCCCTGCTCAGTCCACATCCATAAGCACGAGGAGCACAACACCGGTGCATCTGTGCTCAAGACTCAAGAGGACATGCAGTCGAAGTATGTAGGGATTAAACACACCGCGCAGGACCACACACACACACACACACAACCTAATTTAGCATTTTAGCTCAAGTATCCAACACTTAATGTATAGCACAGAACATTTTCATCTCAATATGCATGTTATTTCTTAGGTGTGTTTAAAGGTATGACCTTTAGTAACCTCATGATGCCAACCTAATGTATAATCTGGAGGGAGCATGAGACCATGGAAGCGTGTTGCTTTGGCAAAATAGGACGCTTAAAAATTTTCGCTTTGGGCACAAAGAGTCTTGAAACAACAGATTCCATAGGGAGGGTTGAGACACAGGTCCGCAATTCCAAGTTAAACAATGATAGAGGTTTAAAGCACATGGAGTTACTTTGATGTTGGCGTGTGTGACACAGGCTACAAGTGTCAAAAAGCCCCCCCCCCCCAAAAAAAAGGGTATAACTGTTAAATGTTAACATCCTAAACATAATATTTAAAATGTTCAAAGGTTAAAACCTCCGAAGATTAAAGCGTTAAAGTGATAATTACAGAAGAAAAAGAAGATTTAAGGAAAACAGTATGTTGGCTCTGTCAAGCCAAGATAAGTAAAATGCTAGGGACTCGGGCAGCACTCAATATTTTTCAGATGTAATGAATAGTAAGACTCTGCAGCAAAACAGTGACACGCGTAAGACCTAAACCGAGAACTAACACCGAACAGGTGAACACAGTTAGACAACAGCGCGATGGCAGAACAGGAGCAGAACACAAGCCAAAAAAAATACAGGCACAAGTATACTATTATTTCCGAACATCCAAGTTCCAAGCCTTGCACCTCTAGGGTCCAGGTTCCATTCCCGCCTCGGGTCTGTGTGTGTGTGTTAGTGTGAAGTTTGCATGTTCTCAAAATCCCAATGTTTGCAAATTGCCTATAATGTGTAAATGAGTGTGTGTGTGTGCCCTGCAATAGATTGAATACAGGGTAAAGCGTATAGGTGAGTCTACAGTATATATAGGTGAGTATTAGCTTTGGATTATACAACATACAGAGATTTTAATTAGTTAAATCTAAACCACTGACTCTATTTTGCTGTTTATGAATAAAAATACACAGCCCATGCATCCGAGTAACGGGCTAGCATGTTGCTCACAAAACCTGAACAATAAAGAGTCCAGTTTTTGCACTTAGTCGGTCGAATTAGCTGGCGTTGGATGTAAATTAGGATGCAATGCTGAATTATATTTTAAATAAACTTTATAAATTCAAATTTCAACTATTTTAAATAAAAAAAATGTAAAACAAACTTACTTTTAAAACCTGTATTAATATAGAAATATTTTTTAATTTAAATACACATATATGCATGTGCATATATATATATAACAGGTGCATATATATATATAACAGGTGCATATATATATATATATATATATATATATATATATATATATATATATATATATATATATATTACTATATGGTAGTATTAGTATTACGGTACTGTTACACCTGGGCAATTAATTAAAAAAACAACAACACTCCAAACAACACTTTTTACTGATGTAATCTTGCCTATGTAAATTATTATTGTTTTTATTATTATATACTTTTTTCACCTGACCCCAACTCTTCCATTGAAGCAACTCTTTCATTCGAATGATTTTTTTTAATCCCGGCTTAAATAGTTGAGTTGAGGGGAAAAAAACAAGCAAACAATAACCAAAATAAAAATAATCAATACATTAATAAATCAATTAAATAATAATAATAATAATAATAATAATAATAATAATAACAATAATAATAATAAGAAGAACAAAGTAGCGAATTTTGTCCAAAATACAATCACTCACAGTGTGCTCTCTGAAAAAGGAGCAATTTTAGCCAGACACTGCTTACTACTGAATGTTCTACAGAGCGCCACAAGAGAACTTTTCTACCAATGGCCACAAAAACATACAACTCTTCTCTGTAACATTTACAGTAAGTGAGTACTAATACAATATTATATTAATAGTATACTTGTTCCCACAGTCATTTTAACAATGCTTTTGGGCCTTACCACTCTTCCGATAACCGTATTATTTTTACAACTTCTTTTCTTGTGTTTATATGTGAATTTAATCATTACTCGGTATTTACTGTTTTTAGGTATTTTCCCCCTCCCCTCTGTCTAATGTATTACTCTTTTAAAACAAAGCTAAGCAACTGTAACCAAGACAAAGCAATTTCCCTTTGGGATTAATAAACTTCTTTGAATCTTGAATCTTGAACAACAACCGTTTATTATTCATGATTAAGGAACTCGATTATGAACCTTGCCCATCACTAGTTACACCCCAATAATGACTCCTAAAACACCTACCGATGAAAATATAATTATACATAACATCTAAATATATTTACGTAAATTTAGTAATTAATTAAAAGGATGAATATTATATAGATTGCCTGTTAGTCTGTTGGCTGTGGATAAAGGTTCCTGTAAAAGTAGACACAGAGTGTTATAATTTGTAATCTTATGCATTTCTTGTTAAATTGGACCATATGAAGGGTTTTCCTAAGCCTCCACACACCCACTATGCACACACATTAGATTTCTTATCCACTATTGCTTTTCATAAGCTCTCATTTCTCTTTACTGTTTCTTTTAACCTTAAACCCTTGTTTTTTCATTCTGGGTTGATCTCTCTTTTTTTCTTCTTTTTTCTATCTTTAACTCTCATCCATCCAGAGACTCATCTCTGATCGAATCTCGCAAGCTGTCTGTCATTCCAAAAAAGTCCAATAGGTCAGCCCGACAGTGTTCAGTAAAGTCTGCGGTGCCAAAAAAATGCATGACCTACTGCACGTGTGCAAATGCTCTGTGTAAGCTTGATCAGTGTGTGTGTGTTTGTCTCCACATGCCTGTTATGCCTGTACTGTTCTTGGTGCACTACCCCCCTCTAGCTGTAATGCACTGTTACTGTAACACCTTCATGTCCTGGGTAGCATGTGAAACTACTGAATAGCTGCTTTGTTCATGTTCATATGATCAGAAGGTAGCGTTCAGAAAAACAAAGCCGCTGAGGTTCCTTTCTCTGATTAATAAAGTGGTGTGATGTCATAGCCATAAGGTTGGCTTCACCGAGAAATGATCTTGCAAAGAAACACAGTGTGGTTTTATACTGTAGGTCTGAAGCTAAACTGATTTTGTGTGTTCGTCTGATTGGGTTTGTGTGTATGTGTGTGTCTGTGTGTGTGTGTGTGTGTGTGTGTGTGTGTGTGGTATATTAGACTACCAGGTCCATTGATCCAGCCAAGGAGATCGAGCAGCAGACGGAGT
Organism: Clarias gariepinus; assembly: GCF_024256425.1. Lineage (NCBI taxonomy): Eukaryota > Metazoa > Chordata > Actinopteri > Siluriformes > Clariidae > Clarias > Clarias gariepinus. The sequence continues at coordinate 29,001,497 of NC_071109.1, read as the reverse complement.
CAGAGCTTCATACATCGTGACGAGTCTAAAAGCCAGATGTTAAGCTGCACTCAGCACACAGGTACACAAAATCCCACAGTCAATGTGGAAGCCTGGGTTTAATTCCAATGCTTGTTTATCCATAAATGTGCAGAACATTATTTTATGGATTATAGTTCCTTGTTCGAGGTCTAAATATGCTGGTATTGAACTCAGTTTTTGCATTGTTTTTTATAAATGCAGCACTAATTCTAAGTGAAAAAAGGTCGGATTATCAAGACTGCTCTCATTTTATCGCTTTATGGCACTTCTCTCACTTTATGATCCCATGGTGGCGTAGTGGTTAGCAGTGACGTCTTGCACCTCCAGGGTCTGGGTTCGATTCTCACCTTGGGGTCTGTGTGCATGTGCATGTTGTCTCTGCGCATGGTGGGTTTCCTCCGACTAGACTAATTGGCGTTCCCAAATTGTCCGTAGTGTTTGAACGAGGGTGTGAATGTTGATTCGAGGCCCTACCACAGTTGAGACTGGGAATAGAATACAATGGTCACCATTGGCCTCAACGATCCCTTGTTGGACTACAGATGTTCCTAGATGGATCTCATGGACCAGTGTTAGTGCTACAATGAGTAATGGTTACTGTAACCTCCCACTTTTTTATATTTTTCTTCCAAGAGCCTGACTTTCTTGCATTTTATAATGCAGTCTTGAGGAACAGTTCTCCAGGCTTCCTGAAGTCTCTCGTATTGGTAAATCTTAGACTCAGTCCCTGTATCTGAGCAGTTTCTGAAGAATGCTTTTTTTTTTTATTTGTTAAGTGACCTATGAATCATTCAAGCATTAAAAAAAAACATCTAACCTAAGCCATGACCCGGTGAGAAACAGGTGCAGATGATGACAGACCGGTGATTATTATACTGCTGATGCTGAATACTGAGTTTTTGGAACAGACGAGAGGGGAAATGAGGTCGCTGCTGAGGTCGTTACATAAACAACCCATTTTAAATTGTATCTTTAGGCATAAAGTGGCATATGAAAGTCATAGCGTTCGATTGAAAAAATAAAAACTAACAACAGAAGAGTATTTAAAAACGTTCCTGGTTTTACACAATGTGCAGTTGATTATAGAATTGGCTACACCTAATCTAAACTATTCTCAGACGAACAAATTACGTTGCGCCTGCGTTCCTAACTGTCTGCTTTGCTGTTTTTTCCAGCCGACAGCTCCCCACAGAGGAGACGGGCAAACATATCAGTCGACTAGTCTGAGCAACCTGTAGTTTGTATCTGGACTGAAGAAACGCCTGTATGTGTGAGAATGCAATTTATCCACAATGACTAAATTATCAGCACCAATCACACTGGGAATGTGTTGAAATGTGTGTGTGTGTGTGTGTGTGGGAGAGAGTGTAGGGTCAGTCCAAGTGCTTCAAAAAATATGTTAAAATAAATTTTGTTTTCTTTTAATGCATAAAAATTACAGACTGTAAATGAAGGTTGGGTTCATGTGTGTGTGTGTGTGTGTGTGTGTGTGAAAGAGAGAAGCACTTTTTCTCAGCTGCAGCTGGTTGTGGTATGCACTCATTCACTCGCCTTTGATTCAGCTTTAATTAAAGAGAGAGAAAGAAAAAGAAGAGAGAGGGAACTGGGATAATGAGAACACAATTTTTTTTTTTTTTTTTTAAGAATGGAGTGAACAAGGTTGCTGAAAGTGCATTTATACTCTTGGACTAATTTACAGAAGGATACAATGGTGCTTTAATATAAACTGGGAGTTTAGCCCAAGATATAACATGGCCAGTTTCCTCTCCAGTATACACACTCACACACACTCAACGTCACTGGCGCTCTGACGCAGGGTGGAGTGTTATTCATTGATTTTCCACTGCTGAATCAAGACCTGATTTATTTTGTATGGATGTTTGTGTGTGTGTGTGTGTGTGTGTGTGTGTGCGTGTGGGTGGGTGGGTGTTTGTCTGAGAGAGCGAGTACAGTGGAACTCCAGGGTTAAAAAAAAAAAAAAGAAATCCAGCATGATCAACCACCACAGGTAAGACCACACCTGACTTCAAGCAGACCGTAGACTGTAAAATCTCTCCCGTGCCTTATGCTTGTCTTAGTTTGGATTACAGGCTTCTACATTTTCTTGTTGAAATGATATTGGGTTTATTCCCCGTCCTGAGTGATGATGTGCCTCGGCTGTAATTTGGACATTTTTCACAAACCCCGAGGGTAAACCTCAAAGGCACTGTATGCTCTTTAGCTTTTGGCTCAAAGACCTCTAAGATGCTCCAGGTGTTCACTAACTTGCCCAGATCTGTGTGGAATTTAATCGTGTGATTTATCCTGCAATGGACCATCCTCTGGGTTTCTTGCATTTTATTTTGTTTGGCTTACGTTCGTTGGCTGGAGGTTTTGTCTTCTGCTGAGTATCTTTCTGTCTGTGTTCATCTGAGCTTTTCCTTAGTGAAGTGATAAAACACTTAGGGGAACTCTTATACAGGAAACTAATCAATGACTATGTAATGTAAGGCGGCGTGAGGCAAAGTGGAGTTGCATCTCAAAAGTGATTATTTTCCTATAACAGCAGGAAATGTACTTTATCTATACAATAAGAGGTTAATTCCAGTTATGTTATAAGATCTGTAAACTCTGTTACTCTGAAAACCTCCAAGTAGGTACAGTTACATGGACTCTAATCCATCCATCTAGGAACCTCTGTAGGCCAACTAAGGACCATGAAGTTTAATGGTGACCATTATATTTATTCCCATTTGGCGATTGTGGTAGTACCTTTGGTCAACATTTACACTTGCATTCACACACTATGGGCATTTTGGGAACTCCAGTTAGCCTTAACTCCATGCGCACAGACCCCGAGGTGGGAATCGAACCTGCACCTCGGAGGTGCTAACCACTAAACCACCATGACGGGACAGACCCTTATATTCCACAAATGATGGGAATACCAGTCTAGTCAGAGTGTAAACACCTCCTAGGGAGAGGCCTACTCGATCCGGCCCTATCAAAATGAATTTTCAAAGTGAATGAGATAGCTGTGTATATCTTTAGTATTCCGTTCAGTAGTCAAAAATTAGCCATGTAAACACTTGATTTTATCGTTTGCAATAAATAAAGTCTATGTGGGCGTAACACTAGGTGTTGTGATGAGTTTTCGGGAAATTTGATTTGATCAATCCGATTAGAGTATGGAACAGAAATGTGGTGTGAAACTGATTAGCCAACATATTTACAGGTGAGGCATTTTGAAGCGATTTTTTTTTTTTTTTATTTAAAAATATTTGTCCGCCTCTAGTAGTAGGTTTGACCCATTACAGCACTGAGCCATCCTGTCCATGTGCCCATTGCGTTTGCTTTTGCCGATGGACTGCTCTTTAGCTATAAAGCCCCATATGCAACAAAGTGTGATGCACAATGTCTTCTTACACCACCAGTATGAGCTTTTTCAACATTTTGAGCTATAGTAGGTCTGTCGGATTAGACCACAGCACATGGGCCAGCCTTCACCCCCATGTCCATCAATAAACTTTGGCTGTCCATGGTTGGCCAGATCAACAGTTTTGGTGAACTTTTTTTTTTTGGTCCAGTTTTGGATAATTTTTGGTATGTCCTGACCACTGCAGTCCAGGAACATCACACACAACCTGATGTTTTGGAGTTACCCTGAAGCTGTCATCTAGCCATCACAATTTGGCCCTTGTCAAAGTCACTCAAATTCTTATGCCCGTTTTTTCTGCTTACAACACATCAAGTTCAGGAAAAATACTGTAAAGACACTTGCTGTCTTATATATTCCACCCACTTCCAGGTGCCATTGTAACAAGATAATCAATGTTGTTTACCCCACACGTGAGTGGTTCTGATGTTAGGGCTGATCTGATAATCGTATATTATCAGTTGTGCTAATAATATTCTCTAATAGCTGGTTGTAGTGAATCTGTTCCTGCCTATTATAGACTTTTTTATTGGGGATGGTAAATCATTTGGCCCTTTCTGTAAGTATGCAGAAAACAGCAGTGTTTCAACTCCTCGGCACACGATCCTGATTTATGATTTTGGGCCCATTTATCCGCTGAAGTTTTCTTTTCTAAATGGTTCAGTAAATACTACATTTTTTACCAACATTTTCTAGTGTGTTCAACGGTATCGCAGAGTTTTTAAATCCGTAACGGTGCCTTTAATCATTTGAACTCCCATATAGTTAAGCGGTGCTTTTGAACTTCTGTAGAGAGTTGCTTTTATGCCCTCGTTAACATTTGAAAGTGAGCATTTGACCTACTTTCTGTGTGTATGAATGGGCACCCATAAAGCAGATGCCAAAGTGAGCTTTTACAGTAGCTGAACATCCAAATGCAAGCACTTAACATTCCTTTCTAGTCCACCTTATTAAACACTTTAAAGGTCAATTGTGAATTTTGTCTCTTCTTCTTATGAAATTAAGGAAGAAATTAATAAAACGATTATCTTCTATGGGATGTTTCACATTTGACAAATACTGGGCAGTCTAACATTTAGTACTGAATAACATAATACTTTCTCTAATAATAAATTAGCTGTCAGGTTGTACGGAGGTTAAGTGGTCATACTATAAAAGGAACATTTTTTCAATGTTAAGAAAACGTTATGATGTGGTTGTGGTTTGCATCACATAGGTCTTTTTCAGAATGCCAGCCTAAATCCGATCCATATTGGAATCAGTTTGGAATCAGATTGCTTTCATGTAGTCTGAACAGTAAAAACCTAAAGCAAATCTAGAAAATCTAGAGTTGTTTTAAAATTAGATTCAAATCATATTGAATTTAAAAAGTAAAAATTATACACAGTCTGGATGTGTCCATCACGCCACTGTAGGTTCAAGACCACATGATCATGTGAGATGGGACATGAATACGATTGAAAAACGACCAGTGGGGGCTCGTCCAGGATTTTCTTGAACTGGATAGGAAATGATAGGATTACATTCTGTTGTTTCTGCTTGGTTCTGTGTACTTTGTGGACTGGAGGGCAAGGCAAACTTGCAAGCGCTTGCTGTTTCTCCAAATCTGGGTGTGCTTGTCTGTCTGAGGGATGACATATTAGAGATTGCTGAATACTATAGTGCCAGTACTGGATAAGCTGTTCGAGTTTGGAGTTCTAGACCTTAGTTCGTGACAAGTGTTTTGCACAATGTCGATGCTGCTTCCGTGTCTTCTGTGTGGAGATGGAAGTAAAAACTTCTAATATTGTATTGTAGGTTTGCTTTATAAGGTCACATAGGGTCGTTTTTCTGCTTTTGGCTCTATTACCTCTAAGTATGTCAAAGCAACAATTTCTGGCTAAATTAACCGTGTTTTAAAGAAGAGCGTCTGGCGTCAGAAAGAGCGTCTGACAGTATGCAAATGGAGAACAGTAGTCCCTGGAAAGGATAAAGTGAAATGTCTAATAGCACCTTGGGGGGAATGCATCAATAGAAGCAAGTAGGGAATGTACAAAAAAATGAGGCGAAAGGTGAGGAATAATCGCGCTACATATGAGGTATCGTTACCACAGCAACCGATGCAGATCAGTCGATAATGCGTCAGAGTTTGGCTGCCAGTCTGAACAGGGCTAAAGCCGATCTGATCGCTTTCAAAGATCAGATTTGTGAAACAAATCTAATTTCCCTGCAGTCACAGTGACAGTATGGACTTATGCATGTAACCAAAGCATCCATAATGATCGAAGAAACTGAAATTGATTCATAGACTACATGAATAAATATTTCTAAACTAAAGGTACTTGTCTACTTATTTTCTAATTTTTTTGGCATATGTGCATATTATATTTGGCATTTATTTTGGAGCGTGCCAGAGCCACACCAATTGTATTGTTTATTTTTCCTAACCTTCAACACAGGCCCTTTTTCCCCCAAAATTCAATTTAATAGACCACCTCATTTATCCCTAAAAGTGACCCATGAGTCATCAGCTTTCTGTGAACACTCTTCCACTCAAGGACGTGACTGTTAAGGAAAAAACCTCAAAGACAAACACACTTTCTCCTGCTTGCTGTTTGGATTTGAATTTGAAATGCCTGGCGCACTGTATATACTAGATATTTCCTCTAACCGCCTCACACGTGGGGAAAATAGTAAGTACGTAGTAGACTGAGGAGTGTGCAAACTCTGATGCAAATACTATGTTGTTACCAGATGTGTGATTATTAAGCTCAGAAAACAGGTTGGATGGCTGTGAGGTGAGTTTTTACGTATTAAATTTTAGTATTGTATAGTTTAAGTACTGATGATGGTAAGAAATGTGCAGTTTAAAAAGATAGATATTGCCAGAAATAGAACTCTATAATAATAATGTTGTCTGATATTTGTGTGCATTTATATTTGTATTTATTTTAAACTTTTAATAGTATCTAAAGATGGAAATGTTTTGAACTTTTGTTTATTAGTAAATCATTGGGCACAATCTAGTGCAAGTGGGCTTTTTTTTAGGATCCCAAGAACTTTTATTTTGTAGTTCTAAGAACATGTAAAGTTTTTCCTGTTGTCTATAAAACCTGAAATACTGGGCTTGGAGTTTGCTAGACAGAGTCTTTATGTCTGGTTAAAATTTACAAGTTAAATGTTAAAAGTTTTATAGAGCGACCATCTCACATGAAGTTCGGTTTTGTTTGGTTCAGAACATGAGTCCAACTAAGGTTCTGTAACCTTTTTGAGGTTAAAGTTCTTGGCTCACATTTACTCCATTTACTTCCTCAAATGGTTCTGGAAGAGTGGTGTAAACATGTTTATTATCCCTTTAATATCGTATCATTTTCAGCATCAAGTCAACTCCATTGTTCCAAATGTCCCATTTCTTCCTGCAGATAAATCAAGTCCATCTCCAATAATGGTTGACCAAGGACCTCCCAGTTCTCCTATTCCTTCGTCTAGCAGCACCACTGGCACCACTAGCACCAAAGAATGGAGGAGCAAGTCTTTCAACGCCAAGCACAGTGCCACCTCCTCTATTCTTTCCACCAAACAGCCTTCCTCAACTTCCCTGGAAGTTCCTCCCAAAGTCATTGCCCAAAAGTCCATGCTAGACAAGCTAAAGCTCTTTAACAGCAGACCCTCTTCTCGAGCATCCAGCATCACATCTTTAGAAGATCCTGAAGCTATAAATCCAAGTCCGAATGAAGTAAACATTTGTCCTGTCCATCTAGAAGCACATCTAGGCAACCAGCCACTTATAACGGCAGGTAACTCCAGTCCTAAGCTGGCAATAAAAGGTATCGCACAAAGGACACTGGGTAGGACTTTGGTGCCCAAGGTCAAGGCTGTTGAGAGGGACAAAGACAAAATGAAATCCAAAGCCAAAGATAAAACAACAAAACGATGTTCCTACATTGAGCAAGACCGGATTATGGAAGAACGGGTAGAAAACAGGGCTGAAACTCCGACATTGGCTGATGGTAAAAAATCCACTTTGATTCACAAAGGAACCAAGAACCATAACGCTAAAAAAGAAGGGTCTCCACAAAGTGGTATACCCAAACTGGGGCAAAACAGTAAAGCCTCAGGGGTGGTAAAGAACTCGGTTGTGCACCCTGGTGGAAAAGTAGAGCCTTCTCGTGTTTTTAGAGCTGGAGGTGCTGCATTGGCGCATAAATGTCCATCGGAGAACAAGAACTCTAACTCTGCTTCTAGGTTGGTGTCGACAGAAAGACGATGCAGTCAAAACAGTTCAAGTAATCTCACTCAGACCAGCAGTACGAACAACATTCAGCTTCCTCAAGCACAGCAAAGCCATCCCAACACGGCTACAGTCGCCCCCTTCATGTACAGGTCAGGTGGTACGGTTATGGTGTCTATATTTTTACACTGCTATTCAGAAGCTGTATGAAGGTAGAGGATTAGATTAAATTCAGTGTGTGTTTGTGTTCAGGAGTTTTTTATATTCAAAATTATTATATACAGTGCACACATAACTAGCCATCTTAGAAATGACTGTTTACAGAAAATATGTTTTATTTTGTATTTTGGAAAAGCTGTGAAAGTCCAAATTCTTAAGCAAAAAGCATAAAGTCATTCATTTTCAAAAATATGCACATGTATTTTTTACATATTTTCTTGTTGCCTAGCTAACATGAGCTAACATCAAATTCATAAGTCTTTATAATCATCACTACTAATATTTTTGTCTCATCGTCTATACCACTTTATCCTATAAACAGAGTTGCAGCGTGGGGGCTGGAGACTTAGGGCACGAGGCGGGGTACACCCTGTATGGAGTACCAATCCATTGCAGGGCACACACATACAGTATATACATACTCTTATACAAACACTACAGGCAATTTGGGAATGACAATTAGCCTAATCTGCACATTTTTGGACTGTGGGAGGACACCGGAGCAGGCGAAGGCGAGAACATGCAAATTCTATGCACACAGACCTGAGGTCGGAATCGGACCCTGAAGGTGCAAAGCAACAGTGCTAACCACTGAGCCACCGTGCACCAAGAACCGTACCCAACAAATCTGATTATTGTTTCCATCCAGAGTTGTTCTTCAATAGCTGTTTAAGTCAAAGAAGTAAATCCTTTTATTACATGCCATCGTCTTTAAACAGTAAGGCAAAATATAGAAATTTAGATACATGGAACATTATGGTGGATTTAAATAGGAAATTATACTTAAAAAACTTGAAAAGCATGCTAAATTACATACTCATGAATACTCATAACAAAGGCACACTGATTACAAAATGAAAGGTAAAAATATAATTATTTAAATTATTTATTATAAAAACAACAAAATAAAACAAATAAATAAAACTTCAAACAAGCAATACCAAAATAAAAACGAATATTAATGACAATTAAGACATATAATGGTAATTTAGTCATACAATAAATACAAAACTAAATATAATAATAACTAAATACAGTGGATTACAAGCATAATTCATTGCAGAAGCAGGCTTGTATTCCAAAACATTTGTAAATCAAAGCAAATTTTCCCATAAGAAGTAATGGAAACTCAAATTATTCATTCCACACCCCAAAAAAAAACAAAATATAAAGCTAAAATAAAACAAATTAACCTGCACTTTACCTTTAAAAAAAGGAAAAAATAAATCTCGACAGATAAGTGTTTCCGTTTATGCGCGCAGGCACTGTGTGTGTGTGTGTATGTGTGTAAATCTAAAGTAAGCGGAGAGGAGGAAACAGTGCCTTCCATTACTTCCTTCTCATCATACACAGTAAATCCTTTCTCATCTCTTATTTGAATTTCACACAGACACACACACACACACACACACAATGACACTTGCGTGAGTGTATACTAATGGAATCACTGCTGTAATAATACAATACAGTAATGTAATGTAGTATTACTGTTTACTATAACATAATGTTATAGTAAACAGTACACTCGTGCAAGACCAAGCAGACTGAGCAGGCTAGACGATTACCCACGAAAAGTGCAAGAGAGAGAAAAAACATTCGTTTCGTGCATGCGTGATACATGATACTCCGTACTCGTAAACCAAGACTTGCTCGTTTTTCAAGTCAAAATTCATTAGATATCTTTGCTCAATCTTGCGGAACACTCGCAAACCGCGTTACTTGCAATCCGAGGTTCCACTGTATCTGAATAAAAATTACACATATTAAACCACTGGTCTTAAGCTTGCTAATAAATTGATGAATAAATGTGTTTATTGCTTCATGCATGTTGTAGGTCTCAGACAGACGTGGATAAGACAGGTATGACTGAAGAAGGAGAAGAAAAGAAGGAGAGATCTGTCCTTCACAGCAAATCCATCCACACATCTTTGGAAAGCCTGACAGGTACAAAACCTTTACCGTACAAACATCTATCATCATAAATAAATCAGATCAGTCTGTAAAGTAATGCTGATGCTGAAATGTTTTTCTGTTCTGAGTAAAAATGTAGTTATGGTGTATTGGACTAGGTTGTGAGATGTTTACTGTATCAAATTTTTTATCAAATTAAATTATGTCCTGTACTGATAACAATTCCGATAAAATGGAAAACCACTCATATTTAGATGAGTCTTTTCTCATCTATGAGAACAAATGTCTCTTTTTATTTGGAACCAGCACTAAGGATGCCACTAAAGGATTAAACCTAAGCCTTTCACATGGTTTAGTTTTGTAGTTGCTGATACATTACTGTAATACATTACCAAAGTAATGTACTGTAGCTGAACACCCTAATTTGGATGAGGTCCTCAAGAACTCTATTTTGCAAATTTGCCCCATTTGGACCATGTGCTATAAAAAGAAAAAAATTCTACATTAAGTGGGTTCCAATTTGTTATTTTTACCTTTGTGGATTTCATTAAAGGGACAGAAAACAATGTTAATTTCAACACATGGTCTGTTCAAGTGACCCGTCTGATCTAAATTCCGCAGGAAGAACCCAGAATTTGGTTCTTTGCGTGTCCTGCATCTAGCTAAGCGAATCCCACAGCGCTAGTGTCTCACTGGACATGGAGAGAAAAGAAGCTCATTTGCATGATAAAGGCTGTGGATGTCAAGGAGTTGCCAACGCCGGTCCTTCTGTGTGTGTGCGCGTGTGAGTGTGTGTGTGTATCATGAGGTCATGTGAGGTCTTGTTTGAGAGAATGAATTCGTGCACAGTTTATATGTGTAATAATCTAACTGAAGCCAAGTGTTAATTAGTGCAAGGCTTGGCTTGTACTGTATATGAGGTAGTGAGTGAGTGTGGGTTTGGAGGCGTGGAGGTCTTTTTTCAGTCTGATAGCTTTCTGTGAGGAGACAAAGTCACCCTGTAGGGGAAGTGTGCTGGCGCGGAAACTGGAATGCCACTTAGTTTGGCTTTTCCCCTCTCTCTTTTTTCACTGTCTCTCGCTCTCGCTCCCTCACTTTTCCATGGAGGAGAGGAAAAGGGAGGACCATCCTTGCAATAGCTTTTCCTACAGATCACTCGTTTTCTTTGGAAAAAGCTAGCATACAGTATGTGTCATCCGTTTCGACCGGAAGGGGCATAGAAGAGTGAAGTCAGGAGAAAGAAGATACCTCATACGCCAGCAAGACTCACATACCAGAAAGATCACTGACCGCACCAAGATGGACTCTGAAATGTGCAAAGAACCTGATCCTGATGATCCAGGAACAGGGGACAGCGGCATATGGAATCGTGCATCTCCAAGCCGACCTGGGGGCCACAGCATGTCGGAGTCGTCAAAAGAATGCTTTAAGGATGAAACCCCAGACCGGAGCACCTCAACAGGATTAGAAGAAAGTTCCTGCAGAAGTCCATCAGAGGAAAAGAACCCATCTGAGACAGCTCAGAAAGTGGACAGGGAGTACGAGGCCATGCACACACCTGGCCAGATGTACCAGCTGCATCTAAGCCATCACACAGGTGCATGGGACAGCATTGCACGTGTTAATGAGGAGATCCTTCTGACCATGCTGGACATTTACGAGAAATATAAGAGTAAGACAATTCTTTAGTGTGGACTATCCCAAAGTCTGTGACTATGTTTGTGTGAAAACTTGTGGTTGTGGTAGAAATATGGTCTTATCATGTTTAGGTTTATTTTAAACTGGTTTATGTTTGTTCTCAGCACCAGGGATATTACTTTAGGTGAATAATTTAAGAAGATAAGGTCAGGGAACTTTAAATGATGACTGTGCCAATGACCCTTGTTAGAAAAGAATAAAGTAAAAGTTTCTACTATACCTATAACTGAAATTACAGGTTTCTATTAAGGCTATAATAATGCAATTGTTTCTAAAAAGCAGGATGTACATTTTCAAGGATGCACATTTTTAATTTCGTAGTGAATTAAATAATTCTAATTGTTTTAATTCTAAAGTGTTGTAGCGTAAGAGGAATAAAATGCAGCTACAGCATGCTACAGTATGTCATGCTTTATTGATCACATTTTATTTCTTGTTAAATATTTACCCTAAGTCAGTTCCTAATTAACTTGCTGTGATATTTAAAAACAAAATAAATGTGGTATGAAGCATAAAACATAAGCTAATTGTGTAGAAAAAAATTAATATTTAGTCAATTTTGGAAATTCAGTTGTACTTTTTAGTCTCTGTGACTTAACGATCTTTAACTTTTAAAAAGGGCCTGGTAAGGTGTCAACTGGTAGCAGCTACAGTATTTGCTAACAGCTAATCTAGAACTTTTTCAGTTTGTAGTTGTGTTTTTCTTTTTTATAACTGAGTATAAGGTTTATATAGCTCAATATTGAGGAGGTCAGCATGAATTAATGCTCTTACATACTGTATATTTTTCCTTTTATTTTGTACAGTGGCCACTATGCAAAATGCTCAAAAAGGTCACGTTTGTGGACGTTTCTGTTCCCTTCTGATTGGCTAGAAAAAATGCATTTCTTTAAAGGGACATTTGGAGGCAGTTCTAAAACAGGAGAAAAATTAATCATGCAAGAATGTATAATCTGAGGATTATTTTAGCTGGAAAATAAACAGACACATTTTGGACACCTCTGAGACTTATGAAAACTGTTTAGAAAGAACCATAATATTCGAACTTTAATATTTCCATAAAATCAAACTTATGAACATTATACTAATGATTTATTTTAAATCAGCAGTGAGTTGATAATAAGGTATAAACAGGCCCCTTTAACTACAGTCCAAATGTAATGCTGTTTGTGTGGTTTGTCCTTCTTCTAAAATTTTGATCATTGAAGGGAAAAAAATGCTAGGCAAAGTAACACTATTAGTGCTAGCTACGTCAACTGGGGAATTATTAGTATTAGCTCATGTTAACTAGCAAACTAGACTTCTGACAACTAGCATAATTACTGCTAACAATTACTGGGAAATAAACTGCTGATCAACATCTACATATTATCCTTGGCAAACAATACAACTCCAGCCAGACTCAGATTGACAGCCAGTGGTCACATGATTACATAATACTTATTTTTGACTTTTTGTTTGTTTGTTCTATATATGTTTTTGTTCAAAGTAACATCTTACAAGCTGTAGATTTGTGCTCCATAAAATCGCCACAGAATATTGTAGGTTGTATGCAAGAATCATACATGTCAAGTATGCAAGGCAGTTCTGCAGCTATCACTATTTATGCTAGTTACTACAGATGAAATTGTTGATATAAACTATCCAGGTACAATTAGACCAACTAGCATTATTAACGCTAGCCACCCCATGCTAAAATTAGCTAACATAAACTAGCCAGCGAATCTTTCTAAATATTCACATACCAGTTTGCTTAAACGTCTAGCTAGGTATAGATTGTATATAAGCTGTGCTCAAGCTACGATAACTTTTCATAATATAGATAAATATGAGCCAAAAAAACATTTTAATATACTATTATTCATATCAAATACGCAACTTAACACAGCATATTTAAATAATGAATTTCAGCTAAAAAAAAAAATTATTTTCCTTCTCAGAAGAAATTTTGGGGTTTTCTTGGGTCTTACTAGGAGGTTATCCGCCCCTCTCTCTCTTTACATTTCTCTCATGCTCCAGGCCATGCGACTACAGAGCCATATGCAGGATGCTAGCCAAATGTTAGCATTAGCCTGATATACTGAATGAAGTTGTTTGTGCTAGTTTGCCAGAAAGAAACACACAGCCATTAGTCTTTCCTAAAACATGTTTTTTTTACATCGTGTGTATGAGTGTGTGGTCTTCTGAGCTCTTTGTGACCTCCTCATGATCGGCAAGCGGCTCTTAATCCGTGCAGCCAAATCCCCACTTACACACCAGCACACAGTGTGTGTTTATTTGCAGAGGTCTTATTCGTTCAGACAAGGGGCTGATCCTGTTAGCATTAGCGCAGTCTTACTAAAGCCGAAAAAACTCTTTTGGGTAATGCTGGGAGATTTACTTAATATTTCTTCATTAATTAAAAGAGAGAGAGAGAGAGCTAGCATGGTGAAAAGAAATGCTTAGCATTTCTGGTTCTGACCTCGACCCGGAGTGTACTAAGGAAATATTAGAAGCGTAAGGTTTCGCTTTGTCTATCTTTAAAAAATTAATAATAATAATCTACTGTACTGTACAGTACTTTTTTAAGGGTTTGGGTCAGCAGACAATATTAGAGTGGCTTAAACACAACTGGTTTGTTTCTCCAGGTGAGGATTCTGAGAGCAGGAGACTAAGGACAGTTAAGAACATTGCTGATTTGAGACAAAACCTGGAGGAAACCATGTCCAGCCTGAGACACGTCACTCATATCAGTCACAGGTAAGGCATACACTCAGTACACACAAAACAATGGAAGGAAAACTTGTCATATTCAACATCTCATTAAATTTGTAGAGACATTTTAAGGCAAAATACGGTTAAGAAGGAGAAGACAAGGAAGAGCCCTAACTATTACGATTAGTTTGCTGGTACAAAGCAAGGGAGTAGGATAGCTCTGTGGTTATGTTGTTATACTCCTGATCAGGAGGTCATTGGTTCGAGCTGACAACTTACAACAAAAAGAACAGATATAGCAGTGCTGGGTGACACATAGACGAATCCTTTCACCTTTCAGTACACAGCAAGAGGGAAGTTCACAGGTTCTAAAAAATGAGTCCAGAGTGGAAGGACCAAAATGTGTAGTTCCTCAAATGAACACTAGGTGCTCACTTGAAAGTGAGTCAATCCCCATAGAGCCACATGTTAAACAGAACAGAAATGAACATTTGTGGCCTGGTACAAAAATGCCTGTGGTAACTAGATTTCCTGTTCTGGGGTGAATTTTTATTTACCTCATGAGTAACCATCACATTAAGTTATAAAACTGTGCATAATTGGGGCATGGCCGATTTGAGGGGAAAACTACATTTATGGTGTCAACCTGCTAGCTGTCCGCTAGATAACCAGCTAAGTGGAATCACAGACGTTCTTACCACGAGAAATCTAGGAGTTGACACAGGAGGATGTGTAGGCCAGCTTAATATTTTAGCTAAGTTAAAGCTAATCCTGTAAGTAAGTAGTAAGTTACCACTTATCTGTGGTAAATAGGCAGGTTCCAACCAACAGCTAGCCTCTGTCCATTCCACTCATTTGGCCCTTTATGGAGTCTTTAGTTCAAGTCTTGTTGCTGCCAGTTATTAACAGATATCCAAAATTATTGACCAAGGACAGATCGTTCTAGTTCCAATATTTTTGGTACTCTGTGTACATGCTTACTATTAGCTTGTACCTGAGAGAATAAATACAATGGC
Source organism: Clarias gariepinus (assembly GCF_024256425.1). Lineage (NCBI taxonomy): Eukaryota > Metazoa > Chordata > Actinopteri > Siluriformes > Clariidae > Clarias > Clarias gariepinus. The sequence continues at coordinate 28,986,313 of NC_071109.1, read as the reverse complement.
TCTGAAAGGGGGGGTTCGTGGGTGTCTGAATGTGCATTCTCTTCGAAGAGATGAAAGCGATTCACAGTAAAGCCCTCTGGAGCCAGCAGTGGAAATCTGAGCAGCAACTGGAACCATATGGGTTTATGTGCAGACTGTTGTCATTTGTCTAATCCGCCAGCTGATTGAGTCACAGTGCTTTAATGTAAATTCTCCTAAAGATCACCCAGAATGAACTTATTAAAAGAAAGAAGCTAATGGAGCGTCTGCTTCGTGACATTCGGGTTATTTATAAAGGCTATCTTTTATGGTTTAGATATATATGTCTATATATTTAGATATATATGTCTGAGAACGGCTCCCACTCGAACATTTATAAGTTTAACTTGCACCTAAAAATATTTCTGTTAAATCAACACAAAGACTGAAAAGCCAAAAATAAAAAAAACATTTGGGAGTTTGTTATTTTGACACAAAATATGTCTTTTTTTTTTTGTTCTTTATGACCATTTTCTGTTTAGACACAGTTTCAGTTGCATATTTTCAACATTTCTAACCATGTGTGTGGCTAAGAGAGCCCGATCGTAAAAAAAAAAATCTTGCTCTTCATACAGTCTTGCTTTATGATCAACAGGTGAGACAAAAAACATTTAATAAAGTGGTGCTTGGTATTTAGTCCCACCAACTGCATGATCATAACTCTCCTTTTCTGCAGAACAGAAAATAATGCTCTGATTTCAAACCTTACCCTATGTACTTTATTTTTTTACACTATGCACCATATAGGTTGATCAGCCATAACGTTAACACCACTGCCAGGTGAACAGAACACCATTGACAACATTGACACCAACTATATCCAGTACCAGTAAACTAGTGACAGGACCATGCCAGGGACCAAAGGCCAGCCAATCTGGACCAATCCCACAAAAAAGTCAATGCAGCACAAATCACAGAAACAATCCAATGCTGATCACAAGATGAAGCACCAGAACACCCAGTGCACTGCAGCTCTCCATGCAGGAGGATGTGTAGGCCACCTTAATATTTTAGCTAAGTTAAAGCTAATCTTGTAAGTAAGTAATAAGTTACCACTTATCTGTGGTAGGTAGGCATGTTCCAACCAACACCTAGCCTCTGTCCATTCCACTCATTTGACCCTTTATGGATTAAACAGTGTTTAGTCAAAGTTGAGCTGATTGTTCCACTGCTAACTAACATAAAGTCTTGTTGATGCCAGTTTTTAACAGATATTAAAAATCATAAAACTGGAACCCAGTACTGTTGACCAAGGTCAGATATTTTTGGTGCTCTGTGTTCATGCATACTATTAGCCTGGGGCCCACAGACAGGCCACTAACCCAGCCACCAAACTCCCCAGATCCCAATTTGATCAAGTGCCCATATAATGCACCGGACAAACAAGTCTTATCCAGAAACTGCAACCAAAGCACCCAAAGGATCTGCTGCCAACAACCTGGTTCCAGACACCACAGCACACCCCAAGAATCCCTGTGCAGCCATACCTAGTTGCACAAGGGAAACCTAAAACCTAGGTGGTTTTTATATTAATGATATGGCTGATTGGTGTTTGTGATCTATTATATGTTTGTATATGCACAATGGTTTATCAAATATGCAAGACACATGACCATGTTATACCTCAAAATATTCATTCAAATGATCCAGTCTTTACATTTTGTGCCAAATTTGCATCCACAGTATAGCTCTGTATACTCCTGAACTGTGTTCTTGCTTTGTGCATCCAAGTGATACCCAAATTCACAAATTTTCTCACATGTCCAGTATATTCTTGGGGAATTCCACCCCAGTCATGTTTCGCCAATCATACAACATCTACAAAGCAGCAAAGAGGATGACGTCAATTTAAGCTCAAAGTCTCTGCATGGTAGGGTGAACGCTTCTACAAGTCTTTTGGGGGTAGAGACTTGTGACACTTTAAGTTTCTGGCAGTTGCACGGACACCTATAAAAGTGGCCACTCCTACACCTTCTTCCATTTTGTAGCTAGTCCATGCTATATTCTTTCCTCCAGACTTTCTTTATAGATTTTATTTGTTCTAAAAACTAGTTGGTTTTTAAATTGAAATTATTGTCCTGACTTTTTGCTTCCTTTAAGCATTGTATCACCTGTAATGCTAAAATATTTCAAGGTAAATATTTAGACAATTGATGTAACTTTGTAACTTTTATTTCAAAGCTAATTCAAGGTATAACACATTTAACCCCTAAAATACAGGGGCCAGGAGTAGCTCAGTGGTTAAGGCATTGGACTACGGTTGGGAAGGTCCCAGGTTCAAACCCCACAACCACCAAGTTGCCACTGTTGGGCCCTTGATAAGAGCGTCTGCCAAATGCCTGAATGTAAATATATAATAGTAACCAAAGATTGCGAAGGTACCACCCATATGGAAAAGAAAGGTACAATTATTTCTCAAACTGTATGTCAAGCATTCTACAAAGATTTAGGATTTAAGTAGTACTCCCTAGTTCTAATAACTTTGCCTTTTAAGTCGATGAAGAAAGTCTTGTCTTTGCATATCCTAGTTAGGAAGCTGAGGTAAAGGAATTTGGAGTAAAGAAATAAGGTCTTGTGGCCTAATGCGTCCAGATTGGCCCTATTCCAGAGTGATGGGCGTGTCAGGGGAAGAAGAAAAATGCATGAAGTGATGCTCCCATCATGTATAGTGTCCACTGTACAAGTCTCTGGAGGCGTAACTGGTGTTATGATCTGGGGTTGCTTCAGTTTGTCAGGTCTAGGCTCCGCAACGTTATGTGGCTATAAAATGAAGTCAGCTAATGACCTGAATGTACTTAATAACCAGGGTATCACATCTATGGATTTTTTTTTCCAGTAAATGGAGCTCGTGATCAGAACAGGCACACTACAACACGCTGTATAGCACAACTTTACATGCGTTTATAAGGTTATAAGATGTGTTTCCAACTCGCATCGAACTGTTTACTTCCCTCTAGCGGATGTTTGGTGTTAAAGCGTAAAGGAAAAGGTCAGATTATGCCTTATCGATGATTTCAGTTCAACAAGGGCAGCAATAAAACATGACTTTTATAACAAGATCACAGCAAAGCCAAATAAATACGTCCCATTGTGGCATCCGTGAGAACCGTTCTATCACAAGTTGTCGTAAATGTGCTCGGCCAACAGGGGAGTTGATGTGATTGACACGGAGAGCTGTTTCAAAGAGGCACTGAGTGTTATTTCCTTCATTTCTGTTGTACCGAGTTTGATGCATGTCTCGGGCCTTTGGAGGCATGAAATCGGCTGGTGGACCCCCTGCTATTCCCAACCACCCGAACTAAAAGCAGGATCTTGATTCCCAAGTCAATTAACAGAGGAAAACTGAAGCCCTGGCCTGGTGGGGTGCTCATTTAGGCCAGGAAACACTGACATCGCCCTTTGGTGTTTTGTTTTTTGCTTTCTTTATCTCTCACTCGGTCACAGAATATCCCTGTGGTTTACACTAAAGCTGACTGGCTGTGCCGATGTGTGTGTGTGTGTGTGTGTGTGTGTGTGTGTGTGTGTGTGTGTGTGTGTGTGTGTGTGTGTGAAATCTGCCACCCCTGTCTCCCCATCAGCACCCTGCAGACGACTTTTGATGCCTGCATTACCACAGAGATCAGCACAAGAGACTCGCTCGCCCTCACTCCCCGCTCCGTCTCGGCCTCTCCATGGCAACCGGGTACATCTGGTCCACGTCTTCAGGCGGGCGACGCCCCCTCGTTAACTACTGGTTTCGGCTCCAACAAGGCCGAGATGTTGGAGGCTATCACGGCGGACGGAGCAGGTTACGTGAGCGATGGAGACATCCTGGGAAGGAGTGTCAGGATGGACAGCGCCACCAGCGGGTGAGTGTCTCAATATGTTAATGAAGCACAACAAGTGATGAGAATCAGGATATCAAAATGAAAAAAAAAAAAAAAAAAAGTAAATAAATGTTCAGCAGAATGGCTGTTTTGCTGATTATTCACAATGCAAGTCATTATTCTAGAGAAGTGAAATGTAACGTGGGCACATCATATTAAAAGTCACGCTGTAGTTTATGCAAACAATCTTATTTATGAAGCAGCAAGACTTGATGCCTGGGGAAAAAATTCTTGGCATAACTGATGTTAGTTGGGGAGATCTGGGGTGTAGTTCGGTTCATCTCAAAGTAGCGCAGTAGGCTTGAGATCAGAACTTGGTGCAGGATTCCCAAGTTTTTCCACACCACGCTTGACAAACTGTGATGGATCTGGGCCGTGGCTGTTATGGCCTGGTCTGGTGTCCATATACTTTTGACCATATAATGTACATTTGGTTTTCTTTTTTTTTTTTTTAAGTGCTATATTAAGGAACTCTAAGTAGAAACACTAAAATGAATTACTAATTTAAACCACAACCACTTGATACAGGACAAAAATAGCTCTTAACTCTTTTAGCTGATGAAGGAAAACATCTGGTGGGAGCAGGTCTGTGCTATAGTGCATTTGCGCTCGACTAAGCTTGCTTCTCGATTATGAGCGCTTAATGAGCAGCTATTAAGCTTTTGTAGGCTAGTTTTTCTAGTTGCCCAAACCTTCACTGTAAGCATGCAGACACTCTAACATCAGACAATAGAGTTGTAGTGCACAGTATCCATGCAAATGATGATGTAATTTGAACATGCATTTCTTCTCACCAGCCTCTAGATGGCTCCAGATGTGCGTTCTTGCCATCCAGTGCATTAAAAATAAATAAATAAATAAAATCTTTCTTTAGCTTTAATTCTTTGAAAAGAAAAGAGAAATTCTTGACTTGTCATAACCACCGTATTCACTTTTTATGGACTGTGTAAAGTCTGCAGTATGTGTGCGGTTTGATCCACCCCTAACGGGTACCTTGCCCTGAGCCTTGGTTCTGTAGCGTGTAATTATCCAGCATGCACAGCAACTTTGTTTTCACACGTTATTTTTCATTTGTGCCTTTTCTGCCCAGGAGCGCTGCCAGAAGCCTCTCACATGTTCAGAGCTCGGCAGTCCTGAAAATGATAAATTACGTGAACTAGAACTGCGGAAATAGCACATGCAATTATATCGATGCACATTTTAAATCCAATATGTCTTGCGATAATGTGTACTTGAACATGCAATTTTAAACCCTTAAAAATAATTCATGTTATATGAGCATTTTCTAATGCTCGGGAAACTAATGGCCTCTCTGATGCATTGCTACACTTTTCACTTTAACTGAAAAATAGCAGGATTTTTTTGGGAAAAAAATTACACACGCAAAAACATGCACGAACACACACACACAAACACGCACCCTCCGTCTTGTCCTCCAGCTGTCCCAAATAGTTAACTAATTGTAACGTGGTTGTATGGATCATATTTTGAATTCCTGCTGATCTGGGGTTCTGATGATTACAGTCAGAGTTTATGGAGCAATCAGTCAACAAGGATCAACTGACAAGCGGTGATCCATGTCTCTGCATGTGTGCATGTGTAAGTACATCTCAGAAACATTAAGGTCACAAGGGTGTGGCCTGAAGACTCCAGTGAAGGGTCATGAGAAATATTCTGGGTTGCCTCCTCAGAGATGAGAGCAGTGACGATGAGAAGAGAAGAGAGAGAGAGAGAGAGGCTTCTTCGTGTCTCAGTGCTGAAATCTAAGAGCAAATTGTTTGCTTGGACAAGGGAAATTCAATTTTAGGCAAACACTTATATGATAAACTAGAAGCTTTGGAGTTTGCAAGTGTTTGAAATGATCAAACTGTCTAAGTAAACCAAGCGAGGCTGCTGCTTTATGGAATTATGGTATTTTAAATTGGGATTATCATTATATAATAATATGTAAAGTATAGTCCTTGAGCCAGTGTTATGGTTTCCTGAAGTTTCCTCTATTTCATACTTCCATTTATCAGTGTTCGGAGCAAAAACCAAAGAGAAATTTGGAAGCAGGTTTGCCATGCTAAGAGGTAGGGCTGTAACCATACAGTACATCAGTCATGATTGAATTCTAGCTTCATGATTCATTTCTAATTTAATCCTTAGAATAGTTGAAAAATCTTAAAGAAAAAGAAATTTATCTACAAAGAGTCTATTTTTATTTCATAAGATTTATTAATATTTATTAATGCAAAACAATGTGCATAATTTTTTGCATAATAAAACTTAAAGGTCATTGTTTTATAGTATAAACCAAATGAACTACAGGTTTGAGCATGTCTTAAAAATACATTAAGAAATTTTTGCATTTACAAAAACAGAAAATCATTATTTAGAACATAAAGAGCTCCAAAGTCAGCTAAACTCCCCGACTTCCATGGGCATTTTTGGGCAATGTAGAGTGCAGTAGGATGGAGGAGTTTCTACTAAAGAGCTCATTGTAATAGTTATTATGTGCTTTGTAGCCATATGACATTTAACAAACATGTAAGTCATTGTGTTCAGGTGCTATTGGGTCCAGCGTACTACTGTATATAGTACATATTTTAACTAGTGCTGTAAATATTAATATGTTAATGCATGTGATTAAATTAGAAATTTTAACTAGTGTTTTATCGCAAATTCATAATATGACCAAGTTTGACCCTAATGGCTTCCCATAATTGCAGCGTAGCCACCTGGCTGTGTGTGATAATGGCAAGTTTAACACGACTGAGAAAACGTCATCAAGTGTTCTGAGCGGCAGGTTTCATTATAAAAAGCTTCTAGATGGAAGTTTAGATAAAACCAAAGTTTTGTGCTTGAGCTTCTTTCAAGGGGAGCAAGAATACAACAAGTGTAAGATATGGGAGTGGTGGCTCAGGTGGGTAAGGCTCTAAGTTTATTGATTTTGCACATTTATAATGCAAGTAAATAAAATTATTTTGAAAATCGTGATTAATTGTGATTAATCACAGACTATGACTGTGATTTAAGAAGATTAAACTTTTTAATCTTCAGCACTTCAGCACTAATTATAACTTTATTGAGACAGCTGGTGTTCAGTTGTATTTGATGTACAATTTATGGAATGCTGATTTTCAGAATATAGAATGTCACTTTTCGGCATCTCTATGCATTATTCAGTACCTACTAGTGATGCGCGGGTCGTCTGGTAACCCGCGGGTCGGGTTGGGGCGGGTAAAGAAATTGTCACTTTATTTGCGGGGTTATTATCACATTCATAATCATATGTTGTTGCCAGTTTACAAGACGATGTTTCCAAGCACTTTCAGATAGATACAGTGGTGCAGGGCGGGCTGGGGCGGGCCAAATAATTTCATAAAAGCGCGACCCGTGGGTTGGAAAAATACCAGACCTGCGCATCACTAGTCCCTACTAAGAAGCATTTAAAGAATAACATTTCTGATTGTGGATTTTTGGATGCATTAAAAACATGGCTACTACTATTTATTAATGTCCATCTTTCCTTTCATGCATCCATCTTGTTTCTGACGAGTGAACATTGGACATTAGGTGGAAATTCACCCACTTCATTACAATTTGTAACATAAAAAAACAACAAGACACTTATTCAGGTAGGGGTTTAGTTTAGTGTCGTCCAAGTCCAGTGCAACAAAACTCCAAGCTCAGGATTCATCCTACCTGCCACACCACCCTGCCACCCTTAACCCCATGGTGAGAGATCAGAGTTCATATCTTGATGAAACCGGTTATGTTTCCCAAATTTTCTCTAGGGATCAATAAAGTACACGTATAATTTACATCTTTATTTATCATCAATAATGCTGGATAGGCCACACACAAACTGGGTCAAGCTGTAAGAACATGTTGGTAATGCAGGCTTACACTCTTACTCTCATGTCTAATTTTAGGCCTTAATTTGATCAAAGTCTGGTAAGGAATTGTGTGAGCCAAGCACCGTAGTGTAATGAAAATGGAGTCATATTTAGTCAATTCATGCACAAACACAGCTTTAAGTCTTTATGATCATTCTGTATTCTTTAGATCATGTACCACAGTTACGTACTGTAGGTTTTGGGTACTAGGTACAGTAGTTAAGTATATAGTTTATACACTAACATATAGCACATGAGTGATTCATAAAAAGAGCCAGAGACTGAGACAGAAAGCAAGACAGACTACACACTTAAAACCTACTTCACTAAACCAGTAGCAACCTTTGGACCCAACTGGAAATAAGTGTTTAGTCATGATGAGGCGTACGTAAACTGAGAAACATCTTAACCACAGAAATGGCACATGTTCCCGCTAGCCTTATAATCCTGGCAGCACTGATTGTATTCATTACTGTACACTGATTCTCCAGCTGAGAGAGCCAGATGTCTTGGTTTCTATCAGACACAGACAGAATGACTGTTTTACCTTTATACCCCAGTGCTGCTAAAATCTTGATTTTGATTGGCCAAGAGGTGTTGATTCATTTACGATAACTGCAGCTCGCACAGTAATGCCAGCTGCGATGCATATCAGACATTTGTGTTTGCGCCTGATTTAATGTTATAGCAACAATCGGAGCAGTTATGCTTATTATAGAAACTAGTAGGAGTCTGCAGTGTTGGTGCTCTGTAAGCTTTCCAATAGTCTTCAGGGCAGACGAGCGTTGCGGTTTCGCCGTAATACGACTCCTTGCATTGTTTTTGTCCTTCTTTAAAAGAAAGAAATAAGACAGGCGACAGGTGGGAACAAAGGAATTTTTATTTCGCAAATATTGTAAAACATTTCATTTGTCTATGATGGATCTTAATCAGTCCACTTAGTCATTAATTATTTTCCAATCATTAAGTGTGTTAGTCGTTGCTAAGAAAAGATGTGACGGCACGGTGGCTCATTGGTTAACACTGTCGCTTTGCACCTCCAGGGTTCCAGGTTTGATTCATTTCTTTGTGCATGCACTTTGTATGTTCTTCCAGTGCTTGATGGGTTCCCTCTGGTTTCCTCCCACAGTCCAAAGACATGTAGATTAGGTTAATTGGTGTTATCAAATTGCCCGTATTGTGTAAATGTTGACCGGAGTTCCTACCATGGTTGTAAGAATGAAAATAAATACAATGGTCACTACTGGCCTGCATGGTCTCTAGTTGGAATACAGATGTTCATGGATGGATACATAAATGGATGTATGCAAGCAAAGATGTATGATGCTTTCTTTATGGGGTTTCCTTGTTTTTTTTTTTTTTCATTTTGGAAAAGTTTCAAATGAAGCAAGAAAAATGACTTACTTTAGCACACTCAAAAAACAGCAAATATAGTTTTAACCATTTAAGGTTATTCTCCAATTGAACACATTTTTAACAGGAGAATCTTTATAACCTTAGATGCGCATTATATCAGAGATGCTGAAAAACTATGATTATAAGACATAGTTTCACTAAAACAACCAAGCAGTTGGTGGTTTTAAGAGCTTTCAAATCATTGCCGATGATGATGATGATGATGATGGAAATTTAAAACAAAGGAAATATCTTAGAAATATTGTCAAAGAAAATTGTGTGATTTTTATAGATGTTGCAAAAGACAGCAATGCAGTTCATATAAATGCACTTAATGACCCTGTTTTAAATGCTAGCCAAAGCAAGATGGTGAAATTGGACTGAGGAGGATGAGAATAACAGTTTATGAATAGACAGCTAGATTGATGGACAATAGTGCTATAGTAGTATACAAAACTGACACTAAAGTTCAGGTTACGTCTGGAAAATAACACAAATTAAAGTTTACAGGGTTAAAGTCCAATTCCCAGAGCACAACACTAACTGCAGATGTGGATGGCAACAATTCCATCTCTCAGCAAGCACACTCCCATTCTCATTTTTTTATGCTAGTGATGTAATTTAATACATCAGTAACATATTTCTGTATTAAAAAAGCATCTGTAATAATCAGCTCTAAACCGTCATCAAAAATAGCAAAAATCCCCTTCTAATGCAAACTTCTGACAACGTCCTAATCCCTCTTCCCCAGTCTTCTTGGCCTTTTGACCTGCACTTAAATGAGTAATGGAGGGTTGCCAGGTCAGAGCCAATGAATAACCCAGTTTGAACATCTCATGTTACTGACAAACTAACATCACAACCACTCTCTGCTGTTGTGCTGCTTAAGTTGGAAACACATTCATATTCCTAAAAACTAAACCTTGATGGTTTACCATAATCGGAGGGGAAAATCCTGCCTGAGTTTAAGGTTAAGAATAGCCTACATTACTTTTTTTTTTTTTTTTTTAAGAGAAGGGACCGATGGCAGATTTTTGACTCCGAGCCAACTGTGCACTGAAACTCAGTGCTATAAGAACACAATTTAGACCTCAGGCATTTCAGAAACTTTTAGTTAAAGCAAATAAAAAATACGAGACATCCTTTCACTGAGTGTGGATTTATGGCCACCCTGACACATGTTTGATTGTTTTATGCTTAGAGTCATAAAGGTTTGAGTTTATATTTTTAAAAGTTAGAAAAAATTTTAAGTACCAAAAAAGTTTATCTAAAGCAAAAAAAATGTCTGTTGCCTTGTAGACCTTTTAAATAACCATGTAAAAAAGGACACCATGAAGAATCCTTGTTTTTTTATTGGAATAATATGACATTATGACCAATACCAGTTGAAGTAAATAACATTGGTAACCAGCTAGATATCAGTAAACTGGTGACAGGTTATAGGCACCCAAGGCTTACTTATACCTATGGGGACCAAAGGCCAGCCTGTCCACTCCAAACCTACAGAAAAGCCAATGCAGCATTAATTGCCAAAAACATCAATGCTGTCCATGGTAGAAATGCACCAGAACACCCAGTGCACCACAGCCCACTGCACATTGGGTCCAGCAGGAAATGAGTTCAAGGCCACCTCCAAACTCACCAGATCTCAATCTGACTGAGCATACATGGGATGCACTGGACAGAAAAGCCACCTCACCACCCACAGAGCCAAAGATCTAACCCTTAACCCTAACCCAAAGGCCGAATCCACATTGCTCCAGCCCCTAACTGCTATGCCAAAACCAGGCCCAATATATAAAGTCTCGACCACCAGCAAGCTCCCTTCTTTGGCTTGACTCCTTGAGTGGTCATTGGTCTCCCTATTCCAAGTGAAGTTAACTTAGTTGTTTTTTTTTTCATAAGGACCTATTTATCGTCTTTTCTCTGGCCCCTTACCTAGAACCTTGCCTTGGAAAACGCTACTGGGCTATTTCACCACAGACTAAACAGCTTCTTAGATTAGAGGTACGGATTCAAGATTAAAGTCAGTAGAGGAGGTGCGGGCATCTGGTTAGGATGCCTCTGGCAAACCTCTTTGGGAAGATGTTCTGGGCATGTGAAACAGGGAGACGACCCAGGATAAGATCAAGGACTGAATGTAGAGACTGTACAGTATAAGAGCACCTAGGTATCCCTGTGGAGGAGCTGCAGGAGGTGGCTAGGAGGAAACGGGTCTGGGCATCTCTGGACAGACTGCTGCCTCTGTCACGCAGAACTGGATAAATGGAAAACGGATGGATAGATGTATGGATGAAGAATAATGATTATATTGTCATACATTAAACTTAAGATTTTAATATACTGTAGAAGTCTAAACTTGAATATCTTTATACAGTCCATCTGCGTTACATCTGCTGTATGTTTAATATTATGGAACATTTGAAAGATAAGTTAGTTCTTGTTGTCACTATTCCTATTGCAGCTATAAACATTCATTCCTCATGTTCTGTCAAGTAAAACATTTTTTTTTTTAAAAAGTGCAACAATTTTCAGAGAAAGAACAACAGCAGAAGCAAACCATAACATCTTCTATTCTGAACACTTTGCAATGTTGGAAAACTTAAAGTTTCAGATTTCCAGAAACGATAATGGGTTACGACCAGTGCATTAATATAAAAGTGTGACTTGCACCTGGAGCTGCTGCTATAGAAAACAAGTCGACCATTTGACCATTTAGAATTCAACAGCACTGTGGCATACAGTCATATGTTACGAGACATGAACCATCACTTCATTGCACAATTCAGCCATTAATATGTTTATCTACACACACCTGATGATTCATTCATCATTCCACGTCATCATAAAACTGACAAGTTGTTTGGACTTTCTCCCTACCTCCCTTTCTAACAAGTCTCAGATTAGTCGAGGCTACCCAGTGTTTAAGAAGGAAAAAAAGAGTCAGCAGTCGCACACATTTAAGTACAGGAGACAATCTGCTTTAGCCTGGAGTCATACACATCATCACAAAAGGTGTGTGTTACAAGCTTCCTGTTTCACTCTGATAAGTCACTTCCTGTCATTTTAGGGGTTTTTGTTTTGTTTTGTTTTTTTCCCCCTTTATCATATCAGGACACCTGTCTTGTTCCAAATGAGATTACATTCAGTATTACATTAAAGGAAAAAAAAAACACAGGGATATAATATAATTTTTGCCGTGTCTGTTTCATATACTTGCTGGCTCGTGTCCTCTTTAACCATTTAAGTGGATCTTCCCCGAAGGTGGATTTCGAGAACGCGTTTACAGCTGAATAGCACAAGCCGCTCAGGTCTATCCACCCATCCATCAACTCCCCCATTTATCCATCATCCTATGGCCTAAAGGCTTTCCCTACTGTTTCATCCTGCTCTACCTGGGCCCCTTCCCCTTCTTCAGACACACATTGTCTAACTCGTTTTTTTCCCTGTGCTTTTTTTTAATGATTTTTTTTTCTTACATATTATAAAGTTAAAAATGTACCATAGTCAAGAAGTCACTCTATTCCAAAAGAAGCAGAACTGTAGTTTTAGTGTACCATATGTATAACATTAATGTGGAGTGCATTTAAAACCCTCTCTGGCACACTCTCTGGCAAAAAACAAACAAACACAAAAATTCATTCATCAAATAAATGGCCCACATTTAGCATTATTTTTTAATTAATGGGTTAAAAACTTCTAACCTGGAAGGATAGTGGTAAAGCATAAACTTTGTGGAGGAAAATAATTATAATTTTTAGATCACTAAAACGCTTGGTAAAGTTGCATTACATACAATCGACAATAGAAATGAAAGTATGAGCATTTCCACAATGTGGAACAATGTGATGAGACTGGGAATAAACAGCCGTGTCCATAAGCAAACCACTTTGAAAAAAAAAACACTTCAGTTTGGTACAGCGCATAAAGATTGGACTTTGGAGCGACGGAAAAAGGTCATGTGGTCTGATGAGTCCGGATTGAGCGTATTCCAGAGCGATGGGTGAATCAGGATAAGAAGGGAATGCATGAAGAGAAGCACCCATAATGCATAGTGGCCACTGTACAAGGCTTTGGAGAATGAAATGAAGTCAGATGATGACCTGAATATCACATCTATGGAGTTTTTCCTTCTCTGATGGCATGGTTGTATAAAAGGACACAAATTGTGAAAAGGTGGTTCTGGGAGCAAGAGGAAGTGCATTTGGTGGCAATTCCTGGAATTTGAATCAATATTTTTTTAGGAGGTTTTGCACATTCCTCCTTACAGAACCGCTGTAACTCTGGCAGATTAATACGCCTTCTAATTCACACACACTTTTTCATATCGATCCACTGATTTTCGATGGGATTGTTGATTATCTTTGTCTTAAAGCTAATTTTGTTACAACTTTGGAAGTATGCTTAAAATAATTGTCCTGAAAGAAAACACAGCTGTGATTGCAGGTGTTACTTTCTGGCTAAAGTTGTAAAGAACGGGTTGCTTTAGTATCTCTAAATGATAAATGATCATTAAATGATAAATCTATATAAGACATTCCCTTAGAGATGGAACAGCAGTGGTACTGTATCCTGAAAACCGTTTAATAATCATAGATTTTAGTTTTTTAGAGAGTGGAGCGTATAGGCATTTATGATGGTCATAAAAGTACTAGGATGTCTAGCAATTTGGAAAAATCAGATGTTGCTGTGGTTGAATTCTGGGAGCCACTTATGCCCTCCATAAAAAGCCATACTTGAGGTTGAACGCACAATCTTAAAAAAAAAATTTCCCCAAAAGGGTTTTTGTTTACTTTGTAATCATACCTAGGGTTTCTACTTTCGAAGTTTGGGTTGTGTAGTAGCCAGTGTAATAAATTCAGTGGTAAAATCAGTCATTGTAGCTAAAACAACTGTTGCTAGCTAAATGTGTGATTTCCTCTAGTAGTGCGCGTCACGCTTTGGTAAAGTTGTTGGATAGCTTGTGGTTCAAATACATGCCAAAGATTATAATAAATGACATTTCATTTCACAATATTCTGTACTTAGCTAGAACAAATTTAACGCTTTCATCATTTGAAAGATTTTCCTCGGCCATTAAATTATATATTGCTAATGGCAACGCTGTGATACCTTCTGACATTGATGTAAACACTGTAGGGTAACCACCATGTGAGTCATTTCAGCACATGGAGAAATATCCATGATGTCAAGATGAACCATCAGAGCCTTTGTCTCAGCCCCATGTATCATAGCTTCAGGATTTCATGAGTGATCAGCCGCACTGTTTATCTGGAGAGCATATACTATAGGTGCTCATTGCGTCTAACATCATCAACATCTTTTTCTCCTGGTTTGCTCCTCCTTAACACTAACATCGACTTGGATTTCCTGGACAACTTGTTCGTTTATTGCACCTTCATTTTATAAGCGCCAGGGTGAGTTCTGCTCTCCTAGCCTGGGATTCCTTTGGATTATGAGATGATCCCCGATGTGTTAGAGCAGTTAATACGTGAGGAGTTTGTGCACGCACAGAAGACAGCTTGAAGTTAGTCAATATTTAGAAAGAGCGTGTGCCGAGGCGGAGTAAATAGAAGTGTTTATCGAGCAGTAGAGGATCGATACTTGCTCCACCTTCAGCATACAGGGTGGTTTTATTTTTTCAGGGAAGTCAACAATAAAATATTAGCTGGGTAATCACTGATTAAACGTGACATTACGCCTGAATTCGTCTGCTAATAGACGTGTAATAAAACTCCGAGGAGTCTTTCATCTTCAGATCTCTTCTCGGATCTTCGGCGTGTTGTGAAAAGCAGGTGAGAGACTTCGAGCTGCACCACAGGTTTGCGTGAGCCTGGCTTTATCAGGACCTTCAATAGTACCGCGTTATGATCGACTGTATTTCGAGATAAGGAGACCCACAATAACTGGCTTTAATAGGTTTAAAATCACTTTAGATTGCTCTATGTGTGTGTGTGTGTGTGTGTGTGTGTGTGTGTGTGTGATATGCTTTGTATATCATATTGCCATCATCACTGTTTTTACTCTGTGTGTGTGTGTGTGTGTGTGTGTGTGTGTGCACATGTTTTCACACACGTTTACAGCTACATGACAGACGGAGGGCTCAGCGTGTATGCACGTCGAACCCACAAACACTCCTCCACGCTTCTCCACTGCGAAAGCCATACTGACATTGACAGGTAGGATATGACCTATGACCTTTGTATCTTTTGACATGTGTCTACTCGTGTTCACGTGCACAGTCAGATCCACTCCACACGAGTTCTTTATTTCTTTCAAATTTTATTGCGTTACAGTTTGAATTACCGTAATGCAATATTAGAGATTGTATCTATTGTAGCTACATTCATTTGTGAAAAATTTAGTTCACGCAACATTGTTGTTTACAATTGTGATATAATTTCTCGTTTAGATCAAAGTGACATAAAATAAATTTTGTACAAAGTTTAAAATTAAGGTACTCAGTTGTATAACAGTATATATAGTTATTTCTGTAGTACAACACTAAACAGGTTGTTGTGTTATTAGACTGTTAGAAGACTAACTACAGACCAACAACAACAGAAAAGAAGAATAAATGCATGTTTTTTATTATCTCAGCTTTAATGTAATCAGTAATATTGTTATTTCAGTGGTGAAAATATGGTGAACTTATCCTATTAATAATCCTATTATAATTAATATTTCATTTTGTTTTAACAACAACAATCGTTTAATGGTGTTTGTTTACATTGAACAAGTAGCGCATTAGTAGCTTATTTTCAATTAGATTATTAAATCAGGCACATAACTGTTTATGACATCACTTTTACTCTACAATTTGATTTCACTTACGGTGCAGGTTAAACTTCAGGCAGATATCCAAGTTTCGATAATTTCGTTCCAGCCGGTTTTGCATGATGCTGTGACATAATTTGTACAATAATTGCTCATAACATTAATTTAGCGCCTAACATTGAGCTCTCAGTTCTGGTATTTTACATGCCCTCACCTCGGTATGCTGCGAATATGCTAATGTGGCGCTTCACATTACTGATTGTTATTAGCACCAACGGATTCAGAATATATAAGACAAACTGGTTTTAAACTTCCCGCAGGAAGAATAGCCATACATTGATCTGGCACAAGTTTACGTTCTATCCAGCCAGTTTTTTTGCATGATGCTGTGGCATAATCTGGTTGGACAGACATACAGAGAGACAGATACACTGTTTTCAGTTTCTGGTTTTCCAACGTATGAAACATAAATAACATTCTGATCAATTTTGATTTCTCACGTTTGATTTTCTTTTGATTCTGTAAAGCTGCTTTTCAACAATAACCATTGTTAAAAGTGCTATACAAATAAAATAAAATTGAATTGAAATCATTAAAAGAGTGAGTTGTGACCAACATAAAGACAAACCTTTCTTTTATTTATACAGTATAGATTCCTTTTATCATTTGCACAACATCTCAGGCCATCTTTACCGACACCTTCACAAGGAAATACAGTATGTTCATAATGTCTGTATGATCATAGCCAGGTCAGTCCTGCTGTTGCAATACGTCTCTTTGCAGTAACAGAGCCTCTATTGTTAGTCTAAAAAATTTTAATGATGTGTGTATGAGCGCTCACACAAACACACACAATCATCAGCTTGTGTTTTTCATCTTTTAGTTCATAAACGTCTGGTTTGGCCTTGTTATGTCTACATTATGTCTACAGTGTGTGTGTGTGCATAGATATGCCTGGAGCATCTTTATCAAATAACAATCAACAATGTGCTCGAACTGCATTTTCAAGAACACAAACACATACATAAGTGAAACTAATTCGAGACAGCCGTCATCTTTATCGTTATTAAAAACGTCTGAAGGGAGTGTGAGTCACTGACAGCCAGAGAACAATGCAGTTAACAGGCAGTAAATACACCAGGAGGAAGAGATGATAAGCTGAAGCTCAGCACATGTGAAACACTCACGTGTGTGTGTTCAGTGTGGGTGATCTGATGGAAGCACGTGTTAACGTAGAGATATATTAGATTTTAAATCGATGAAAGAAAGGTTGAGAATTCCCACAAGGCAGAATCTGGTGCTCTTTAGAAAGATCTGTTCTCGTTCAGCTATGCATCAGTGTCTATTAGTAACATGATAGAAAATACTTAAACTATATTAAAAAGTATCATCTTAATCGTTCAACAATCGCTTCCAACTACATACATTATAAAACTCAGTATTATCAACTCTTGTTGAATTCAGCGAATACTAATAAATAATGTTAACAATGTGCATGTATTAATTGTTGCTTATCCTTGCATCTGATTGGCCGTTAGGGGTCTGCATAACAGCAAGGCGCTGACAGGTTTAGGGTAATACAAAGCTGTTGCTATAGTAACAGCTCATACACAGAGGCTTGTACAGTGGAAAACTTCACGCAACTGATGTTTACTAAATAAAAGATTTAAAAAAGAAAAGTGCAGTTAAAGAGAATGTGCTGTATAATTGCGGACGTTTTGTGGAGATGTTTATTTACCACTTATGGAGGACGTCTGGGTTGTCAATCTGAGTGAGTCTTCACTTCATGGTAAAATGACAAGCTGGGATTTATGAGAGAGAGAGAGAGAGAGAGAGAGAGATGTGGTTATGAAATGATTGTTTATTGCAACTGTATAATAAGTGATAACTGGAACCTGGAGTGTCTTCAAAATCTAAGCAATTTAATAGTGTTGTGTCGTTGATTGATAAATGAAACACTTGTACAATGTAGTTGTATAAAAATAATGCACCTTAGGTCTGTGAGTGTAAGTGGTTTCTTCACTTTACTTTCTTCACCAAAATACAAATGCATTGATTATTGATTCGGTGCATGACAAATAATATACTGTTTATAAAAAATAATGGAAATATAATGGAACATTCATCCCTGTTTGACTTAAACTGCACTGTATATATACAGTAGATAGATAGATAGATAGATAGATAGATAGATAGATAGATAGATAGATAGATAGATAGATAGATAGATAGAAATTATCAAGATTTGTTTATTTGTCATATGCATGTCAACACAGGGCCAACAGTTCAATGAAATGCTAAGGATAAGAAAAGCCATCCAACGTGTGTGTGTGTGTTTGTGTGTGTATTTTTATGTAAGCATGTAGAGTATGTGTGTATATAAAAGTGAGTGCATGTGTTTGTGTATGTGTGTTATTGCACATGTACATTACTGTACATTAAACCTACACATGTCTTTACATTAGGTTTTTATTACACATTATTGATAAATAAATGCAAAAGTGTCTTAGTGCAGCCATTCCGTTAAAACAAGGATTTTAGTGTTCTTCAGCTATACCTTTAGTCATCTTCACTATAAAGAATTGTCTCAATCACTTAAAATTGAATTCTGTTTGTTCATTGATCTACTTGGATATTCATAAAGGGACATCGAAGGATTAAAAGATATAAATTATTTTTTGTTTTGGCAAAATAATGCAAAACTTTTGTAAGATCTCACAAGAAAAACTTGGTAACAGATTGACAAGTGTTGTTTTTTTAACATTATTTCCTAAGAAATGAACAAAAAATAAATAAATGTGGCTTTAGAGAATTGTCTAGCAGTAATGCTTTTACACTGACCCAGATATACAGTTCTCCCCTGCATGTGGTCAAAGATAGATTATTGCAAGATCTCACAAATGTTTTGCATTATTTAAAAAAAATAATAATTGTTTTTTACTCCTTGTTTGTCTGTTTAGGGGCTCTATACACTACATAAGAAGGTCAAAACTAGTCTTAAACACAGTTTATGGCCAAAACATGGTATTGGTGCTAAAAAGTGTCTCACCTACAGTAGGTGAAAAAGTAAATTTTCAGATAGGATCATGTAACACAGATTTTCATAATACTTAATGCTTCTTATCTCTGATCCACGCTTTGTTTTTTTGTAAATATACACACACATTTATATTTTTATCAGACAAAAAGAAACACATTGCTAAATACAATTTCATGTTCTTTTATGTCTGTAGTGTCCGTAACTTTTTTTGAATACAAATCTTTCAATGATCTTAATCGTCATTCCGATAAAACTTGGCTAATTTAGATTTCACATGAAAAGACATAAACCTGAAAAGTGTATTATTCTAAAATGCCAAGTTGTTAAAATATTGCAACATGAATTTGACATGGTTACGGACACTACAGATATTTAGCTTTTTAAGCTTTTACCAAAAAAAGAAAAAAAAAACTTAGGCAACATTTCCACAGGTCATATGCTTCTAGTGTCAGTACTTAAAAAATATATTTTTTAAAAATATGAATAACTTGCATTTTAAATTATCATTTGAAGCAAGACAGTATAAAACTGAACACTGGCCATTTTTAGGAAACATATGAAATCATCTCTCCAAAACAGCTGAAGTTAGCAACTTCAAAGTTAGGAATTTTTTAAGGGGAACAAGATTGGTCACCATGTTGCATAAACTTTAGAAATAGCCTTAACATTTTCTGTATTAAACATGCACCATTAATAAATAGATAATACTCTGAACACTTCAAGACATATATAGTGCTTTTGATTCGTTCAGACTAAATAAAAAGTGCAACAATTAGTTTCATGAGCAAAGTAGAGTTTTTACTAGCAGGATCATTGTCTAGCTTCTCCGCCAAGAACATTTTCTTGCTAGCGTGTAGTATACTGTACCTGTTCTGAAGATTAATGATGTTCACTTTCAAAGCTGTTTCAACAAAACTCTGACATTACAAAGATGACAAGAGTTACAGTTTATCCTGTAGCTTAATCTACACTTTGATGACAATAAAAGGTGTGGATTTGTTGGTTCCTTTCACTTGGTGAAATTTAAATTCATGAATTTCAAGCCAACAGAAAATCAGAAGGTAGGTAACAAGGATGGGACGAACTGCTTGCTTGGAAGTAGCTGTATGATTTTTGTGATTTCTTTTTTTTCTTTTTTTTGCGTGCTAGGATTTTTTGTTTGCAATATTGTCATCTCTGAAATTAACATTGTGTTGACAGTTAGGCGTCAAGGTGGCGTAATGGTTAGCACTGTCTGCTTGCACTTCCAGGGACTGAGTTCGATTCCTGCCGGTCTGTGTGCATTAAGTTTGCATGTTCTCCCCGTGCTTGTTGTGCTTCCTCCGGGTACTCCGGTTTCATCCTAATCCAAAGACATATAGATTAGGTTAATTGGCGTTCCCAAATTGCCCGTAGTGTGTGTATGTGTGTGTGCCCTGCGATGGGTTGGCACCCCTTTCAGGGTGTACCCCGCCTCATCTCCCCACCATAGCAAATGTAGACGATGAGTGAGTGCGTTTGTGTTGACAGTTAATTTAAAAAGTTGTGTCTTTCTTTTTTGTTAGTTCAGGACGTAGCAAACTGAAAGAACATCTAAAGAAACTTAATATAATCCAAGAGGAGGAGGAGGGGTGTTCGGTTTTGCTTTGGTTCTGCCTCAGTTTGAGACAAAGCAATCTCTCCATATGTGACCTACACTTCTGCAACCGATTTTTCAACAAGATTAAACATCCCAGTATATTTAAGGGGGTGTTTCCCTGGTTTGAACTGGTATCATACCCAAGCCTTATGTGTGTTTTTTGGAGAGTGAACACACACACACACACACACACACACACACACACACACCTTGACATAATAAATATTTGCTTCAGAGAGCCATCTTTGCATTCGAGCACCAAATGTTTCCCTAATAAGGACATGCTCTCCAGATCGCCCAGGTGTGCAGCGGGTAGTCAGTGCCCAGGTTCTGTCAGTATCTGAGCGTTTCAGTACGAGCGATGCAGTGATGATCTAAGTCCTGTTGAAATGTTGCCTCAGGGAATGAATCCAGCCGGAATTCCTGAAGTTTTCGATATCATGTATAATTTAAAGACCTGGCTGTCTAAGAACTGCCTGATAGCAGGTGGTGTAATAAATCAGTAGGGTTGTGTTTTCTTTTTAGGTCTTATCGAATCCATATCCAAATTTAAAACCTTATGTATTTGAAGATGAAGCAGTGTGAGTGATAGTCGTCCATCTCCTTCTCTTCAGATTTAAACCCATGCTATTTTTCTTTATGGTGATTTTTTTTTTTGAGGAGGTGTAAGGAGTCTCCAGTGTTAGTGCCTCGTAACATTCAGAGATAAATCTGTTTAAGTTTTCCAGTATGGTAAAGATTTGCGGTCGGAAGATATTTCTTTTATCTCTCTATTAAGCTGCATTTTTTGTCTTATAAGCCTTAAAGGGAGCTTATGCACATTTATATAAATTTTTGGCTGTTCAGATGGATTTACAGTGTGAGTGTTCAAATAAATTAACCATTCCCTGTTTTTTGTATTGGCCAGGGTGTAAACAAGACAATTAGATTTTCCCACTAATGTGACCTCATAAAAGGAGAAACCCTCATCCTCACGTGGTTTAGCAGTAGTTCTTTTACATAAACACTGAAATGGCAAGTGGCGACACAGTGTTGTAGTGATTAGAACCATCGCTTTATACCTTCAGGGTCCGGGTTCGATTCCCGCCTCGAGTCTGTGTGCGTACGGTTTGCATGTTCTCCCTGTGCTTGGTGGGTTTGCTCCGGCTGTTTGACTAATTGGCCTTCCCAAATTGCCCACTGTGTGTGTGCAGGATAAAATAGATAGAAGATCAGGGATGAATCAGTGATACAGAAGAAGGTTGGGGTATAAAACAAAAGTACATTGCCTAAACAGTATTTCAGCTGAAGTGTTAACAGCGATGCTGGGAGACCTGTGTTAAAGAAACAGTAAAATACGGGACCTTTAAAAGTGAGAGACTGACTGTCTATAGCCGTTATAAGTGATAACTTGTATACGAGATGTTCTGTAACATTAAACCTAACTATGAATGGAGAAAAAGCATCCATTTTTTATAGGCGGTGCGTATTAAATGCCAGTGATTTTAAGGCTGATAGTTTAATATTTGCTGCGATGTGTTTGTGTAAAGGAAAGGTTTGTGTTCAGTGTATCGGAATTTGTGCTAAATAGTACAATATAGCTGTTTATAGGAAATAAGGTGAAGTTATTTTGAGGTAGGGTGGTGTAGGCTTGGTTGAGAAAGCGGGACAACCCTACTGGCAAGTGAAAATGATATTAAGTGTTCACTTTGTAGTGTGTACGTCTCCTTTTGTCTGGTAAACTGAGCACAAGCCCTTCAGCATTGGTTTTTGTCACATACTGGAGGAACTGGTAGTTGTATGCGTATGTGATTGATGTTGCTAGACTATTTCCTATTTTTAAATATGACAAAATCACCTTGGGGGAATTTTCTGTGACCCACACACACATACACTCGGGCAACACACTCAAATACATACCAATCATCGCACATGGTCCAAAATGACATCATATCTTGCATATGGTATCTGAATTCTTGTCTTACATTCTGTCCATATAGGGATATTCATATTTCTGGGCTTTGATGTTTGCGTGCGTGTGTGTGCGTGTGCGTGTGTGTGTGTGTGTTGGAGTGTATCCAGTCTGGGTGTGTAGGGATTTGCCCCAGTTTTTTTTTTTTTTTTCTTCATTCTGTCTTGTTTCCCAGACCCCTTAGTCAGCCAGACAGGAGCTCACGTTACAGAAAAGTGTTTGAACACACACACATACACACAAGTACACACACACACACACACCCAGTAGTTCATCCAAAGCTCCTGTCAACACCTATGAAAAGTAAATACTCACCTCATGACACCAGCCACTGCAGCCCAGTGTAATCATTTCATATTAACTACAGCAATAGTGGATCAGCTTCTGCACCGGTGACCGAAACGTTCTGAGGTCAAATCCCACAGCTGTCACAGAGCCGCTATTGAGACACTTAAAGCTGGGCCAGAACTGAACTTTACACTTATCCCAAATGTTATTGATTTTTTTTTTCAGGACATTTCTGGTGTCTGAGGTTTGCTTTTTTGTTTTGTTAACTTTCTGAAGCTACTAAGGTCTAATGTTTCCTGAGTCTGGTTTATAAAGTATGGGATAAATGACTCGTACGTGCACATGCAGAAGCAGCAGTGAAGCAAGCAGCATTGCTCATACAGTAGTATGCAGAATTAAATGCTCCATCCACTTGGAAAGAGATACATCCATGCCACAACATCTCTGATGAGCTCGGTTTAAACCGTTCTGTCATCGTTGTGAATGTTGTCGTGATCGTTGTCTCAAATCAGAAACTTGCAATCAAAAGCACGCTACCCAGCCGAAAACATTGTAGAACACTCTCATATTTCTAATATTTTGGACTTAGCTTTGATGACGGCATGCAAGGTGGCCAATTCATATGTGAAAATGATTCCAATCACTGTCCAAGGATAATCTGATCATTTAGATCCATACAGTACAGTGCATATTAACTCACACATTTCATACTCATTTCCATATTTTTCTTTAGATTCTGTAAATCTGCTTTGCGACAATGACCATTATCAAAAGCGCTATACAAATCAAATGTAATTCCTCATGCTCCTAAAACCACTCTTTTACAACTTGAGTTCTGGAATTTACCCGTGCCATCAGCGGAGAAAAATTCCACAGACGTGATCACCTGGTCATTCATGGCATTTTATTGCCACATAATGTTGCTGAGTCTAGACCTGATCAACTGAAGCGGCCCCAGATCATAACCTTGCCTCCAGATGATTGTACAGTGGGCACAATGCATGATGGGTGCATCGCTTCATGCGCTTCCCTTCTTACCCTGACACGCCCATTGCCCTGGAATAGGGTCATCCTAAACTCATTAGGCCACATGACCATTTTTTTATTTTTCTATTGTTCCAAAGTCTTTATGCTCCCCAGCAAACTGAAGCATTTCTGCTTTTCAGATTATTCTCACTACATTTACATGGCACGTCCCCATGGAGTCCCATATCCAGAGCGACTTAGAATTTTAGCTTAATTCTTAATTACAGTACATCTGAGCAGTCGAGAGTTAAGGGCCTTACTTAAGGGCCCAACAGTTGTACCTTGGTGGTCGTGGGGTTTGAACCTGGGACCTTCTGATCCGAAGTTCACTGCCCTAAACCCTGAGCCCTGATTCTTATGACCCAATGCTGAGAATATTGTGATTTCTATGTGATTTTTTTTTTCTCACAATCCAACTTCACCAAGTCTTTAGATAAACTCTGATCATGCTCATTCATGATTTTTTCTGACCACATTTCAGAACTCTTTCTCCAGGTTTTAATAATTTGTTGGACAGACGAATATAATCTAAACCACAATGTAATCTCCTAAGTGTGTCTTTCTTTTCTTGATGTGTCACCTTCTGAAAATATATTTTTTAGCCAAGCAGTGCATTTGCTAACGTAGAAAATCCAGAAGGCAGAATCAGAACAGAGTATTCAGTAAGCTATTTTACCATTCTGACAACTTTTTCATGGGATACTGAGCCATGCCAGTCATCAGTCATCGAACACGTGTGGACACACATTCAGAAACTTATTCAGCCCTGGGAGAGTAAATACCTCCTGGCACGGGGTAAGGAAGTTGGCAAAAACACAGGAAGTAAACGTACAGGAAGAAAATTCAATTGCAATACAGATGCAAATGATTACTAATAATAAATTATTATTATTATTATTATTATTATTATTATTATTATCATCCCTGCTTGATTCGAATGCCCACTCAGAGTGATACCAAAGTATGTTCTGAGAAGAACATCTTCATGTTCAAGATGGAGCTATAACTGTTTTGTTTATTAGTCTGGTGGTGGTGGTGTGTGTGCGTGTGTGTGCGTGTGTGTGTGTGTGTGTGTGTGTTTTCTTTTAGCATGGTTTGCGAAATTATAGTGGGGGTTTGAACAGATTGTGGTTTGGTATTTTGAGATACCTACCCCACCCCTGCCCCGAGATCCCTGGGATAGGCACCAGACCCTGATATATATATATACACTTTATTTCCAAAAGTATGCCTTCACATGCATATGAACTTGAGTAACACCCGATTCATAATCCATAAGGTTTAATATGATGTTGGCCCCGCCCCTTTTGCATCTATAACAGCTTCAACTCTTCTGTGAAGGCTTTCCACAAAGTATAGAAGAGTGTTTATGGGAATCTTTGACCATTTTTCCAGAAGTGCATTCGTGAGGTCAGACACTGATGTTGGACAAGAAGACGTGTCTCTTAGTCTCCGTTCTAATTCATCCCAAAGGCAGGTTGAGATCAGGGCTCTGTGCAGGCCAGTCATGTTCTTCCCAACCAAACTCGCTCATCAGTGTCTTTATGGACCTTGCTTTGTACACTGGTGCGCAGTCATGTTGGAACTGGTGTGGGGTTGTTTTTCAGGAGTTGGACTCGGCCCCTTACTTCCAGTGAATGGAACTCCTAGTGCTTCAGCAAGACGTTTTTGGCCTGCAAGACAATTTTGGACATTTTCATGCTCCCAAGGTCCATAAAGACATGAAAATGTAAAAACAGAGTGATGATAGAGGGGACAATCTAGAAAGAAAGAGAGAACATGATTAAAAGGGAGAGAGGTGATGAAAGAAGGTATGGAAGAGAAGAGGTGATAGTTGTGAAAGTTGTGGAATAAAAGAAACAGACAGACAGTTAAGTAATAAATTGAAAGAATCAGCGAGTTGCAGAAATATCAGACGGAAAAGTAAATTATTAGAGTTGTAACAGAAACGGATAAGAGAAAGTGTGTGTGTACGAGCAAAACAGAGAGAGGGACAGTAAGCTCTTTAGGCTGAGGAGATGAAGCAAATCTCTTTCTCTCTCTCACGCTCCTGTGGCACCCCGGGGCTGAGACAGAGAGCGGGTGGGTATGGGGTTAAAACTTGGAAAGGCACTCAGAAATACACACTTCTCTCTGTCTGGACCTTTTGTGTAGCAAACAAAACACTCAGGAGCACACGAGCAACACCATGCACACTGTATACCATGCTGGGTGTGATGAATAGAGTTTTTTTCTTTTTACAAAACAATCCTGGTTTGTCTTTGTGAGGACTTCTGCCTGGTCGCCACAAGGAAAACTTTTTAATTTTTTGGTTTCCAAAACCTGCATCATTTCTTGTGATCAAGCTAATAAAGAGAAAACAGAGTTATAATATTTACTTAAGGTTATTAAGGTTAGGGTTAGGATAACACTTTTAATTAGGCAGCATGGTGGCTTAGTGATTAGCACCATCACCTTGCACCTCCAGGGTCCGGGTTCGATTCCCGCCTTGGGGTTTTCCCGCTCCTCGTGTTTGGTAAGTTTCCTCCGGGTACTCTGGTTTCCTCCAACAGTCCAAAAACATGCAGATTAGGCTAATTGCTGTTCCCAAATTTCCCGTGGTGTGTGAACGAGTGTTTGTGTCAGTGTGTGCCCTGCTATGGATTGGCATCTCGTCCAGGTTGTACCCGACTTTGTGCCCTAAGTCTCCTGGGATAGGCTCCAGGAACCTTGTGTACAGGATAAAGCGGTATAGACAGTGAGTGAGTGAGTGATGACACTTAATTAGCTGCATCAATAATTATATCAATGGAAGGGTCCTTACAAAGACATTAAGAAGCATCTGCACGCATGTGTTTATGTTGTGTTGTGACAGACTTTCTGTCTGTCAATAGCAGGCCTTTCAATATGTTTGTGAAATCATGCAGATGTGGTAAAGGGGACTGGAAACAGATTTGTGGAGTGAATATAGACGTTGCCAGTCTCTCCATTACTTCTTGAGCTGGATGAGTCTGGAGCTCATTTGATGACATCATCTCATCACTCCTTTTTATAATGGTATCATTTCATTACAAGATTGCTCATGTTTTGTGCAATCTTTCAGCATCTGTACGCAGCAGCAATATGCAAGATACTTTTAAATGTTGCTAATGGCATTTGGTTTATATTTAGTGTATCGATCTCACTGCTTCTTCTAATCATATTTTGATGTTTTTGTAATGACGAACAAGATCAAACCAAAGACAGTTAAGTAGCGAGCAGCATATCTATGATCTGACATTGCACAGATTTAAACAGGTACCTGGATCATATCTGTTTAAAAGAGCTAAGAGATTCTTAAAGCGATCAGATCCAGATGTTTTTGGGGTGTGAGGGTGCGGGTGGGCTTGTGAGGATGTGTGTGTGTGTGTGTGTGTGTGTGTGTGTGTGTGTGTGTGTGTGGGAGGTGGGGGTGACCCTGAATGCTGTTAATGCTGGCTGGAGACAAAAAAAAGCCCTAAAGCTCCTGCTTCAGTGAGAAAGACAATGAAGAGAAAGAAAGGGAGAGAGAAAGATCTTGAGGGATTCTTCTTAATTCAGTGCAGTGCATTGTGTTTCTGTGAGGATTGTTTTTGTTTTTTAGAAATGGCCTTGCTATAGACAGAGGCTTTTTGTGTTGTAATTTGTCTTACAAAAGCATCTTGAGCTTATTAGAGTTCAAACTGGAATAATGAGAAACAAGCAAGATGGCACACATAGTTCGATGCGTTGTTTTGCTCGGGATGAGTCGAGCAGATCCTCCATACGCCCCGAGCGTGTTTGCACGTCTGTTGGTTATCCGACCGAAGACAAAGGCAACAAAACCAACCGAAATAAAGGGAACCAACTTCCTCCCTGCGGCAGGACTCCGGACGAAGAGAGCTGCTCTAGAGGGGGGCTTAGCAAACATAGCACAGCGGACCCCCTCTCTAAACAACGGCGAGGGAAAGAGATGGAGCGAATGAGGCAGTGTGACCCCTCTTATCTGTCATCGGGCTGGAGGAAATGGCCTCTTCAGCCTCTTCCTCTCCCCCTGCTGATGCTCATTCTGAATGAGTGACAGCCAGGCCAAGGCCCTTTAGAGCTCATCATCAATCAGCTCAGACCTTAATCAGATTTAAATCTTGTAATGCAAATGAACACAAAGTGTAAACCCCATGGAAGTTACTTTCTTTGGTTTAGTTGAAGAAAAGTCAGTCATTTACTAATCTTAGCACCCTTGATCATAATATGCTCTTTGTTGACTATATGGTTTCTATTTTTGAGTCTGGTTTCTCTCTGGTTCCTTTCATGTCTTTTGTCCTTATCACTTCTTTAAGGATATACAGTACAGTAGATCTACAACTGGTTTGTAGTGGATTCCACTCCAAATCAAAGAAATGTGACTACACATGACGTTTGCGACTGGTCTACCCAATACCCGGGCATTGCAATTCCCAGTTCGACTTTTACGCTTCCATTATTGAATCGAGTTGAATGCCGTACTCACCATCCCCTCTGATATCTTCGTTCATTTCTGCCTTGCAAAAATTTCAGTAAAAGTAATTGATGTTAAACATCTCAAACAAACTCTAACAAAATCTGCTCAGTTTCAATTGCTATTGTTTAGTGGTACACCACAACAACCACTAGAGAGTGGACTAAGAGACTCAGGACAGAGACATAGGAACCCAACCACCAGTTTGCAGTTTGGTGGGTGTAATTGCAGAGCGACACGGACCTATCAGCGCACAAGTATAAATCCTCACCCTAGGCTTTATGTCAATTTGATGCAGAAGCATAAATCACACAAAGGGTCACAAAGTTCTTTACAGAACACCATCCACGTCTCTTATTCACACTGGGGCAAAATTTTAGGTAGCCACTCTGCCTGCTGGCTTGTTTTGGGACGTACAGTAGGGTAAAGCCAGACACCAATGGGAAACCCACACAACCAGAAGAAACCCAGACAGCCCACACAAACTTGGACGCCAAAGTTCTAAGGCAGCAACACTTCCCGCTGGACCACCATGGTGCCTGATTGGTTGAAGGAACCAAGGAAAACACCCTTTTTGGACTAAATTCTGCTTCATTATGAACCACAATGATGCACAATTGTCACATTTACTGTCTCCTCTTAATTCGGTGGTAAATAAGGTATAAAATAAAACCAAAGATGGCAGGGTGCCACGGTAAATTGGGTTGCCACTTCATAGCTTGAGGGTAATGTGCTCGAGCCTGAGCTTAGGTTACTGTCTGTGAAGTTTTGCATATTTCCCATGTTCTCTGGTGTATTTCAACCAACCAGAAACATGCCAGTAGATGGTTTGCCCCAAGGTGTGAATGAATATTTGGATATATGTATACCAGGGCACATCTGGGATGTATTCCTGCTTTATCATATAATATGCTTCACATCCACCACCTCACTAACCAGAATAAAGCTGTTAGCCTGGAATTCAGGACTGACTGGCTAGGAACCTTAAACTCTTGTTAAGATTGGATAATAGTGATGCATTTTGACTGTACAACAGACAAACGCCTCCTAAACTTTTGAATTACGCAAGATCCAGCCAATTTTATGTGCCTGTGCACATGCAAAAAAGAGACAGTGGAAGGGTTTCACATTCTGGGCGGTGCTAATGAGCACCCACAGACAATAGGCTTAATAACACTGAAGTGCCAGCCCACCCAAATGCCTATTCAGGTGCAAATTGAGAAGAGACAGAAGGAATGAAGGAGGCTCATCACCCCCAATGAGCTGTGAGAGATGATTGTAAAAGCCTTGTGTCTGTACAGACTTTACCTCAGTGGATATAAGGTAAGTATATTCTGTAAGATAATTCAACTGACATGGATATTGTAGACACCTCTTCATTATAAGTACTGCATTTATAGTTTCTTCCATTAGTCTCTTTTACTAGTGACATATTTTGAGACATAATGAGCCTACCAAGCTTAACCAGTTAAGATAAACAAAAAGTCTGGCAAGGTTCACTGGATTGGCCCGTGTTATATCTACCGTTAAAATTCTTTATTAGAAGTTGATCAGAAAATGAAACAAACATGTTCAGGAATGTTCAGAGCAGTAGGAGGTTCTTAACTGTTTGCAGGCTGTCCTTCAAACAAAGGGACTGGTGGGATGGTAAACAGGGAGTACTGTAGTAGCAGGGGAAAGTTCACATTCTGTTGTCTGTCCCACCCCAAAAAAAAAAAAAAAACACAAGAAGATTTGATAGAGAAGAGGATTGTACTGTTTTCAGGAGTACTCCAGTTCCCCCTGGTCTGGAGATTGTTGATGCAATCAGCTTTCCTAGAAGAACTGGGTCCTTAAGCAGAACTCTTAAACCTGATCTACTCCAAGGGTTCCCAAGAAAAAGAATATGCATCTTGACTTAAAGGATAAAATCTCTATGATGGCTCAGTAGTTGAGGATCTAAGATGAGTGTTTATTAGTTTGTGAGTTTAATTTCTAGAACGTTAAGTAAGTAAGTAAGCTTGATGTTACTCAACACGCACCAAGAAGATCAAGTGACTTTATCTTAATATGTCATAGATTGATCAGCCATTACAACGCAAAACATTGTGCCCAATATTGTGTCATTTCCCCTTGTGCCACATGGGCAGATCTTGTCCCTCAGGGAATGACTCCACAAGACTCCATGGGTGTTTGATTGCATTGGGATGTGGGGAGTTTGGAGGCCTTGTTGGCGGTGTTGAGCTTTGTGCTTGCTCGGCCCTGTGCATGGCGGGCTGTGGTGTTCTGATGCCGTTCCGGTGGTGACTTTTTGGCAAGTTGTGCATTGGCTTTTGTGTGTGAGTGCTGGCCCTTGACCACTAGATGCTCATGATCCTGCCACCAGTTTACACCAGTTTGGGGTGTTACTGATTGGAAGGTTGGCGGTTCGCGCCCCAGCTCTGCCAGGTTGCCGCCGCTGTTTGGCCCTTGAGCAAGGGACTCAACCCTGTCTGCTTCAGGGGCGCTGTATAATGGCTCACCCTGTGCTCTGACCCCAGCATACTAAGAAGAAGCTGGGATATGTGAAGAATACAGAATTTCACTGTGTAGTAATGTATATGTGATGAATAAAGGTTGAACTTAAACTTAATTTATTTAAATGATAATCAGTGATGCTGTGTTAACATTTTGTGTTGTTATTGTGTACGCGTGAAATACATGACATTCGTTCATGCATCTCTTGTAAGCTTTGGATGGGACACATAGTATGCCATATGGACCTATTACACATCCTGACATCTGTTTCATTTTCATTAATCAGTCCACATTCACAGATTTTTGAGTAAACCAGAAAACCTGGAGGAAACCCATGTGGGTATGGAGTGAGCATTAAAAACTCCACATAAATAGAAACCCGGCTCAGGATCAAACAAGGGATCGTTGAGCTGTGATACGGCGACACCCACTGCACCACCATTCCACCCTCAAACCTTTTTGAAGGTTTTTCAGAAGCAGAGTATTCCACAACGACTTCAGTTAAAGTGACATACATTCTTGTTCCACAGAGTATACAAGCCGCAGCATCAGGCCACCATATGGGACTTTCTGCTTCACCTAATGCAAGCAAGCGCTGACCTTCACACTCCTAGCCTGTGTTAATAAAGCATGGATCATTATTCCCCAACAGAGTGTGCAACTTTTGAAGACGTGGTCGTGCTGAACTTAAACCCTGTTCCCAATGGTCAATTTGAAATGGTGCTACATGGAACCGTGCCATTGTAACCAGTGTCTCCTGCAAACAGTTTCCATATTCAAAAGAACAACGGACTAAGCATGCAAATTACACCTCGCCTTTTCCACAAGGGAGAAAACAAAAGTCTTTAAATGAGAACAGTGTGACCTGTTGGAGTAAGAAAGACAGAGACAAAGCGTAGACAGGAACTACTCCGGATTCCACACACTCATTCGGCTCTCTGGAATCTATGTCATTACACATGCTTGGCTGAGGAAGTTTGGACTCGAGCGCTAGCTTGTGTTTATGCATCCGCGTATGTGTCCATGATTGTTTTGCCTGTTTTTTTTTCTCTCCGTTTTACGACAACAAAAACCTCATAACCTCATGCTAAATATACAGCAGTAACTGTTTGCGTGCTCTGCCTGATTACATCCCAATGTTTTTTTCTTTTCTTTTTACGGCGGTTCTAAAACAACTTTGCGTTCCTGCTCCAGGTTTATTCCTCACCAGTGTTTAAACCTCAGACCCCAAACTGCGTGCTGTCGCCGTAAACATTTCTAACCGAGCTACGACCGGAGCGTTTGTTGGTAATCCTACTCTTTCACCAACGCTCAGGGCTGTTTGAACTTTGACCTCATGAAGTGACCCAGAAAGTCCTTTTTTTTTATTTGGGAGAAAAAAGCAACGAGGCTTTGTATAGCAAACTAATTGGGCTGTGTTTCTGTAGAGCCAATCAGCTTAAATATTTACTAGCCCATACTGAGAACAACACACAGTTACACAAATCGGTAAAAGAAAAGTGCATATTTTTAAATGTTGAGAAAAAAAACTGTATATTTACATGCACATTTAAGTTACCATGGCATCTACTATGTCCATATAGTCAGAAATAATGCTCATTGCACAAGGAATATTTCTAAATAAACTGGATGCGTTGTGATTGATTGTGTTATTTCTAAAGCATTGGGTTGAAATTCCTTCTTGTTTTTGGGAATCTTAGCTTCTCAGTTTACGGTGTAAAAGAAATGACATTTTGTTGATATAAAACTAGAACACTGGGGCGGCACCGTGGCGTAGTGTTTAGCACTGTCGCCTTGCACCTCAAGGGTCCGGGGTCGATTCCCGCCTCAGGTCTGTTTGCATGGAGTTTGCATGTTCTCCCCGTGCTCAGCGGGTTTCCTCCGGGTACTCCAGTTCCTTCCCACAGTCAAAAGACCCACATTAGGTTTATTTGCGTTCCCGCATTGCCCCGTGGTGTGTGTGCCCTGCGATAGATTGGTACACCATCCAGGGTATACTCCGGCTCATGCCCTAAGTCTCCTGGGATGATGGGCTTTAGGCTCCCTGTGACCCTGTATACAGGATGAAGTGGTATAGAAGATGTGAGGAGTTCATGTATCGTTTTGTCTGTCGATCTTATTAAATTTGAGTGATCAATGCATATTCGTCAGTAACATATTCAAACCAAACTGGAGTTTGGTAATAGTTTTTAAGCAAACCATTTATAGTCTACATATCACACATAACAAACATAAATAATTTTACTAAAGTGGTTCCAAAAGTAATTTATACTGCATGATTGTAAATTACCATATCGCACACACTTGTACATTAAAAAAATTTGTTTGCATAAATACACACTACATGTCCCACAGATGAGGTGCGTTAAAGTCAAACCGGGACTTTTGATGACATTTCCGGTCAAATCAGGTGCAACACACGAATGACATTTACAGAAGACTTCAAGCACAGTACCATACTGCAGTGCAACATCTAAATGGTGCTAACGTTTTAAAGAAGGACATACGTCCGTGAATTAGGATAACTTGTCACCAGCTTGTGGATGAGACGCATCTGTCTGTGGGAACTGTACACACAATTATTTACCAACACCACTTGTACATTACGATTGCACATCCCCCGTACAGTGCTGACCTCACTCCAAGCCATTTCCACATGTTTGGGCCAAGGAGTTCCTGGGAGGCCAGGGTTTCAGACGAGAAGCAGGGCTTTGGCGTACTGAGAAAACCTTCTACCATGATGGTATCCAAGCGCTAGTGAAACACTGGGATAAGTGCATTAGTGTAGCAGGAGATTATATAGAGAAATAAAGTTTTCACTCTCATAACTGTGTTCTTTTATTCTGCACAATCAAGTCCCAATTGTGACGTGAACACCCCATTGATAAAAAAAAATATACAAATAATTCATTTTTATATACAGTATCAGTCAAAAGCTTGGACACACCTTCTAATAATTATTTTTTTTTGTTTGCTTGATGATTTATTTTCTACCTTCTAGAACAGTACTGGGTATTTCAAAACTATAAAATAACACAGATGGCATTAGGTCATTAAGTAACAACAACAACCACCAAAGTCAGTTGTTATTTTAAGACATGAAGGTCAGCTGTTCTGGAACAGTTCTTGCAAGAACAGTATTGTGTCAAGTCCATTTGCAAAACCCATCAAGCACCATGATGAAACTGTCTTTCATGACCAGGAAAGTAAGGGCAAAATTTAGCTCTGCTGCAGAGGAGAAGTTCATTTAGAGTCACCAGCTTCAGAAATCACCAATTAACAAACAGCACCTCAGATTAGAGCCGTTATGAAGATTTACAGAGCAGAAGTAGCAGATATACATCTCAATATCAACTGATCAAAGGAGATTATTGTATATTTTACAATGTAAAGAGTAATCAGGGAAGACCATGGAAAGTTCGGAATCTAACTTTTCACTGGAACTGTATGTCAGTATGTTCAAGTTCTTTCCTCGCCTTACAGTTTAAAGGGTATTTCTTATTATAGTATGTCTCTGTAATACAGCAATTTCCTATCAGTACTTTAATTTTTATGCATTTACTGGTGACTCGTCATGCTTGTTATCTCTTATTGTTACGTTATCACTCTTTATATCACTGACATTATAACAGCTATAAACAGTCCTGCCCTTTTAATAAGACTAGAATATAAAAAAAAACATCTGCACAGGAACTGTAAAACTCTCCATCCAGTGTCCGTGTCAGACCTCGTCTGTAAGTGCAACTGAAACGTCTCCTTTTTGCTTAATCAACCAGCTTCTGACCGATTAAATTTGAGGATGTTATGGTAATGAAGATCTTAATACTGTATAAGAATTTAAGAGTTAACTGGGGCAGCTTGTTTATTTTACAAATGAACTAATTCTCGCTCTGACCTTTTTTTTCATACAAACCCACCCAGCCAGCTTTATTTACTGTCCTCGTGCGCGTCATGTAAGAACCCGTCTACCTCGTACCTTTGCCGGCACTCGAGATTTACGCCAGGTGTAAAATCAGATGGTCACTGACTTATTTATTGCTGTTCAGGACGTTTTAATGCACCGCACGCTCTGTCCAGATGTTAAAGTGTTTGTAGAGTTGAAGTGTGAGCTTTGGGAAGCATTTGTGAGTTGAGATTATTACACTTGTAATTTTTTAGAATTTGCATTAATATTTATGTATAATCATTTGTATTCCACTGGCCAGTTTATTAGGTACACATATATACTGTATAATTGTGCTTGTTCCAGATGTTTGGGTGTGTCCTGTCCTGGTTTTTCTATTTGATCGGATTATGATTTTAGCAGTCTGGGATTTGTTAAACCTGATCAGATTCCTATCTACTTCCTCTCTCTCTCTCTCTCTCTCTCTCTCTCTCTTTCTCTCTCTCTTTCTCTCTCTCTCTAAAGCCACACCCCTCAACCTGTGGTTGGCTCCTACTAGTGTTTGTGTGTGTGTGTGTGTGTGTGGCTCTCTCTCTCTGTCAAGGGAGGTTAGGACTCCCACTCTGTACTTCTCATTTCTACAGGGGGAGAGAGAAAGAAAAGGCAAAAGAGTGGAAGAGACAGTGGGAAAGAGAGAAAGAGAGATAGAGGGAGGGAGTGAGGGAGGGAAGGAGAGAGACAGAGTGGAGGTGAACTCATGAAGCTCCCCGGCATGCAGCTTAGCTTCAGCGGCCGCTCCACCAGCGTCTCTCCGGACTAGTGAGCAGGAATTTTCCTTTGTTCAGTGATTTATGAGGACGCTTTCCTTTGCCACGTGGGACTATTGTAGTAGTTTTGTGTGTGTGTGTGTGTGTGTGCGTCTGTGTTTATGTTTGCATGTGAGCCCATAGATTGAACATAGGAGGTGTCTGAACAGTAGTGTGATGGTAATGTTCATTTTGACTTGTCTGATGTGTTTACATGCAGTGTGCTTTAAAATATTTTAATGCAACATTAAGTTTTTTGACTTTTTACGTGAAAGTACTGAATGTTGAGGACTGCTTTAAAAGGACAGATGTTTGTGTGTGTATACTGACTACTAAGTTCTAAGTACTGAAACTGGATTCTGAATATTGTGTATGAATGAATGTATAGTGAATCCGGTGAATAAAGTGCTGAGTCCTGAATCCAGGGTATTGCATATTAAAGGACGAATTACTGAATACTAAGTACTGACTACTTAGTATAAAGTACAGATAACTGAATTTCGACTGTATATGAAATATCATGTACTAAACACGATACTGTATAAGAAGTACTTGAAGTTGGTGGATACTGATTTTTGACTACTGAAAACAGAATAATTTGTCCTAAAGAGTTTGTATATAATGTTAGGTTTGAAGCGTTTGCTCAGGTAGATGCAAGAGGCTTAGTGGTCAGTTTGGCAGGTTTCTTAAATGATGCTAAATATTATGTTTTTAAGTAGTACAGATCAGTCTTGATGATATGATGTTGAGGTTGCACTGTGTTTATTTCATGTCGTGGGTATCGACAAGTGTCTGTACCTCATTATTAATTACATTGTTATTCGGTGTAACACGTTTCTTCTAGTTATTCATTAATATCCACAACTGCTTTATTTTTCTCCTTCTTTTTTTTCGGTATGTGCTTCTGTAGTATGCTTAACAAAAGCTCCCATAACTTGGCCTGGATGCATCCTGCATGTCCTGAACTACCGTGACATTTGTTTTGCCATGTGAGAGTTCGGATCGCGCACGGTTCCAGCTTCTTTGCTATTCATTCCTCTTTTGTTTAGCTTTGTTCCCCTTTGAGCCCATTGTACTGAAACTTCCAAAGTTGTGCGCTGAATCTCAGCGTGGATCCAGACGCGTTTTTACTGAGGTCATTCAGGCTGCTGCTGGTCTGAGAGATGGCGATCTAATGCATACCTTCCGTCCCAGGGGCGAACCAGACGGGGCAGTGTGGCTGGAACTTGCCGGATCTTTAATAACACTCTTTAACAAAGCAACCACCCCCCTCCCCCGTTTCCTGCTCGGTGGACTACCCCCGTCTTGCTTTCACTTGAATTGACTTCAGGGCATGGCACTAATCCTGTCTCCTGAGTGTAGGGGTGAGGTACAGTAGGTGTGTTTTCCTGTGCGTCAGTATGGCGTTGCATCTGATCACCTGTCTACTCTGAGTTAATGAATTTTCTGATTCATTCGGATGAATACTCATGATTATGAGTACTGTCTTGTTTAGTCGATGGGCAATCTGACAGTTGTCGAGGTTTCAAAATACCTTGAGCTCCAAAAAAACTATACAGTATAATAAATCTCATACAGGTTGGTTCTGTCATCTAATCTATATACGGGCAGTCAGACTTTTCAGGAAATTCCCTCATCTGAGAACTCATCTTAGCGTTCAAGACTTGAAAAGGCTTCAAACAGAGTTTAATATATACTCTCTCATCTTGGTGTTTTTGAATGCATACTTGAGGCTCGGCTGCTCTCGGGCAGAGCGGAGAAAGGAGTTTATTGGCCGTATTTTCAAAAGAGATGAGAAGAAGAAACAAGGTTGGATTCTTTAAATGTGTGGAAAAGTACCACTCCATGACCAACCTTTGGCATCCCTGACACGCTGCCCTTCCTCATCTGTCTTTCCTTTTCACTTTGTAATCAAAAGACAGATTGTTTTAGTCCTGGCTGTTTTTTTTTTGTCTCTTTACCAAAAAAAAAAACAGCTACAGACGTCAGGTTTTTAAAAGCAGTCTTATTCCTAATGTGTCCAAATGAATTGTATTTAACGAGCTCCCGTTTGGCGTTTTTGTCCCTGATATCCTTTTAATTTATGCTTCTGTTGATCTTCATCTTGTTTTTCACTGCCTTTGTTTGTATGTGTAACACCTGACGGCACATGGCGCGTGATGGCCGATGGACCCAAAACAAAGTTGCATGCGAAGAAAAAGAAAGAAATAGCCCCTATGGGGACAGCATTTCACCCAGCGTAAACAGAGAGGCCGGGCAGACGTGCTGTTCTGCAGTTGGCTAAGCACAGCGTTTTCCTTGACGTGCATCAGCCAAGGGCACTTGCTGCAAAAACACAATCAAAATAAAAAATAGACTTGATGGATTTGGGATATTCAGCAGGGGCATGTTGGGCTGTAGTTCTTCTAAACGCGTTAATGTGTAAACAAGAACCCTTATGGCACCTCACTTTTGAGTTGACTAAAAGGCAGGTTTGTTTGCTAATCCTTAGGCACTTATTAGCTCAGAGTTTCAACACATTGTGCTTGAATACCTCTGACTAATGGATAGGATTAGCAGCTAGCACAGCTGTTGACATAAGCTAGCGTTGTTACACGTTTAACCGCTCGAACGGATGGATAACCAGCTTGTTCCTCACGCTCATATGTGTAGCTACTAATTCAGACGTTTCATGGCTCTCACTTGGGTGCAGAGTCTTTATATGTTGTACGCAGAAACTTTATAACGCTTAGCCTTAAAAAGTGCCATTAAGAAATGATTCGCTAAGTTGTTGACTTGTGCGATCGATTGTATAAAATCGCCTTTGATTGTTTAAAATTGACAAATTTTACAATAAAAAGCCACAAACGTTGCAAAATGGACATTTTTTATTGATTAAACAGTCCTACGGAGACCCAGTATAGCTCTATATCACTCAAGAAACATGCAACATGACACTGGTCTAACATGTTCCTCTTGAAGATCCAGCCTACTTTTTTGGAAACCAAAACAGTCATTTGTACCACTTTGCAGCCTTAAAAATATTGATAAATACAAATTTTAATGCACATAATTCTTTCTTAGTAATAACCTGAACGATTTGCATGAGTCGTTTATTTTTATATATTTATTAACTTTTTTAGTTTGACGTTTATTTTTATTTGGTCTCAATCAAAAGCATTTCTTCTTGCTTGTTCAAGTAGGTCAGGGTTTAAGAATGTCATCAAGCTACTACAAGTTGGAACGATTTTATTCTTTTAATCACTGATCATTTTAGTGTGCCGTGTACTTACACACAAATATACTTTCTTTAATAATATTACTAATCATTTACATCATAATTGATCTACAGTAACAGGATATTGCGCAACAGGTAGTTTGGCTCTCTGGGTTGATCCTAAACTTTGGTTACTCTCTGTGTCGAGTTTCTATGCATGTATACCATATATCCCTCCGGCCTTCTCTCACCTTTGAAACAAACAAACCAGTCTGTCTATTGGTGGCTTTAAATTGCCCCTAAGCATTAACGCACTTAAAAAAGACCCAACCCAAATTTTCCAACTCAAGGTGCTAAAAAGCAGAAAAACACACCCAGTCTGGCAGCTTTTACAGCGTCACTTCCTAGACTGTTGTGATTGGTAGGCCGACTCAGCGTACTACATCCCACGTCAGCCCATCAAAATCTCATCTGTAAGTGTTCCGGAGGTTGAAAGTGACGTGTTAAGCTCCTTCTATGACATGCATCCCATCAGATTTTGTTGAAATTTATGGGGTCAAGGGGTTCAAGTTGGAATGCGCTTAACCCAAAATAATCTATCTGAAAATCCTACTAGGTCGGCCCTAGCAACTTATGGATCACTTTCAACCCGGACCAAGTCTCCATGAACTGCATGAGGAACGTTTATGGAGACACGCACACTCACATACACACACAAACACACACACACACATGATTGTGACGTATTGATGCAGGATGTGGTATGTAAATATAGCCAACCGGTCACGACAGTCTTGGAAATTACGCCGTAAAGCCGCAAGTTGTGTTGCCAGATTGACATTATTAATGACAGAAAGACATAGTTTTTATGGATTGATGAAACCAGAAATGTTACATATGTCTAAAAAGGGCTATTTTGGTGATTCTTAGGCAGTTTTTTAATGGAATAAGTGCATTCAATTCTGAAGCCAGGATTGAAATTTTTTAAAAGAAAGAAAAGTTATGGAAAGGGGTACTTGTCTGAAAGGCGCAAAATAAATGTATCATCGTGTCAATGTATGTATGCATGG
This sequence comes from Clarias gariepinus, assembly GCF_024256425.1. Classification (NCBI taxonomy): domain Eukaryota; kingdom Metazoa; phylum Chordata; class Actinopteri; order Siluriformes; family Clariidae; genus Clarias; species Clarias gariepinus. Next base: position 28,946,528 of record NC_071109.1, on the reverse strand, counting down.
TGTCATGTGCTAGACTAGCGGATAGGAAGGGTGAAGGGTGTTTAAGTCAAATCGGAACTTTTGATTGTACTTTGATTGCATTTCACTAGTGCTTAGATATCTACATCAAGGTAGAAAGTTTTATGTGTGCACCGGAGCTACGATCAGACAGCCTGTTTCACATCTGAAACGCTGGCCTCCCAGGAACTCCTTTAATGGCCCAAACATGTGAAAATGCCTAGGAGCGAGGTCGGGGCTGTACGGGGATGTAACTCCCAGACGAGTTCCTGTAATGTGCGAGTGGTGTTGGTGAATGATTGTGTGCACAGTTCCAGCAGACTGATGCGTTTCTTCCGCAAGTTGGCAAAAGTTATTTGTGGATTTTCAAGGCTCAGGCACTGAATGTTCACAGGAACAACTAAAGTCACCTTGGCCGGGATCGTCATTCATGGACATACAGACTTTTTTAAAGCATTTGCACAGTTTAATTGTTTTACTGCAGTAAAGAGTCTCATCACTGTACTTGTCTTGAAGTCTCGTCAGTTGTCAATTGGTTTTGCTCCTTCATGCATGAGATAGTCCTGGTTTGACTTCGCGGTGTTTCTGAGATAAGCCCTGATATTAACCATAGTGCTTATTCCAGAGGAATTAATACATTTACATTAATTTACTGAAGCATATGAAATGGGAAAAATCCTGGAATATGACAATATTTTGCTAAGGTTGGATCAGGGTTGGAAATATCTGAATTACGTAATATTTACTATGGCTGATTTCTTTACGTAAGCTATATAAAATCAGTCAGGAATAGGAATAAGGATATGCTGATGTGGACCTTTTGTTATCTGTCTGCCTCTCTCAGTATGAATATAAGCTTTTCTTTAGATGAGAATCAGCACCTGTCCTGTTTGACAAGAGCTATGGACTTTGCTGAACATTTTACTGGGTACCTGACAGGCTGCGTCTTGTAAAACAGGCTGAAAGGATGATGTGTTAAATGAATGGTTTTCGGAGGATAAACAGGGGTCTACGAGTCACAAAAATGCAGAATCGCAGGTCGTACTGTAGTTTCCCTTAAGAAGAATGCAGAAGCAATGACATTTTCAACTTAAAAAAATACATTTTTAGTGTTGCATTGTAATGCATTGTTTGTTGACATTGGCATGTACACAATATTAATATTAAATAACTGAAATTTCCATAACTGCAATATTCATTTCTCTATCCCCCCCCCCCTTTTCTTTAAGCTGGGACGACAGCAGCTCAGTCAGCAGTGGTATCAGCGACGCTCTAGACACAGATGACCTCAACACCAGCTCGTCTCTCAGCTCCTTCGTCAACACTCCATCTGCTCCCCTCAGGGACATAGAAGAGAAGGTGAGCGATGAAGGATGCACCCTGACCATCCATTCCAAAAAGCTTGACTCAAAGACCACCAGCTGGTCTGCATTTTATCCTGTACCACTTCCACACACACCTGCGCTAGATAAGATACACCTGGGCTGCAGAGGACTTAATAAAAGTCTAGGAAAGTGGAGTAGAAAAGTCATCTAATGACCAATGAAGACAGAGCACCAAACAGAAGGGTACAAAGTCACTTCCGGGACAGCCGTACATTGAATACGTGATCCGATTTGTGTCAAAAGTGTCAAGTATCATAGTTCACCTGATAACTCACGGGTGCCTGATTGGCATCCGGCCAGATGTCCTCTTTTCACAGACTCAACCTTTTTCTACGCACCCATCTGTTCCATATAAAACACATAATACAGCAAAGGAAATAACACGGCATAGCACGGTTCAACTGTCTAAACCTGAGCGTACATGAATTGTAATAGGAAACAGCCTGCTGTCGTTGTCACTTACAGTTCATGAACTTTACGCTGAAAGAAAACAAAAGACTTTGGATAATTTCAAGTTCGATCGCCAACCCCGGGTCACTCCAAACCTCAGTAGGAAGGGTAACATCGGAGGTAGTTCCTGCTCACAAAAACCGCACCACAGTGGAAAGTACTGTAAACAAAGACGGATTTTATTACAATTCACATTTGTTTATACACAATTTTCGTTATAATTCACACCAGTTAGTTCTTCACTATCACAAAGAAGGGTCAAAGTTAATACCGGCTGCCTTAAAGGCATGTAGAGCAAAAAAAGGTTGTAAAGTATGCCGCGCTATGCAATAGTACAAAACTGCTCAACTGCTTGAGGAGAATCTTAACTATCTATTGTGTATGCTTAAGCATACATGCATATTATGTATACACACATAAAAAGAGTATTGTCCATGCTGAGAGTAGGGCCAGTCCCAGATTGCTATCATCTGTATTCAGAGTCACAGTAGGACGCAGGCTCTTGTAAAATCCAGCTCGATTTGACCGACTTCCATCTGGAAATGCATAGGCTGCGTTGGTCAAACTGGATAATTAAAAGAGGTAATTAGGAACTGGATAATCAGCCAAGATTAGTAAAGATTATTAAATGATCCATGCTAATTTAACTCTATACGGTAAAAAAAAAACAAAAATAGCAGAGCATTAAGGCAGTTAGAAAATCTAAACATTTAGGCACAGCTGGAAAATTACTTACCAGCTGGCAACTGGTCAACCAGCATGACCAGCTTGGGGTCTGTGTTTTGGCAGCTGTTAGTTGGTCAGATCATGCAGGCCCATTAGCCCATTGCTCCAACATGTTTTCCTTGTAAGGTCATTGCATTCAAGTTTTCAGTGTGTTTTTTGACGCACGTTTTTCGTTTCTGTCCCGAGTTCACCTGGAGTGCAGAAACTAGTTATTTGTGTGTTGTTTGCTCTTTGAACCTGCTTGTTTTTTTGGGTGAACCACGAGAGCCAGCTTACATATATACAACCCTGGAACCTATCTTAACATGAATAGTGAGCTATGTCATCTGTGTATTAGTCTAACAGTGTTAGTCATAGTTTATATAGTCGTTGGTAAAAATTCTGCAGTTTCATAAAGAAATTAGCTGCTTAGTTTTACTGAACATCCTGCAGAAATTCGGAGGACTTTGTCACACCTGATTCTTTTTTCATGCATGCAAAACTCAGAAGTATTTCTTGTCTAAGACGTCATCTTTTACATTATATGCTGCTTCCTTTTTTGGCCTACAGATACTGTCCTGTAAGATAATTTCTTTTACTGGAATGTTTGCAAAACTGATTTTTAATTTTTTTTGTTCTGTTTTAATGATGTAAGTAATAACAGTAAAAATAAACTTGTAGATCAAAGTTTGTGCCTACAAACCATATTTTGCATATTTAATTATTTTGAAAGGTTTTGAAAGAAAATACCAACGAGCCATTTAAAAGCCACAATTGCCATCTATTATCAGTAAGCTGAGCCGCATGCTCTGTCTCTTAAAAAAAACTGAATTCCCATCACCAACATTAAAAACACCTGAAGTCAAATAAACTGCAAATGCGAACTCTTTAGTTTAATTTCCCCAAGGAGTGCTAATAAAATCACATGTGGCCTCAGCTTTCATCTGGTTAGTGCTGGTTTGAGTTATCTTGGATTGGTCATCAAGAGAAACTTGATGTGGGTTTAGGGACAGGATAGGCATCATAAACCGTTAAATGTTCTCAGTTTAATCTTTAAATTCAATCAGGATCGTCTCTGTTTGTTATTACATATAATACGTACCTGGCTTTGATCTCCTCAGAGGTGCTCTGGTGGAGGTTTTTGGTGGTGGTGCTGCTCATTAGATTAATTCTCGGTGGGATCTTATCAGCAACCCCGTCTGGTACATGTGCTGACATTGTTAGCGTGACTCATCTGACTGGTTTACCTGCTTTCGTTACGAGGTCGGGGCAGGTCGGCATATGCAGGGCTAATTGGCTTGGCAGGCACAATTCATGTGTTTTTTTTTTTTTATTGTTGCACCAAGGACTTGTACTGCTGGCCTTGTGTTTCTACTTAAACTTACGCATTGTGATTGATTTGTTAGTTAGACAGTTAGTGTTTAGTAGGATGGCTAGCTCAGATAAATTTGTTAATATAGAACATAGAACATTACAATATAACTTATAAATATCTGTAATACACCTGTTCCAATCAGACAGATGACAGACACGTTCATGTTTAGCTTTTCCTGACATCATGGTCCCAGAATGACTCTGCACCTCTTTTACCCTCCGTCTGATCTTTTTTCACGTTCTGTTGTTTTTTCGCTTTCTCCCTTGTTCCCCTTTTCTCTATCGGCTCCCTTGCATTCCCTCATTCCTTCGCCCTGAGCCAGGGTTTAAATTTATTATATGAGTGTTTGAGATAACAGTGTTTTGGATTTGGCCTGATAACAACTGGAGGCCATTAAAATTCTTTCCCTGGCAATGATGTTTTATGAGTATTTTCAGTAGCAGTCAAACAATGACCTGCTCTAAGGAAGGGTGATGTAATCTTGGCCAAGTCTAAAGAAGTGCTGAGACATAGCAGCACTGTTTATTTGACAAGCCATGTAATGGTCTTGGGAGATTCCGCTTTGCGACACATCATTTAGCCCTGCAACAGTATTTGACCGTGTTGATGCATGACACACATTCGCCGTTAATGCTAACATCCAGCTCTTTTGACTCATTTCAAAACATGCTGGTGAAAAGAATATATTTTTTTTACCTTCAGCAAATACCTATAAGCTGTCGTTCTTGTCTGTAGAATTATTCAGCTTAGGAATTGATGATTGGAAATATCTTGTATTTGTTTTGTGATCAGCTCCAGACGGATGCTGAGAAGCGTTCTGCCATTGGGTGCAACTCCACCTGGAACGACGACCTCAGGCGTCCTGACGGCTGCTCAGACCCTGGAATTGAGATGGAGACCGACTCAAAGTGGTGCAACCCGTCTAATTTCTCAGACGAATCAGAGCGCACTTTGACGGGGCGCAAACCTCATACCATATCTCAAACAGGTTCTTGGAGGCGAGGCATGAGCGCCCAGATGGGCATCACCTGTCCAAGGACAAAGACTCTGACCCCAACGAATTGCAGCCCACTGAAAATCCATAGTAATGGTATGTACAATCATTACATAAAAGGACAGCGCTGACTGTCTAGCTCTGAGCTAGCTGTCTTACATTTTGAGTTGTTAAAACCAGAAATCAGACATTATAGAATCTATTTTGTGGGGCTTTAACAGTAAGCTTAGGATTGATACTGATACGTGATACTGATACCAAACAACTTTTCTTTTTTGTTTTAAATTAAATAGTATGCTGAAAGGAAAAAAGTTATTACTCAGCAGACAAGAACGGTTCTAATTGATACCTATCTGATCTGATGTTATAATTCTATGTCTAAGATGTGGCAGTTGAGGCTTGCTTACGGATAGACTTGTCAGCATCAGTGAAGTGTGAGGCCCGTAGGTTCAGGCATGTCCCAACTCTGCTCGTACTACTGTGATCTGGAAAGCACTGCTCATAGCCTGTGATGTTTATCTCCTTGCAGGCAAAACAGACGACGCCAAAGTGTCAGAGAAAAGTCGTTTCTCACCACAGGTACCTACATATGAAAGCAAGAAGCTTCCCTTAAGCTCCAGCTCCCACACACCTACCAACACATTCGGCTTCAAGAAAAGCTCCACCGCAGTAACAATAACTGCCAGTGGGGCCATAGTGACAAGTGGCTCAGCCACCCTGGGGAAGATCCCTAAGTCTGTAGGCTTTGGCTCATCTCGTCTTGTTGGTAAGCAGACTAGTGTCGATGATGGATACCTCCCACCGAGTTCTCGAAGCACCCTCCAGTACCGGAGTCTACCTCGGCCTAGTCGTTCCAGCACTAACCGTGGTACCGGTCGCTCCTTTGATGCCACCTCTCTTAGCAAAGGCACAGCCACTCTCCCCCACCCGAAGAACAGCAGCCTGTCCAGGTCCAGTGTCAACCAGACAGACCGGGAGAAGGGAGTGTTCTCAGACAATGACAGCCTAGCTTTGGGACCAATAAACAAAGCCGGTGGTGGGGCTCAGTGCCAGCCAGGTAGACAGTCAGTAGGGAAGAGCACCGATACCTCATCCCCTACCATGCGCAGGTAAGACCTTTTATCTCATATTGAACTTTCACGTAAGTCCAACTTGAATACCTTACAATGATAGTGATTCATAAGCACATGTTATCAGTAAATTAATTACACTAATGATTTAGCTGATTATCTGCAGTAACTTGTTGAATTTCAAGTCGGATGTCAAATTTTTATTATAAAAATAACAACAAATTATTATTTTTTTGATACTGCTATAATTTGAGGAGCGTTCTGATGTGTAAACAATGACACATATTAACCTGTGCAATTCTAGGGCTTTTATGTTCACAGAAAAACAAGTTGCTCAAGGTTTCATTGAATAGTTAGTGTTCCCAGTGTCTTAAACAGTCTTCCTTTCAGAGGGTGAAACAGTAGAACATAGTGTTCTATGACAATGAAGTGACAAACCAAACATGCCCTTAGGGTTTAAGATTTAACATTTAGTCATTTGATATTACCTTTAGTCCAAAGGTTTTAAAAGCATCATGGTTTTACTCTACTAGACTTTACAGTTAGGCTGAATAAAAGACTGATCACACCACCAATCGTAATAGTCCAAGCGTAGGCCATAAAAAGCTAGGCTTGTCAAATGAACCGGTTGGGTGGAACTTTTTGGGGTAATTTCACTTATGCATTTTTAGTAAATAGTAGTAAATTTTCATCTTTGCTAAGGTTCTTTAGACAGGTCACACAGCATTCCCACTCGGCTAAACCATCAATGGTGGTCTCGATCCACTTGCAGTCAAATCTTGATGAATCTTGAGGCACAAAATGAATCAAAGACCTGGAGATTTGGACCAATGAACTAAGACGGGTGGGATGGTTGTTTAGTGGTTATCCCAGTCTAGGGTTGATTCCTGTCTCTGTGTGCATGGAGTTTGCATGTTCTCCCTGTGCTTGATGGGTTTCTTTCGAGTACTCCCTACTGTGCATGGTAGGGCATGAGGTATTTACTTAATTGGGCTAATTAGTGTTCCTAAATTGCCCATAGTGTGTAAATGAGTGTGTGGGTGTGGGTATGTAAGTGCCCTGTGGGGGATTGGCAACCTATCCAGGGTGTATCCCGCCTTGTGCACATCTCCTGGGATAGGCTCCAGCGTCCCTGTATACAGGATAAAGCGGTATAGCTATGAATAAGTAAGTGAGGGAACTAAAACAGGAAATAATTAGTATTACACAATGTTTTAAACCAGATATCAACATAAGTATCTAGCAAATTATTGACCACAGGCTCTGCCATGCATTATATCTGACCAATGAATGGAAGGGTGCATTATATTTATTTTCAGTTTCACATGCCCTTTTTATGGTTTGTTTGTAGGTATGTAATGTACATTGAGATAAGAGATCAAACCAAATAACAAGCAAACAAAAATAATCAAAATTTCCTTTGATTTGGATTTTGGACTGCGAGGTATTAAAGCACCTGTAGAGGAATATAAAAAAACCTGGGCCTTGGATTTTTATATGCGTAGTTTGGCCAGTGTTTAGTCAGCAGTGGAAGGGGCTATGATAGATGCTGAAAGTTCAAGTTCAGTATTTGCTTAAGCTTTGAGTGATTACTTTGTTTAACAGCGGTGAACCAGACCCAAGATAAGACGATGTTATCGACCAGGCAACTTATGAAGTAATGAGAAAAAGGGGTCGCTTTTTAACTTATCTGGCCATGTTGTCTTTCTTTATCTTGTGTTTTACTTCATAAAGAAATGGCCTTGTGCCCTGCCGAGTCAGAGAGCCCTCTGCATTGTACCTTTTTATAATTGTGCTTTCACCACTTTTTTCTGGTCGTGCTTAATTTTCATACTTAGTGGCTTAAATTCTAATATTAGCTCTTTTAGGAGACGTAGCTATCGCATCTAAATATCCCCCCTTTCTTCCTTATCTTTTTTATCACAAGGCTCTTTGGGAGTAAACCAGGCGCCAAGCCAACCCCCATCACCACCTCTGACAGCATGAAGAACTCCGCCATAATTTCCAATCAACACACAGCTTCCATCCAGACCTGCGCTCTCGAGACACCACCAGTCAGTAGCGGAAGCACACGTGGTCCCCTGCATGGGGAAAATCTACCAATTACGCAGAAGTCAACAAGCAGTGATGGCATTAAGGGTTCTCTGGGCAAAGAAGAGACACTTCCTGACCGCACCACCCGGACCGGCCAGTCGGACAGGTGAGACTTATGATGCAAATCAAAAATCATCCCCTATCTAAAAGATCCAGCAAGAGTACAAGATAAGCAAAGCATGGTGTTACATACTGGCACTATCTGAACCTTTATCTGGTTACTGCTCCAAATGACGTCTAAATATTAGAGCAAATCATCTGATCTTTTTGATTAATATGTCAGATTCTGACTCTAGCAATGTTGGCTGGATTTTTTTTTTTTTTTTTGGGTGGTTAATTTCTCAACCAATGACTTTGAGGAGTTTATTATCAGTCTCACTGCTCTGCTGAGTGAGACCCACATGGTATGTGCTTAGAGGTGGTCCTGTGGTTGTTTCGTTTGACTGATGGACAGGGTACACCTATATGTAGTGGTACCTGAAAGAGAGGAATGCTTTTATTAAATGTCTTAGCCCTCATGGATATATGCACTGTGCACTTTTAAGTTTTAGCTCCTCACAAGTCGTGTAATGACTATGACATATTATCTCTTATTTCCTTTTTTTTTATGTAAACCTCTTTAATCTGTCTTTCTTCGGTCTTGACTGTACATGTGGCCTCGCTGAACATGATACTACATATTCCACACTAATGATCCTCTTAGCTGTTGGTGAAATGAAAAAGAAGAAAAAAAAAACTTCTATCAGCTTACGATCTTTTATGTCCTTTTCCTTATTTTTTATCTTCCTCCATCTGTGTTTTTTTTTTAATTGACATTCTTTTCTTCCCTGTTGTGTCTACCCTTATCCTGTGCACCCAATAGCCCAAATTTCTTCACCTGCTGTTAGCCCTATATTCAGCCGTAACACCTTGCTGCAAAGGCAGGACAGGTAAAGGTGTTTGTGTGTGGTCACCCCAGCTTGCATTTTATGCGTACGCTAGATAAATTCAACAGGATTTCCTGTTTATTAACATGAGCTGTGGTGCACAGGACAAAGACAGTACCGGGGATCAAAACATAAACCTCACCTACATGCTTGTGCATGCTATGGAAGTTGTGTAACATTGTTCTGGATCAATTGTGTCCCTGTCCACGAGCTATCATTTGCATTTGTTGATTCAGAGTATTTGAATATACAGTACTGCGTGTGTGTGTGTGTGTGTGTGTGTGTAAGTTTTCTTTATCTATTCAGTCAGTCTTTTATTTCATTAGGTATCCTCACCTGCCACAAGGACGGGTAACAGAAGAGGCACGTGATTGGCTGAATGGCGGCATTCAGGATTCGCCGGTCTCCTCCCCTTTTTCACCTGCCTCCAACCTCAGCTCACCTTCAGCAACACGCTTCAACTTCACCACCACTGGTATACCTACACAAATGATGAAAAAAGTCACACCCACAACCTATGCACTCGGCAACTGTAAATGCAATTGAAGGAATTTGTAAACTAATACTAATAATTAAATATTTAATAATTTAATATTTAATATTTAATATTTAAATATTTAATAATTTTTAAGCAGTAAACGTCAGGTTTTCCCTACCTCTAACTGGCTTTATTTCCTCTTTCTCTCTCTCTGTGTTATAACTATATATAACTTTTGAGTTGCTTTTATGGTCTTGAGCAGTTATTCTTACATACATACATCTGCATTCATTCAAAAAGCACACACGTGTATGGTCTATATCAATAAAGAATAATAAAATGCAGTTTGAGAATAAAATATTATTAATTATTCATTTTCAGTGTAATTAATATGTTGCGATTGGACTGGTAAAATTTACTTCAGACGTTTTCACTTAAGACATTTGGGATGTTTTATGCTGGAAAGAAACAAAAATGTAGACCCTCCAGTCATCAGCAGACCAGACTGAGAACCTCTCGGAGCGAACCTTGACCTGTATGATTATTCTGCTCTTTCAGGCGGTCCCGTCATGGCTGCGCAGATAAACCTGGCAACGCTGCGGTCCTCTACCAATCAGGATGGGCCACATGAACAGCAGGTCGATGCTCGTCTACGCAATGCCACACACTCTCTGGTGGAGAAAAACCGCACCATGAGCACCTCTGGATCTTTCCGTGAAGCACTGGAGGAAGGTTGGTCTTCTGCCTTTAATTTTTAATTAATGACTCATTCGGTTTGTTTACATATTAGTGTACAAAACAGGGTACACTCCAGCAAGAGTCACTGTGCAATTTTTAAGTACTGTATGACAATAATAATAATAATAATAATAATAGGGATAATAATAATAATAACAATAATAATAATACATATTGGAATTTTCCAGCTTTTTTGACCTAATTTATTTTATACAGCTCTGGAAAAAATTAGCGACTACTGCAAAATAATGAATTTCTTGTGTTTGTTTGTTTGTTTTGTTTTTTTTTCTTACAGGTGCATGTATTGGTGAGAAACAATTTTGTTTAATTTTTTTGTGAACTGCTGACTATATTTCTTCTAAATTCAAAATATAACTCTTGTTATTTAAAGTGTATATTTAAGGTAAATGACAACATCGGACCCCATCAAAATAACCAAAGATGTTGCAACATTTGCAGAGCTTTAATAACTCAAATAAAACAAAATGCAAATAATTTGTAAACAAACTGTGTTAAAGCTTTGGCTGAATAACATTAAGAACTAAATAACATGGATTTGGGTGGCACGGTGGTGTAGTGGTTAGCACTATCGCCTTGCACCTCCAGGGTCCGGGTTCGATTCCGATTTATCTGTGTGCATGGAGTTTGCATGTTCTCCCGGTGCTTGGTGGGTTTCTCTGGGTACTCCAGTTTCCTCCGACAGTCCAAAGACCTGCAGATTCCCAAAATTCCCCGTAGTGTGTAAATGTGTGTGTGCCCTGTGATGGCTAGGCTCTGGGCCCCCCCGCAACCCTGAATACAGGATAAAGTGGTATAGTCGATGAGTGAGTAACCTCGATTTACAGATTTCGTGCGTTTTGGCATGCTCTTCATCAGTTTTTCACATTGCTGTTGAGTAACTTTATACCACTTTCTTTTTGCAAAAAAGCAAACAGCTCTTCCTCTTGGCAACATACCAGAAGTTTTCTGGAGTAAATTGCAGTGGTCTCTTATTTTATCCCAGAGCTAATATTTCCCAATATTTTACTGGGATTTTATGTGATAGACCAACACAAAGTGGCACTGCAGGTAATTGAAGGTAATCGGTTCTACTGTATTTCAGTTATAAGTATCAAAGTAAAGAGGCAGAATACAAATGCACACCACACTTCTCAGATTTGTGAATACCACTTATCACTTCACAATTATGTGCCACTTGGTCTAACAAATAAAATCCCAAATAAAGTACATTTACATTTACGGTTGTAAAGTGAGCGAGCAGGTGCATGTAGTCAAAATGTAAAATGAGACAATTTCTTTGTATATTGTTCTTTGTACAATTTCTCTGAGTATATATTTAAGTCATAACTAATCCTGCTAAATAGGTGTTTGCAACATCCTATCAAGTACAAATGTAAAAGGCAATTTAACAGCTAATGTTAAATAGAGCAAAATTGTTTGGACAAAATAACCTGTACTAGAAAATCTAGGTTTATTTGTAGCCATGTTAATGTTTTATAAAGCGTGCTAGCACGAGGCAGTCGAAACTCAGCTATGATGAAATGCAGGTAATGATTTTCACATCCAGCTAATAAAAACTGTACAGTATATTAATAGAAGACAATTAAACATCACTAATCATAATGAGTCTCCCTTTCTTATTAGCTTATCATACACCTCACTAAAAACCTGCACCTTGGTTAGCTTTAACATTTAAAAGTGCAAAGATCTACATTGTAATACAATATGCTAAGTCAGGTTAGCTAGCTACATCTCTAGATTATCAATATTTAGGAATAGGTTTTAAAATCCTCTCAAAAATCCTGTCATGTTAGTTTATGATAGCTAGCTATTATGCAGACATCTTAGAATAATGACAGTTAGCTATTTAGCAGGATTAGCAATGACTTTGACTGTAAATACACTCTACACAAATCTGTCAGGATGGCTCATTTTAACTACCTGGCTAGCTTTAACAATAAATACTAGAAATCTTTATGATTTATTTAGAATTCATGTATTTAAATATTTATATTTAGCTAGCTATTGAAGATTATGAATAAGACTTATGAATAATTTAGTCTTATGGTCAAATTAGCTCATCAGTCAGCTAGCTAGCATTAGCAGTGAGTACTGTTAGGACCAACTGTTGTGTCCATTTACAAATAACTTTACATTCACCTTACAAATCTTAACGCTAACTTCCCGGCTAACCCTAGCTGTGAAGGTTATAAGGACTTCCGATGCTAACTTTATAAATCCCCTAAGAAATCAAATTGGATTAGCTCATGTCTGGATTAGCAGTAAAGTTTATGAATAAGATTAAGGTACTGTCTGAAATCATGTCAGTTCAGCGAGTATCAGCTGCAGCTGTCTATCAGTAACATGAAATGAAAATGACAGTAAAAATATATGATTTCAAATTATATCATTAGGTCACTGCATGGCCCTAACCATGAAAATTATAAACCTTGGAAATAATGACTTAAAAATCCTTTTACAATCCTTTCTAGTTCCCTCACATTAGCTGACTGGTAGCATTAGCATCAGAATGTATGTACACTATATGGACAGAAGTATTTGTCCAAACCTGCTAATTATTTAATTCAGGTGTTTCAGTCAATCCCCAGTGATCCCCAGTGAAGGGCAATCTTAATACTTCAACATACCAAGACATCTTGGACAATGCTATGCTTCCAACTTTTATGGCAACAGTTTGGGGAAGACGTTTTTCTATTCTAACATGACTGTGCCCCAGTGCACAAAGCAAGGACTATAAAGGCCTGATTTGATGAGTTTGGTTTGGAAGAACTTGACCGGCCCAAACACAGATCCCTGACCTCAACCCCATCCAGCACCTTTGGGATGAACTGGAACGAAGATTGCGAGCCAGACCTTTTTGTCCAACATCAGTGTCTGACCCTGTAAATGCTCTACAGAATGATTGGGTGCAGAAACACTTCAAAGTCTTGTCATCAGCCTTCCAAGAAGACTGGAAGCTGTTATAGCTGTAAAAAGAGGACCAACTCCATATCGAAGATTTGGCCAAATACTTTTCCCGTATAGTGTATACATGAATGACTTATAAGGGTTCTTTCAGAAATCCTGTCTGGTGGGTTGACTGTAAGTTAGCTAATATTAACAGTGAAGTTTGAGAACAACCGTTGTTGCATGACTGTGACGGTGACCGTGAGGGCTGATGGTGCAATTGAGGTTTTGTTATGTTGTACAGATGCAGACGGATTAGATCCTTACCAGCTATTCACCTCTGTCATTTTCTCTAGAACATATCCTGTAACTCGACCACACACTGAACTCCACACTCACTATAATGCCTTTTGATTTTTACTGATTAGACGACTGGACTTGGCCTGCCCACAGCCTGATAATAAACAGATTTGATTTCAGTTTGCTATTTTCTCAAAGGTTTTAGATCTCTTTCTGATTTCAGAAGGCTGCCAGGACCACAACCTTATCCTCACGTGTTCAGTTACTCTTAATTAAATGAAAATAAATAAATAAATAAAGAGTTTTTAAGGTTTAACGCTGTATTGTGGCTCTACAGTAGGTTCTCCTTCTGCTCTTTCTGTTTGTCCTGAATGAGTTCTTTTGTTGTTTCGTTTTTATTAAAATGAAACTGTGCTTTCCTATCGGCTTGTTAATCTGTGTGGCCATCTCTCAAGACGGAGCTTATAAACCCAGTAATTCCAGTCACTGGTTGATGATGTCATTTGGTCTGCTTACTCTGTTAATTGGGAGATTTCCTTTAAAGGGCCATATGACATCGATTTTCTTCATAATGTGAAGACCCCCAACACCCACATACAAAACACTGTCTAGATGATTATTAGAAGGAATTTTAATGCACTATTATTTTCCAAACAGCTGCTGACTAAGCAGTGACCTACATCTTCTCACATCAGCATGTGGTAGCCTCTCGTTTGGCTCGCTCATTTTTTATGAATTTGTCATGAGATAAATGTTATCAGACATTTGGTCTTGATTCTTTCCCTTCATTTGCATTCGTCCTCTCTGTCTTACAGTGCATGGCTCTTCTCTGTCTCTGGTGTCCAACACATCATCTGTTTACTCCACGGTGAGTCACGCTCAGCACAGACAATTGTAACCCTGTAACTTTTGTTAAAAAATGTCCTTGATTAATGATAATGGATGGGGTTGTATATTTAATGAGTACATTTCGTACAGTTGATAACAGACCATATGATATCTTTTAGAAATATAGCACTTGTCAGTGAAGCATGGTGCTTTTTTTATGTGAATTTGGGGTTTTAAAACAGGTATGTAACTAAGTACTAACCACACATGAAAAGGAATTTGATTTACAAATGGAGCTGTTTTAGTTTTGGAAACCAAAAGCCAAATATTTGTAAAATTTGTTAAAAAGCCTATGACTATCAATTTGCATGGAAATAGTAGATAATTAGTAGATAAAATATTGCATGCAGATAATATGGGTTGCTCTGGATAAGGGCGTCTGCCAAATGGCATAAATGTATGTATATATATAGAGAGGTCTGTTCACCTGCCATCTGGCATATGGACGGCGAATACTTCCCACCCTGAAGATATATCCATTGTTTCTATGGCAGTTTCTATAGAAACTTAATTTTAGCTTTAAACGGCAATTGTCATTACCACACCAATGCCGCCATATATATATATATATATATATATATATATATATAAATTCTTGGATACGGCATAGTATCTTTTCTTGAGGTAGCATGTTATGTTGCATGTAAGTCCTTACATCGCATGTGACTGGTATCAGGTATACTGGACAGGTATAATGTATTTTAATTTCTGAGCATCCAACCAATCTTACTCCAACTAGTAGAAGTGGAGGAAATGAGTATAAATGCCTGACGCAAAGCATCAGTGTAAAATGCATTTTGTTTCAATATGCATATCAAATTAAAACTTTAGTTTTTGGGAACTTCTATATAAAATATTTTGTGATGTTTGAGATTCCTTTGTCAATACATTACACAGAGTGTAAAACAACTGAACCAGAATTGTATTATTTACCTTATTTGATCGACCTATTTAAGATAAGTTGAAATTTTGTATAAATCAATAAAATAAATCTGTCCCTAAATGACTTGCCATAGCGTTCGATTTTACAGGGAACAGAATGTCACTGTAAGCAAAGAGATGTTTTCTGCAATCTTACTTGTTTGCACATGTCTCCGGGGTGAAATTTAATACGTTAAATTTCCCACTGAACCAACATGACGACATTATATAATAAAGTTTTTCTACAATTTTATTAAGTAGGCCCAGTGGGCTGAAATTCAACTCTATAAATAATCAGCCTCTTACTTTTCTTTGTCCTTCAGCCTGAAGAGAAGTCTCAGTCAGAGGTGAGAGCCTTAACCTTTTATTTTTAATTAATTGATTTAATTAGTGCTATTAAACATGCTGTTGATAGAGCAGACGATTTTGGTCAAACTCTATTTGTACTTTATTAAGTATTAAGTTGTCTTCCTTACTTTCATGTAGCTGTGTGACTCTTTAATATCTTTCTGTTTATAGTTTTATATTAACACTAGCAGACAGAAACTATGTGCTTTCTTAATGTGTGTATATAGTAGAAGCCCGAGCCAACATGAGCCTCTAATCCTAATCTTATTATAAGCACAACAACAAAGAGTCCGTTTGAAGCAAGCCTGGGGCATAGTAGTTTTTTTTTTAAGAATTTATTTATAGATCAAACTGAAATAATTATACCTATGTAGTATATCTTAATAGACACTAGCATTTAGAAGCTGTTGATTAATTGTTTTTGTACAGAAAGTCAGGTTCAAAAGATTTATGTATAACAGTTCGGACTTTGTGTTTTCAGCTGTAACATGAGCAACAGGTTAATAGTATTAATCATTGTAATTGTTTGTAGAGTAACAGATCGTACACAGGCACTTGCGTGACAGATGCTCCAGATAATTTAAGACTAATAGATAAGAGAGTGAATGGGATTAACAGCTATCACAGTTTATCCCAGCTTTGTCTTTCAGACCTTTTATAACATTAATCAATGAACTGTATAAAGTGTTGAATATCAGTTAACAGATGTTATACAGATGTGATATGAATGTAATGCACTTCAGGGATTGTGGCACACAGTAGCAGAAAATTCTGATACAGACAAACATCAGAAAAAACAGTGCTTATTTTGTTTTACGACAGGGAATGTAACTAAATAAACAACATAAATAAAATTTCATTTTATAATAAATACATTAAAAAAAACAGGTTGCATCATACCACCCAATGTTGATTATTTTCCTATAAATGCACACCTCCGAGTTTAAATCCATAGATACCAATCAGAGATTCTGGATCAGCTGTAGATAAAATACATTTCTGCCCTTTTCATTTTTTGTACATGTAAGCATAGGCAAGTGATATTTCTTGTAAAATACAAGGGGAGTTCAAGCCAAACGCTGGCCTCCCAGGAGCTCCTTTAATCGCCTTTTCTTTACTTAAAAAAAGGCCTGATTAGATCATCAAAGGTGTTCTGTTTTTGCAGGACAATGCACAATGTCATACGGGCCACCGCACCACTTACTCATTACAGGAACATTACACAAGTTATTGCCACTTCACCTGTACAGGCTTAAACCTCACTTTAAGACATTTCCACTTGTTTGGGCCTTTAAAGGAGTTCCTGGGAGGCCAACATTTCAGACGTCCAGAGAAAACTTTCTACCTTGATAGAGGGATGAGTGCATTAGTGTAACAGGGGATTATACTGAGAAATAAAGGGAGTTTTTTACTCTCATAACTGTGTTCTGTTATTCTGCACCATCAAAAGTCTCAGATTTGGTTGGTATAGCTAATATTACATTGTCTCAGTGGCTTTTATTATATATACAATTTGAATTTACCTTTTTTTTATTTTAAACCCAGTTAAATCTTGCTTAAATACTTTATGACTCAAGTGCTCCAGCAGTATGATTGCTGATTTGGTTAAATCTTAATCATACAAAAATGCTTAAGTTTTGGTCTTTTCTTTGAACAGGGCTGGAAACATTGTAGTATATAATTAACGTCTGACTCATTGATGTTGTTTATTTAGATCCGAAAGCTTAGGAGAGAGCTGGAGGCATCTCAGGAGAAAGTGTCAACGCTTACCACGCAGCTAAGTGCCAACGTGAGTACACACACGCTGCTCTGCATTCTAAAACCGATCAGCATTTAGATAATACACAGGAGGTTTTGTGGTGATATTTAGTTTTTATAGTTTAGTTTATTTGTTTGATATGATGTTCTTGTTAGCATTGTTCATTTTTGGAACCAATGAGTTCTGATGGTACCTGATAACATGATCAGTTCATACACTCACCTAAAGGATTATTAGGAACACCTGTTCAATTTCTCATTAATGCAATTATCTAATCAACCAATCACATGGCAGTTGCTTCAATGCATTTAGGGGTGTGGTCCTGGTCAAGACAATCTCCTGAACTCCAAACTGAATGTCAGAATAGGAAAGAAAGGTATTTCACAATCTGCTCAGTTACTGGGATTTTCACGCACAATGGTGTGAAAAGGGAAAAACATCCAGTATGCAGCAGTCCTGTGGGAGAAAATGTCTTGCTGATGCTAGAGGTCAGAGGAGAATGGGCCGACTGATTTAAGCTGATGCAACTTTAAGAGCAACTTTGACTGAAATAACCACTCGTTACAACCGAGGTATGCAGCAAAGCATTTGTGAAGCCACAACACGCACAACCTTGAGGCGGATGGGCTACAGCAGCAGAAGACCTCACCGGGTACCACTCATCTCCACTACAAATACGAAAAAGAGGCTACAATTTGCACGAGCTCACCAAAATTGGACAGTTAAAGACTGGAAAAATGTTGCCTGGTCTGCTGAGTCTCGATTTCTTTTGAGACATTCAAATGGTAGAGTCAGAATTTGGCGGAAACAGAATGAGAACATGGATCCTTCATGCCTTGTTACCACTGTGCAGGCTGGTGGTGGTGGTGTAATGGTGTGGGGGATGTTTTCTTGGCACACTTTAGTCCCCTTAGTGCCAATTGGGCATCGTTTAAATGCCACGGGCTACCTGAGCATTGTTTCTGACCATGTCCATCCCTTTATGACCACCATGTACCCATCCTCTGATGGCTACTTCCAGCAGGATAATGCACCATGTTCAAATTGGTTTCTTGAACATGAGAATGAGTTCACTGTACTAAAATGGCCCCCACAGTCACCAGATCTCAACCCAACTCAACCCGCGTAGAATAAATAATAATAATAATTAGAACTTTATTAATCCCAGGGGGAAATTGCTTCTTCGTATATCCCAGCGTAACTGGGGTCAGAGCGCAGGGTCAGCCATGATACGGCGCCCCTGGAACAGTTAGGGTTAAGGACCTTGCTCAAGGACCAACAGTGGCAACCTGGTGGAGCTGGGGATCAAACTGCCGATCTTCTGATCAGTAACTCAGTGCCTTAACCCTTTGAGCTACAACTGCCCCTAACTAAGGCAGTTCTGAAGGCGAAAGGAGGGCAAACACCGTATTAGTATGGTGTTCCTAATAATCCTTTAGGTGAGTGTATAATACTCTCAAGGGATTTTTACATTTTAAAGCCTAACTTGTCTGGTTAAGCATGGTTATTAATCCTGGTATTCAAAAATAAACAATTCTCCACTGGAGTGTGTAACTTTTAGGAAAAAAAAACTCCTAAAAGCGTATTCCTGTCTCATTCTTTCCAAACCCAGTGTTGTAAATATTTAAATGTCTTTTATCACCCGGGGCGAGAAGAGGAAACACACACACAGTGTACTCAGTCTCATTTGTTGGCTTTGTCTCCTGGCACTGTAGAGATCTGTAGGAGTTGGCTTTAGGTCATCTGGAGCATGACACACGCAAGCGTGCCTAAACACAGCACGCCTCTCGATAACGTGTGGTAGGATTGTTAGTGTGTGTGGGAACAGTACGCGTGTTTGTTTGACATGAAGGCTTGTTTGTATGGCAAATACAGTGGAGTAAAAAGTATTTAGTCAGCCATCAATTATGCAAGTTTTTCCACTTAAAAAGATGAGAGAGGCCTGTAATTTTCATTATTGGTATACATCAACTATTAGAGACAAAATAAGAAAAAAAAATCCAGAAAATTACATTGTAGGTTTTTTAAAGAATTTATTTGCAAATTATGGTGAAAAAATAAAGTATTTGGTCAATAACAAAATTTCATCCCAATATTTTGTTATATACCCTTTGTTGGCAATGACAGAGATCCAACGGATAAGTCTTCACAAGGTTTTCACACACTGTTGCTGGTGTTTTGGCCGATTCTTGTTGATGTTTTGGGGTTGTCGCTGGGCAACACGGACTTTCAACTCCCTCTAAAGATTTTCTATGGGGCTGAGATCTGGAGACTGACTAGGCCACTCCAGGACCTTAAAATGCTTCTTATGAAGCCACTTCTTTGTTGCCTGGGCGGTGTGTTTGGGATCATTGTCATGCTGAAAGACCCAGCCACGTTTCATCTTCAATGCCCTTGCTAATGAAAGCAGGTTTTCACTCAAAATCTCACGATACATGGCCCCATTCATTCTTTCCTTTACATGGATCAGTAGTCCTGGTCCCTCTGCAGAAGAACTGCCCCAAAGCATGATGTTTCCACCCCCATGCTTCACAGCAGGTATGGTGTGTTTCAAGACTGGACTACTACAACTCACTCCTGGCAGGCCTGCCTCTGTCCTCTTCAATGCAAATTCGTCCTCTGCAACTGATCCAGAATGCAGCAGCACGTCTCGTTTTTAACCTTCCCAAGTTCTCCCACACCACCCCACTCCTCCGCTCCCTGCACTGGCTTCCTGTAGCTGCCCGCATCAAATTCAAAACACTGATGCTTGCCTACAAAGCTAAAAATGGCCCAGCACCCACTTACCTCTCTGCGCTAATTACACCACGCACTGCACCACGTTCCCTCCGATCCTCCAGCACTGCTCACCTCATCCCACCATCTCTCAGGGATCGAGGGCGGCATTCATCCAGGCTCTTTTCTGTTCTGGCACCTAGGTGGTGGAATGAACTTCCTCTAGATGTCCGTACATCAGAGACTTTGAATATCTTTAAACGACGACTCAAGACGCATCTGTTTCTCCAGTACTTGGACTAACACCCCCCCCCCCCCCCCCCGTCCCCCCCCCCCCAGTTGTGTTGGACTAATGGCACTTAGTTATTAACCTAGTTAACCCAGTGTAAGTATGTATCCAATGATGTAAACATTAAAGCACTTTTTGTAAGTCGCTCTGGATAAGAGCGTCTGCCAAATGCTTAAATGTAAATGTAAATGTGTTCTTTGGATGCAACTCAGCATTCTTTCTCCTCCAACACAATGTTCTATTTTGGTTTCATCTGACCATATGACATTCTCCCAATCCTCTTCTGGATCATCCAAATGCATAGGAAATGCATTCAGACGGACCTGGACATGTACTGGCTTAAGCAGGGGGACAAGTCTGGCAATGCAGGATTTGAATCCCTGGCGGCGCAGTGTGTTACTGATGGTAGCCTTTGTTACCGAGCTCTCTGCAGGTCATTCACTAGGTCCCACAGTGTGGTTCTGGGATTTTTGCTCACAGTTCTTGTGATCTTTTTGACCCCACGGTGTGAGATCTTGCGTGGACCCCCAGATCGAGAGAGATCTTGTATGTGGTCTTGTATGTCTTCCATTTTCTAATATTTGCTCCTACAGTTGATTTCTTCACACCAAGCTGCTTACCTACTGCAGATTCAGTCTTCCCAGCCTGGTGCAGGTCTACAGTTTTTTTTCTGGTGTCCTTTGACAGCTCTTTGGTCTTGGCCATAGTGGAGTTTGGAGTGTGACTGTTTGGGGTTGTGGACAGGTGTCTTTTATACTGATAACAGATGCCGTTAATACAGGTAACGATGGAGGACAGAGGAGCCTCTTAAAAAAGAAGTTACAGGTCTGTGAGAGCCAGAAATCTTGCTTGTTTGTAGGTGACCAAATACTTATTTTTTCACCATAATTTGCAAATAAATTCTTTAAAAATCATACAATGTGATTTTCTGGATTTATTATTATTTTTTTTTCATATTTTGTCTCTCATAGTTGAGGTATAACTCTGATGAAAATTACAGGCCTCTCTTATCTTTTTAAGTGGGAGAACATGCACAATTGGTTGCTGACTAAATACGTTTTCGCCCCACTGTATATTTCACGACATTATAGCACTTATTTATTATGAACTTTTTTTTTTGTGGTTTCATTAGAAAGTGTAGTAGTCCGGTGTGCTGGAAACTAGTACAACTTGAATAGACTTAAAACGTATAATGTAATAATGCATGGTGAGCTACAGCAGTTAAATGCCTTAATATCGACTCATGGGAAAGAATGAGAATACTTAATTCTTATTAATTAATGAATAATATACATTGTAAAATATGTTCTAAAAAATAATTAGATTGCGTTGTGAAAAAAGTGGTGGTGCGGTGATAATGACTGTGTCTGGTATATGGTTGGACAATATGGTGCCATTTATTTTGGCTGTATTAGGGGAGGTATTAAGATCAGCTGAACTAAACACTGTTCCTGTTTGTAGTTTGTCAAGATGTACTGTATGTTAGGCTTGTTTTCCAGTCGCTTACACATAGCCAGCCACTAGAGGGCATAATACCTATACAGTATATATCCTGGCGATCCTGGTGACCGGATCATGAGCATCCAGGACACGTTTATGCCTGTGAGGACTAAAAGTCAAGCCCGTCTGGTCCCATCCCACTAAAAAGCCAGATAACACCTCAGATCTATGGAGGATCCACCTTGCAACTTATACCACTTGGTGTAAGACCTTCAGAGGTATTTTGGAGTCCATGTGTCAAGGGATCAGTCCATCTAAGCATGCATACTAAATAAAATTGTTGTTTTACAGTCAAGGGTAGAGTTTCTGGTTGGTGAACCTACTTAGGCGAAGTTCTGAATGGAAAACTGTCTTTCTCAGACAGAAAAATGCTGCTGATGGCTTTGTACTGTCATGCTGTTTGTGATTATGCATTGGCAAATATAATCCAACTATGTATTGTACATTTCATGAATAAGGTTCGAACTGTTGAAGGAACTGTCCGGTGGTTAGCGTGGGGCTTCTGGCTAGTTCCACTTTGTGGTTTGCATTTATTTTTTCTATTTTTTTTTGGAGTAGCGACAGTTCGAGAAGGGTTTGAACTGAAGTGCATTTGAAGGGCAGAAGACGACAGTGTTGTTAACAAGACATTTAAGATTAACGTTCAATAAGCAGGTCAATTTTAAGAACTGAAATAAGCATTTTAAGAAGATCCTAGTCTGTACTTTGTCTGTTTTTCAGAAATCATCTTTTTTTTTTTTTTTTTTAAAGATGTGGGCGGGTGGGAAATTCTACAGTTGCATGGTGAATCTGTCCTGCAACAAAACCACAATCCAGAATATTTCGGATTAAATTCCACAGGAAAATATGTGGGAACAAAATTTAAACCCAAACAACATCATCCTATTAGTTAATGAAATAAATCACACAAATAAAAGCAAATTGATAGTTATAACCTGTACAGTATATTAGTACTAATTATTTCCTAACATGTAATATTTGACATCTGTGAAACATGACAAGGATGTGCAAACTTTTGCATTCAGTATTTCTGAGATCTGAAGGAAGAATTGTGGATTTTAAGAAAATAGTATTCAGAGCATTTAAAACACTAATTGCCACATATTATATGCTTTTTCTCATGCTATTAAATAAAATCTTAGTTAAATTTAGGAGTTTTTAATAGCGAGAAACACAACTAAAATAGTGCCAAATGCCTGTTTACAGTCTTTAAAAGAACTCAATAAAATGTCACATATACCCAGAGCAGCGCCACGTCTGCCAGTGAACCGTCCCGGACAACTTTAAGTGGACATGAATGCTGTAATTTTGCTGACAGCTCAAGGCTGTTCATTACAAGAAAAAATGTTTTCGTGGAAGCAGACTACTGAGTGTGTGTGCTCGTACGTGCTCGGGCAGGTTGCAAAAGGTTATCATTTCCCAGCATGCTCCTGTGGCCAAACAAACCATCTCTGTTTGGACGGACAGAGACGAGCGCTTGTTTTTACTGTCGTCGTTATGTTGTTACAAACCATGTTGTGATGGATCTGATATTGATGACAACAATAATTTTGTGTGTGCTTATGTGTGTGTGTGTGTGTGTGTTCAGGCTCACCTGGTAGCAGCATTTGAGCAGAGTTTGGGCAACATGACAATCAGATTGCAGAGCTTAACCACCACAGCAGAACAGAAGGTAACCATGGTTTAACAATTTGTAACACTAAAGCAGTGTGGAATATATATATAATCGCTATCAAATATTATATTAGAACATAAATATATAGGTTAATCGTTTACAAATTACATGAGACAATAAAATTAAAAAAGCAATATGAAAATAAGTATGTTGTATATGAAAAAATAGACAAATAGACTACTTTTATATTGTTTATTTTATAATAAAATTAGTTTTGGGCCCCCGAGTGGTAAAGTGCTCACCCTATCATCCGGAGGTCACTGGTTTGGTTTCCGAGTGATGCTGTAACCTCTCGCAGCCGGAGGTCTCGAGAGAGCTGATTGGCCGAGCTCTCTCAGAGGGGAGGGATGAGAGGTACTTAGTGCTGCCACATTAATTACAGCTTTACAGCCAATCAGGGGCGTCTGTGAGCTCGCACAAGCGTAAGAAGGGGATAGCGCTGTCTTCCGAGTGTGTTACGCCGGCCCATCGGCGCGAGCGAGCAGTTCAAAAAGATGCGGTCGGCTGGCATCTCGTGGTTCGGAGAAAACTCGTGATAGTCTTCGGCCCTACTGACTGAGTGGTAGTAGTAGCCTTAATGTGGGAGCCCCCTAGTGACGGGGAGGAATTGGACACGACTAAATCAGGGGGGAAAAAAATTAAAATATGTATAGTTTTGTTAAATTTTTCATCATAAACAATATTTATTTTTATTATATTAAATGTTTATTTGCATATTCATGACAAAATCCTGAAAAATAAATGTGCCACAAAATAAACATGGCCAGGGTTAGCACAGTGGTTAAGGCATTGGACTACGATTCGGAAGATCCCAGGTTCAAACCCCACAACCACCAAGTTGCCACTGTTGGGCCCTTGAGCAAGGCCCTTAACCCTCAACTGCTCAGATGTGTAATGAGATAAAAAATAAAAAATAAATAAAAGTGTAAGTTGCTCTGAATAAGAGTGTCTGCCTAAATGTAAATGTCCTAATATAATATTTATATCATAAGATTTTTACAAAAGAAAAAAAGCACCAAGATGATATACAGTATAAACGTGTCTTAGATTGACACTGACACTGAGATTTAATAATTAATAACTATTAATTGTACAACATTAGCTAAACTGTGCTAAACCGCTCTAAAAATACAAATATTAAAGTTTCGCCTTCATGCTCAAAGCTTCTAACCAATCATAGACCAGATTGAATTTTTGTAATCCATCATAATGTAGAAGGCAGGATTTTCTTAACCGTGCACAAGCTGGTTAAAAGTAATTGTTATTAAGATTTGTTCAATAATCAGCATCTAAAATAATTATACAGAAATGCTTTTAGACTGACACTGAAATTTACTAATAAACAAATATTTTGCTAAACTGTGCAACGATTTAGCTCCTGGCTTGTACTTAAGGTTTCAAACTAAAAACTTGTAAATACTCGTAATGTAACATACAACGTATCATAATATAGAAGGAGGGATTTATTAAAATTTCACAAGCTTACATAAAGTCTTGCAACTGTTTTTGTAACATTTTATAATAAACTGTTATGTTGTTTGTTATTTAAGTAATAAAAAAAATCAACTCTGTATTTTTGTATTTTTCTTATTTTATTGTGTCGCTTTAGGCATCAGTATTGGCAGTTTTATTAAAAATATGGACTATTATAATAATTAATAACTTCAAAATTCACATACATGGTTCGGACACAGTATGATATCCAGTGAAATGTTTTATAAACCACCCATGATCTAAAAAAAAAAAAAAACTGAAAGAAAAACAGAGTATTCTAAATAAAGAATATGAAATATAATATAATAAAAAATTGAGTATGAAAAGAAAATATTCAGACAAGGAACATAAAATATGAAATAAGAATATAATAATGAAATAAATTACAGTATAATTATTATATTATTACTTTATTATACAAGTGTATGTATGGAATAATATACAAGTTTAAAGCCAAGCATGGTGTGTGTGTGTGTGTGTGTGTGTGTGTGTGTGTGTGTGTAGGACACAGAGCTGAATGAAATGAAGAAGACCATCGATCTGTTGAAGAAGCAGAACACCGTGGCTCAGGCTGCCATCAGCGGAATCATTAACACACCAGAGACCCCGAACAAAGGTTTAATCCAGTCTATAACGCTTCTGATCGTTTAATGAAGGATTAGTTTTTTATGTTTGTTTAAAGAAATTCTCTCTCTCTCTCTCTCTCTAGACTCTTCAGTCGGTTCTCCTCTCTCAGCACCAGCAGCAGATCTTCAGATCCAGCGGCAGCCTTCCTCTGACAGTGTGTCGAGCCTCACCAGTCACTCCAGCCTGGAGCTCGACGCCAACAGCAAGAAGAAACGGAAGAACTGGGTGAGCCTTCGTCACTCCTCCTGGCCCTGAGCCTCCGCTCTCCTTCTCCGTTCTTGGTGGTTTCTATAATGCTCATGAATACAGAGGTGTCTGTGTTGTACAGCTTGAGTCTAGTGTGTGTACCTATTATGACATTATTTAAAATCGATCTTGACTTTAAGTCAAGTAAGCATGCTTGCATGAACATGTTCTACATTGCTAGGGCTGTGCAATTAGGCAAGTGTCATGGGAAGATGTTTTTCAGGAATTAAACTCTTAAACAGGTTTATTTTTATTTTTTTTTACATTAAATTTTTTTATATTTATTATTATTATTTTTTAAGTCTTAAGTAATTCTTTTAAATATCCCTGATCCTAATGTTGAGGAATATAGTCATGCATACTGTATTATTTTTGCCATAATCAAGCAGCCCTAAAAGTAACACTATCTTAAGTTGTGCAATTTTTCTGATAGAATGTTACACACATCCTGATGCAACTGTCATCTCAAAAACTGGTCATTTATACAAATATTATTACAAATATATCACCATGCATTTTCAGGAGCTATAATTAAATTCATTTATCACACAAGTATTGCGAAAGGCTTTAAAGTCAAACCGGAACTTGTGATGAAATTTCTCATGAATGAAGGCGTAAAAATGATTGACATTTACAGACGTCTTCAAGCACTGTATGGTGATGAGCGTAAAAAAAAAAAAAACATTTGAATTGTGCAAACGTTTTTAAGAAGGTTGTAGGTGGCCCGGAGCACACAGCAGTCGTTACCTTGAGCGTTCAGTGAGTCAGGCATTCCTGAAAAACGACAGATAACTTGTCGCCAATTTGCAGAAGAGACACATCTGTCTGTGGGAACTGTACACACACTCATTCACCAACAGAAACTCAATTCCAGCCCCCACATGTTCCTGGGAGGCCAGAGTTTCACTCAGGAAGTCTGATATACTGGGAAATCTTCCTACCTCGATGGTGTTCAATCACTAGTAAAACACTGGGATACGTGCATTAGTGTAGCAGGGGATTTTATAGAGAAATAAAAATTGTTTTTCATTTTTCATTGTTCTGTTATTCTGCAAAGTCCCAGTTTGACTTGAACGGCCCTCGTGGGAAGATTTTAGTCATGTTTCTCCTAACTCAGCTGTTTTGTGGATCAGCAATTAAGATCTCACCATCATTCAGTGTTAAAATTACCCACGATGCATTCCTTTGTTCTAACATAAGCTCTCCACTTAAATGTAATATATTGAAGTTTTTTGTTTTGTTTTGTTTTTTTCATTTTCTCTGTGCTCACCTCTCATCGGATAGGTTTGCGAGGTAAGTTCTTGCATATGGCTCATGGCAGCGAGATGTAGATCCTGATCGATTACTCACCGTCGAGCTGTTTGTAATTTCGACAAGTTCGGGCTGTTTGATGAAATGCAAAAAAAGATTCCTTCTTGCGACCTATGAATCCAGTTTTTATGGAACATGAAAACTGGGTGTTGCGATAACGACACGGTTAACAAGGCAGTACTGCACCACACGATAAAGTTATTAAGTTCTCTCATTTCTACACAACCTCTTGGTTTAGGAATATTATAGTAGTTTAAAACACACACGCCAATGCAGTCTTAATTAGAGACTTCTTTTCTCCCTTTCAGCTACGGAGCTCTTTTAAACAGGCCTTCGGGAAGAAAAAGTCCCCGAAGACGCTCTCGTCTCATTCAGACGTCGAGGAGATGGATGAGTCCTCGGTGCCCTCGTCACCCAGACTGCCGTATGGCTGCCACTCCTCTGGGACGTCGTTGCTCAGACACTCACACTCCAACTCACTGTAAGACGTCCTCCTCACACATACCAGAGCTTTTCAGCTTTCAGGATTTAAAAATAACTC
Source organism: Clarias gariepinus (assembly GCF_024256425.1). NCBI lineage: Eukaryota > Metazoa > Chordata > Actinopteri > Siluriformes > Clariidae > Clarias > Clarias gariepinus. The sequence continues at coordinate 28,918,795 of NC_071109.1, read as the reverse complement.
TAAAAAAAAAAACAACACATTTGATATACAGTGTATAGTGCCCCCTAGTGCTCTACAACATGTTTTACAACCTATGAATGTGGGTTATCCATGATGTGGTATACTGTAGTATCAATGGAATTTCCACCAGCATCATTGATTCAAGTCTCACAAACTGTAGTGTGATTGACACAAACACACAAACAAGCAGCATGATTAAAACATATATTATCAGCAAAACCATACTGTATAATGCCAGCTAAAGATTATATATGCTGATGTAGAATTGGTGGTCCCTGATGTTGTATTGTGCATGTGTGTGTGTGTGTGTTTGTGTCTGTGTGTGTGTGTGGGTGGGTGTAGCCCTGTCCTTTCATCGCTCTCCATATATGGAAATGGTTGGGGCCATAACAGTGCTCCCATCAGGACCAGCTCTCTGGCACGGTAACAGAGACTAAAACAAAATAATAATAATAATAATAATAATAATAATAATAAATAATTAATTAATGATTAATGAACAATTTTAATCACAAAATGATAAAAGTCTGTGGTTTATAAATCACCAGAGCTGCTGCCGTACCAATGCCATAGCATGCACTCCAGTGCTGACTCACTTCACTGCAAGCTTGGATAATAAAGCACTAGGATGTGTCTCTTATCACGTGACTTTATTATAACGCTGCTCAATAATTAAAATGCAAAAGTGAACACATTTTTGAACAAACCATGCCAAACCCACATGGAACTGTCAGGAACTGTCTAAAAACTGTCTAAGAACTTTCAAGAATGACCTACCAACTGTTACAAATTAGCTACTACACCTCAAGATTTGCTAAGAATTGTTAAGACTTGTGAAAAACTGCTAGGAACCTGGATACCTGTGCTTAGACACCTGTGAATGCAGAAGATATGAACCTGAAGCACACTTTAATACTAAGTGTCACTGTACGTAGTATACAGTAGTATCTAATAAAGCATAATGTTAAGTAGTTGAGTCCACAGGATTGGATTATGCCGTTTTAGCAGATGTGCTTCACCCAATATGAGACGTTTCTACGAGCACTCAGATACAACAGCTCAAAGTTCTCCAAGGAAATTTATGTGTGATTTAATACGACGAGGGGCAAAAAAACCTACAAAGTCTACTAACCACTACAGTCTGCCTTAAAATCATTAATTAAGGATTGCTTTGGGGATTTTTAGTCAGTGACTACATTCAAAATCTCAGACATGGTCGAGAGATTTTGTCGCCTGTTGGGATTTCAGTACAGAAGATTGATGGACCTCCTGATTATCTCGCTGTGAATTTCAAAGATCTCAAAAACGTGGAATGTCAGAAAGCCCCCATTAGACATAAAGACACTACAGTGTTATTACATTATTTTGGTAGGATGGAGTGAAAATCAGGGAAATACTGTACAGGCGATCCTGGTGTCATGTGATCATGAAGGTTCGGTTCAGAGCTATTGTTAGCCGGCTAGACGCCAGAAATATGAAATGATGTTGACTAAGGAGCAATACCAAGCAATTTATGATTGTAATTTTTGTTTGTTGGTTTGTTTATTTGTTTGTTTATGTATTATTTTTGGATCCTTCACTGTCTGTGTTGAGAGTTCATTTGACCTACTAATACCTATTAAGTCTGGATGATTTGCATAATTATACGCACTAATTATTTCCCTTCGATTGATTACTAACCACAGTGGACAAAACATCGGCGTGCCACTCAAGAGATCCAGCTACACGAGTGCTGTATTGTTTGTGTGTGTGTTTGTATTCTGTATTTGAGGAATCTTTGCTTTGTGTGTGTGTGTGATCCAGGATCTCAGAGTGTACAGACTGTGAGACGGAGACGGTCATGCAGTTACGCAGCGAGCTACGTGATAAGGAGATGAAGCTGACTGACATCAGACTGGAGGCTCTAAGCTCCGCCCACCAACTCGACCAGCTCAGAGAGTCCATGAACCGCATGCAGGTTAGTTGACTTCCTTATAATTATGAGGTTAATGATAAGGGAACGGAATTTATATTGTTCTGTATCACGTCTTACGTCGGCCCACATCTCAGCATCGTGTCATTGATTGTTTTCCCCTAACAGCACACTCCAGCGATTAAAAAATAGTCTTATAGTCTAGGCTCATCAGCAATGAATTGTTATCATCCGAGTTTTTTTTTTTTTGTGTAGTATGGTGTTTTGAGTCTTGTTTGGTGTGTTTGTGCAGGTAGAGATGGAGAAGCTGAAACTGGAGAATGAGCGTCTGAGAACAACCACTAGGGGGAGCTGCAGCACAACCACAGCACAGGCACCTGTGTGTCCCCCAGCTGTCGTCCTGTCCTCTCAGTCAAGCCTTACAGAGTCCACCAGCTTAGGTATTCATTTTTTTTACACACAGACACACAAACACAGAGTGAGAAAGACAATGAGTTGTAAGTGTCTTTTTTTAATACATACTGCCTAAGTGTGAAGTTACACAGTGGACTAGTGGTTACTTCCAGGGTCCGGGTTCGATTCCCGCCACAGGGTCTGTGTGTGCCCTGTGTGTGCCCCCATGACCCTGTACAGAAAAAAGCGCTAAAGATGATAAATGAGTGACTAATTATGTATGTTTTTTTCTGTGTACTCTCAGACATGCTGCTGGAGGACAGTGGAGACGGAGGCTCTCGTAAAGAGGGACATGTTAAGGTGGTAGTGAGTCTGGACAGAAACCCGGGGTGGAAAGAGGTCAGATTTTTTTTTTTCTTTATTTCTTCATTACACACCGAGATTATCTTTAGCTTCAGTCTAAGATTTAGCATTTAAATCCCAAACAGCATCTGATACAAGCAGCTGTGGTCATAATAAATAATGACAGGAATTACAGTAGCATCATATGAATTGCCATCCTTATTAACTAAATAAAATAGTTTTATTTACTTCAGGGGGTAAAGTTATTTTTCCTTTAACATGTCATTCAGGTATTGAGAATTTAATCCTTAAATTATGGAAAAAGAAAAACAATTTAATTTCATGATTTGGTAAATACACAATATTGACCACTAGATGGTGCTGTTTAGGTATTTTTCCTAGATAGATACAGAGGGAAAAAAGAATAAAAATATATAAATCATGTGCTACAACTGTTTACTGTGTTAACCAAATAAAAGTTACTGACATCTAGTAATTCTCAATATTTTTTTCTTAGTGAAAAGTTATGAAATATATAATATGATATTTTTATCTGCGATTAGTCAGATAATTCATTCTTTATTTCTAATTTGGACAAATTTCTATTTTCTTCTTTTATATTTCCATATTATATCTATTGATATTTTGTTCATATTTGTACAGTATATTTTATTTTACTTTGCACAGTATATTTTACTAGTTAATTTCATTTTCTACCATATTTCCTTTATTGCAATATATCTTTATTTTTTACTTGTACAGTATATTTTACCAGTTAACTTTATTTTCTAACGTATTTCCTTTATTCATATTTATTTCTTATGTTTAAGCTTTTATTTTAAGGTCACTGGCAGTCGAAAAAGCATTTTACTGCATATCGTACTGTGTATGATTGTGTACGTGACAAATAAAATTTGAATTGATCGAATTGAATCGATAATTACATTATCCAAACATCCTTATCCAAAACGACTTTTTTTAATCTCATTATACATCCGAGCAGTTGAGGGTTAAGGGCCTTGCTTAAGGGCCCAAGAATAGCAACTTGCTGGTTGTGGGGTTTGAACCCGGGACCTTCCAAGCCGTAGTCCTAATGCCTTAACCACGAATCCACTCACTATACAGGACTGTGCAAAAGTCTTGAGCTACCCTCATTTCTTAAAAACAATGAACATATGGTCAGGGACTGGGTATTCTGTCTGTAATCTAAATGAACTTTAAATTATATTTGTGTGTGATGAAGGGTGTGATCTACTGGTCAGAGTTTTTCAGCTAAATTCCTGTCTCTGGTCCTCACAGGAGGTCAGGCAACACGACTTCCTGATCGGCTGCATCGGCGTCAGCAGTAAAACCAAATGGGAGGTTCTGGATGGTGTCGTTCGCCGACTCTTCAAGGTGCAGTTATTACCTCTGTCTCCTCACCAGGAACCTCAGCATAATAAGGATACACAGACAGTAATGTGATATGAGGATGGGGGAATGTTTTCCTGTCCCTCGGGTTTTTGTGTGTATACAGTATGTGTGTGTGGATCTGATGCCGGTTTCATGTCATCGCTGTTCTGCAGGAGTACATTATCCACGTGGACCCTGTCTCACAGCTGGGCCTGAACACAGACAGCGTGCTCAGCTACGGCATCGGAGACGTTCAGCGCACCTGCGAAGCCGACACGCCGGAGCTGCTGCCCTGCGGCTACCTGGTGGGAGACAGTGACACCATCTCCGTCCGGCTGAAAGGTGAAACAGGAATGAAAGATATACCTCTATATGTTTTTATTTACATCAGTTATTATGAGTAGAATTTAATATTTAGGGAAATATATATAGCCCAAAAAAGCTTTTCCTATGAGTTGGGATCTTTCCCATGTTTTTTTTTCTGTTTAGATCCAGCTTGTAAAAAAAAAATTATAATAATAATAATTACAAATTTGGAAAGGTTAAAGGGGAGTAAAAACCACATAATTGATATATATATATTTTGTGTTGTCTGTGTGTCTTTGCAGGTGCTGAGGAGCACAGTGAGGATGCCTTGGTGTTTGAGACTCTCATCCCGAAGCCCATCTTGCAGCGCTACGTTTCTCAGCTCCAGGAACACCGGCTGGTCATTCTGTCCGGGCCCTCAGGCACGGGGAAGAGCTTCCTGGCCGCGAGGTTGGCTGAGCATGTGATCCTGATGGAGGGACACTCACTAAGCAAACAGCTCATCACGTCTTTCAGTGCGGACAACAAGTCCAACAAGGTGATACGGATTGAAAATATGAAAAAATATACTGTATGTAACTATAGTAAGGCATAAAATAATTATTTACACAGTGCATTTAATTATGCAAACGGTTTGGCACTCATACATGTACCAGTATACTGCACTGATCTGAAAACTACAAGGGGCGTTCAAGTCAATCCAGGACTTTTTATGGTACCGATTAAAACTTTCTTTATTTTTCAATATGATTCCATGTCGCACTGATGCACTTATCTCAGTGTTTCACTGATGCGTGGATACCATCTGTTACGTGTGGTGCGGTATGGAGAGAAGCACCACGAGATGTTTTAATTATAAGAGCCTTGATGCAGGGCTTTAGAGGGGGTCAACGAAATAGGAGTTTGTGAGAGTGCTTATGACAGGCACGGGAAGACCTTCCCGTTTGGAGATGCCGTGGGATTATTAATAATAAAACTTAAAAAGCAACAAAAGAAAACTGAAAAGACAAATAAGCAGAGCTCCGTCCTCTACGCGGGAACGGTCTTATATCCTCGCGGGGCTTATGCCCTTACTGAGGATTTATTAGAGAGAGAATTGTATGTTTTGTGTTGTGCCCTATTAACTTAAACTGAGCGCACACGCTGGACTGATCTGTGCCACACTCTTTTTTCTCTCTCTCTCACTCGCCGATGCTTTGTGTCTACCTTTCTTTTCTTTTTCTTTCTTTCTTTCTTTCTTTGGCTTTGTCTTTGGCCCTGATACGTAACCGGTGCTAAATGCTTACACGAAGTGGCCGAGGTATAAGGACGCTTATATAAAAACCCCACCAGGTGCGGCTCAATCAGGCTGATCGCCTGACGGGGGCATTGCCTGGCAACCGTGTGTATAAATGGCCACGCCTTTGCCTGTTCAGAACTCTACGTGGCATAAGGGCTGCGTCATTCCATCCTGAACTAGCAGCCCCGGTGGCGAAACTCGACTGTGTAGTCTGCAACTGATAGCCCCTCGTGACGAATAGAAAGGAGGGGCGACAATACACTACTCATTGTATGCGGATGGAGCACTCTAGTGCTTTGCCTGTAAGCAGAGACAACATAAATGCAACCATTGCCAGTTCTGAAGGAAATTGGGAAGGTTTCCGCTCTAATATCAGTGAGCACTGCAGGATGAAGGCATTGCACCTCTCTGGCTCGCCCGCATTTGGTTGTGGTGGTGGTAGTCGAGCTTCGGCCACCAGATGGGGTAGTTGAGCCACTGATCTGGCGGCGAGAGTCGACTCCAGAATCGACTTGTGGCCAGATGTAAACCCAGAAGTGGCACGCGCCTCGAGCTGCCCAAAAATTAGCTCGAGGCGCTTATTATACCCACACCTCCTTGAAATTAAAACAGTCAGAGCTTCCTCATGCCTGTCATATGCACTCTCACAAACTCCTATTTCGTTGACCCCCTCTAAAGCCCTGCACTGGGGCTCTTATAAACATCTCGTGATGCGCCTCTCCATACCACGCCACGTAACACCATCAAAGTAAAAAGTTTTCTTAATACGCTGGAGGCATGTTTCTGCCTGCTTCACGTCTGAAGTATCACACTGGCCTCCCAGGAACTCCCTTAATGGCCCTAACATGTGAAAATTGGCTTGGAGTGTGTTTAGGACTGTTTAGGCCCGAGTTCCTGTAATGTGCAAATGAGTGTGTTCCCACATCCACATTTAATTTGAACAAGAATGACTGCAGTAGGCTCCGAGCCACTTTGCCCGGGATTGTCATTTACAGGTGTTTGACCTTTAAAACGTTTGCACCATTCAATTGTGTTACCACAGCTAAAACTCTCATCACCGTGCTTGCTTAAAGTCCTGTAAATATCACTCGGTTTTACGCCTTCATTCACTAGAAATTTAATCACAAGGCCCGGTTTGACTTAAACACCTTTATTATAAAGAGTTAATTTGGTTAAGTTGGTAGATAGGGGTGTAAAGCTAATCAATATACTAAGATAATTTCTGTTATTTAGGAGCTGCAGCAATTCCTGTCTAACCTGACGGAGCAGTGTAGCAACAGATCCATGGTCGTGGTGGCACCTCGAGTCGTCATCGTAGAAAACCTGCATCATGTTGGCTCTGTCAGCGAGCTCTTCAACAGCCTTCAAAACTGCAAAGACCACCGTTGGTAGGTCCATCACTGGAAGAACTGGATCACACAGATTTGTTTTACCTAAACACGATGTAGGTCACTTTATAGGTATACACTGGTGCTGATACAGGTGTGTGTCAGATGCAACAGCAATAGTGTTACGTTTTCTACGCACTGCTCACTTTATTGCATTGGATTGGATTGGATTTAAGCCACAACACAACTGAGTCCTGACCTCGCTCCAAACCATTTTTACATCTGAGATAAAGTCTGGTCAGGAGGTATTGAGGCATTTTCCTAAACAGGAGCTCCAACTCTAGGGCAAATCAGTAACAAATCAAATTTAGCTTGTTGGTGTAAGAGAAATAAAATATCTGCTTCTCATTAAGCCCCATCATATTTTCACATTTTGATGTTAATTACTTTCCTATAACTGCATTTTCGAAATATTATATGCCTTACTTAACGATCACCCTGTGTGTGTTCACAGCCCGTATATAATTGGCACTATGAACCAAACGTCATCGTCCTCGTCCACCCCGAATCTGCAACTTCACCACAATTTCAGGTGGGATTTATTTAGTGCATTGCTATTACACACTATTTACTGCATGTTTATTTTTTATTATACATACATGCACTTTTTTACATTTCAATGAATCCATATTACAATCTATCTGTTTCTTCCTGTGTCCACAAGAGGGCACTGTCCTGCCACGCTTATAGAGTAGCTTACAACGCAGTCTGCGTGGACTGTTATTAAATTGTGGCATATCTATTATTAAATGTTATATATACTATAGTATAGCAATTTACCTTGTCTTAGCCGTTATAGTGAGAAATGTCTGCATTATGAATTCAATTACTAATAATGTGCCTTAAAAGTGTTTTTTCACTTTTCATTTTTAACGTTTTTAAAACAGATTTTTTTTCCAATCATGTGAATTCTACAAATTTTTTTATTTTACCCAGAAGGGTGTCCTTAGGGTGTTTAAAATAATGTCTTTTTTAAATTGCAAGTCCTAAACCCTAAAGTATCATTATTTGTATCATTATTTTTTGTTTGTTTCAGATGGCTGCTTTGTGCTAACCACACTGAACCAGTGAAGGGCTTCTTGGGACGTTTCCTGCGGCGAAAGCTTCTAGAAACTGAGATCAGCAGTCGCGTGCGTAAAGGCGACCTGGTGAAAATCGTCGAGTGGATCCCCTGTGTCTGGCAGCATCTCAACCGCTTCCTGGAGACACACAGCTCTTCTGACGTCACCATCGGTGAGCCACTCAGATGAATCCTTCTCTTTTGGGGAAAGATGATGATAGGCAGATTTTCACCTCTTAGTTCTTCCTCTGCAGGGCCTCGCCTCTTCCTGTCCTGTCCCATGGACGTCGAGGGTTCTCAGGTATGGTTTACGGACTTGTGGAACTATTCCATCATTCCCTACATGCTCGAGGCTGTTCGTGAGGGTCTGCAGGTAAAAACACATTTTGACTCACTTCTATTCTCCGTACCTTTCCTAATTATTTTAAATAACTTAATAACAACATTATAAATGATAACATAACTAAATCTGTGTGTTTTTGCTTGGGTGTGATGTAGCTGTATGGGAGAAAGGCAGCATGGGAGGACCCGTCTCTCTGGGTGTTAGAGAGTTACCCATGGCTGCCGGGTCTCCAGCAGCTCCAGTGTCCTCCTCTGCTTCAACTACGACGTGAGGACGTGGGCTTCGACAGCTTCCACAGAGACGCTGGCTCACAGGGCACAGAGATCACCCCGGACGGAGCAGATCACGACCCGCTGGTGAGACCGCGTCCCAAATTATATAGCTTTACTTTTAAATTCAGTATAATTAGGTGGTTGAGGGTTTTGATTGCTGATCAGAAGGTCAGGGGTTCCAGCCCTGCCACTGCCAGTGTCTTGGGCAGGGAAGACGCTTAAACATATGACCTTATATAATACTAAGTCACTGGGTGCAGGGCATCCTCAGTGCCAGTCCCAAGCCTGGAGAAATGGGTGGGGTGCTGCAGAAAGGGCATCTGTTCCAGTCACTCGCAGCTCAAATGATCCGATGTGGTGACCCCGAGAAATTGAAAAAAAAATCCGAGGATAGAATGTATCCATGTTGTTTTCACTGCTTTCTCTTGCATTGTCAATTTGAACCTTTGACCTCTCCTTCTCACCGTAGATGAACATGCTCATGAGGCTAAAGGAGGCGGCTCACTGCACCGGCCCACCGAGCGACGACAGCGACTCCCAGCAGCAACTGTGACACCCAGGACGCCCGCGACCCATCGGTGGAGTCGACACTGTGATCAAAATATCAGTATCTCTTAATCTTCCATGAAGAAAAGAGTTACAGCGTACAAAAAGAAGAAGAATCGGTGTAGGAAACATAGCACTCCAGTAGACCTGGATTGATTCAGAGACATCAAGAAGCAGTTTGCTGACATGACTGTGGACTAAACTGTTCCACACAGGAGTCGAGGCTACTACAGGTGGCTGTTGTTTTAAACACGCCCCCTTTGACTTTCTCTAACAGATCAGAACTCTTTAATATAGTGACTTTTGCAATCAGAAACAAATATTTGCTTTAAATATTGATTTCTGTAGCAATTTGCACACCCAATTTTGTACACACAAAGTGCCATACAGCTGCCCTGCCTTTATAACTAGCCATCATGCTAGCTTGAAGTTTAGCAAGTACAACAATGCTGCGTTCGACTTGCCTCGAACATGGAATTACACCTTACAGTATTCAACCACACTGCTTTCAGTGATATGAAGTGGAGACCAATATTTTTGTATTTGGTTGGCAGTAATGAATAAACTGTATTTTCCTCAGAAAAACTGCAAACTGCCGAGTCATCCTGGTGTTTTAGATTTAACAAGCAAGCATTTAGTGTAGGTCGATTTATCCGTTTGGCGTTTTCGTTTGAATTTTCTGATTTGAGGTCAAACACAGCTTAAATTTAAGGTGTGATGTCATGTATAAACAGGGGGTGGGGGGGGAGAGAAAAATTATAAACAAGCAAATTAAGAATTTTGAACATTTTAAGATTCCTTTAAGATTCAGTTCAAAGATTTTTTTTTATCCCAAGGAAAGTTAGTCCCATATTTAAATCATCATTATTATTATTTTTTTTTAAATGATTAAAACCAGTCCATTTAAATGCACATATCAGCCAAATCAAATTTGCCACTTCGCTTTTATAAAAAAAGCCTTAAACAATATATAAAATTTAGGTCTTGTGTGGTATTGCATTATACATTATAAGAGCCAATCATACTTATACAGTATGCAAGTGAAGACTGCACAACACACCAGCATACTATACCAGGCAGTATATAAATTGTTTAAGTTGCATATACAATATACGACTAGCTATACATTTCTCATTGAAAATTGAAAATTTTAATATTTTCTGTTGTTTGTGGAACCAACATATCGGCAATTGTTTGCTCATGCTCTTTTCTAAGATCTATACATTACACGATTTTGTGGGTGCACACTAGATGCCGCCATAACCGTGTTTCTTTTTCAGGGCATTTTCTTCAAGCTGCCTATGTACTGTGTGACTTGTTAAGTTTTTGGAAATGCAATTCATATATGCAAAATCAGAGTGCATATTTAAAGGAGTTTTTTAACTCGACTGATATCTTTCATGCACAATCAAGAAAACTGTATCATATGGACTCGTCTGTGAGCTTCCATGCACAATATGGACCATACCGTACACGTACCGTATGTGGTGCTAACGCTCGCTAATTATTGCCTTATTACTTTTGTTACTACAGTAGGAATCATAAATGCTGGAAAAGTTTACACCAGTACACCACTGTGTTGGCGACTTTGGTTACGTGGGACGCATTTGTAATCAGAGCCAATAAGGGAAATACGAGTTCATTGAGGTAATCAGTAAAGCTTTGTTTTTACATGAAAAAAGCGGCAGTGGAAATGAAGGTGCTGTGTTATATCTCGCCAAACGTGGTGTTGGTATGTTAATGCTGGAAAAACCTTAAATCACTGATGCTTCCAGTAAAGTGAGAACTTTTAAACAATTTCAATTTCATTTTGCTTTAAAGAAGTGGGTATATTTTCTTTGGTAAAGACCTGTCTTCTAAAAATTATTTACAATTTCATTTATCTACAGATCTTTTCCTGACCCTCGGCAAAGCTCATTTGTTTTGTAAAAACTGTTCAACATCTGGACCGGAAATATATAAACCCTAAAAATGAAGAAACTACCCAGATCCATTTATATAAATATTGCAGAAGAGTATTTCTTTTCTTAGTTGATAACCACGAGATGATTATTATTACAGGTCTAGAAGCACTTTCCAAAAATTGAAAACTGCTCCTTTAATCTTAACTAATTTCCCGGGACAGTGATAACTGCCTGTTTTTTTTTTTGTTGTTTTTTTTGTGAGAGTCTTTTTTGTTTGAATGAAGCATGATTGTGTGAATTGATTATGTGAATTGCCAGCAGAGGAGAAAAAGAACTCTTGTTTTATGTCTCTGTACACAGAAGCACTTTGAACATACACACACACACACAGAGCAGACTTTGGCACTCTTTTGCCTAATCTAAAGCCCTCTGAGCCGGAGTGATTTGCTTTCTCCAGGGCCGAGTGCCGGCGTGTCTAGTGGCCCGAACCGGAGAATTATCTCGCCGTCCATTTTCACGCAGTTTCAAAGGAGCACTCGGCACTGCTTTTGTTTCGACGTCTGCACTTTGTTCGCTCTTGAAATGAAGGTTCTCAAGCTTTCATGTGACGCACGACGTTGGACTTGTGATGCCGAGCTTTTCTAAACGGACCTTTGGATTAAAGAGACGCTATGCAATTTTTTTTTTCTCTAGTAGTTGTGGTTTCTTATAATGATGCATTGTTGAGCACACCATTTGGTTAAAGATCCTTTTTTTTTTTAAACACATTGCTTTTTTGTTTAGATGATAAATGGAAGAGGAAAAATATGCTTGTAAAATATGCTTGAGTGTTGTAATGCCATCTTTTTGGTTTGATGTAGTTTCACATGTACAGTATGTGTGTAAATTTTTAACCTTGTACCAGAAATGGAACTTGTTTAAACTGTTCTTTAAAGTAAATAGAGTAAATTATGTACAGATGACTTTTTCTATCACATTGTACAGTTTATTTAGTTATAGATTTTGGGGGGTTCTTGGAGAATAAAGATGATTGCTCTCTTATTATTGCCCTCCCATTATATGTTCATTATTCAGTGACATTTGTACCTTATGTGATAATAAATTTCATTATAATGTTATCGAGTGATGAGAAAATCTAAAATGTAATTTTTGGGTTATTCTGAAGATACACAAGAAGTTTGTATTTTAAAAGAACATTCTAGAAAGTTTATAGAAAGTTAAGTAATAGAGGGATGTGTTTTATTTCTAAATAGACTTTAAATTTTTATTTGATCAGGCCTTTTGGTAAGCTTTTTTGAACCGATCTCATATTCACAAAAATTAGGATTTTTTATATATAATTATTATTATTTGTATTTTTTTATTATAATTTATATATATATATATATATATATATATATATATATATATATGTATTGACCCAAGCATTAACTGATTGAGTGCCCAATTTTATATATATATATATATATATATATATATATATTTTTTTTTTTTTTTTTTTTTTATATATATATATATATATATATATATATATATATATATATATAATAATTTTTTATTCTTTTTGAAGTTTATGTCTGTGTAGTGTTTAGGGTGAGCTTAATATTAAGTGAGTTAAAATGCTCACTTTATGATCATTTTAATGTTAATGAAATAATTGAATGATTTTGAAAATTTCGAATCCCACACAAATTTTTATTTGCCTTTGGATTTTAATATGCAAAAATATTTTTTACCCGAGTATATACATTTCATCCTTACAAACTTCACAAAATAATATAAGAACTTTAAGTTATACATTTAGCATCTACATAGTTTAGATGGAAAATCTAAACAGGGAAAAAAAATCTGCAAGAAAGGCATGAATCTTGTTCGGCTAAAAAAAAATGTACCATAGAAAATATTCCAAAATATTCCAAAATATATTCATACAAAATAGTATACAAGACATCACGACTGCAAAAAACGCAGCCACAGTAAAGGCCATTAAATTAGTAGCCTGAATGTTTAAAGTAGATTTTCATCATCAGGTTAATTTCCAGACAGCAATGTGGTTCATTAATAATAGATGCTCATTGGTAACAAAAGCCAACAAGAGAAAAAAAAACACATCTGTCATGGTTGTAACATTTTAAACATGTTTTTAAAAATGTTTTTGATTCATGACACTTATTAAGCATCTGCTACGGGGTGCCAAAACTTTTCCAGAGGGGCTGAATGTCTCTTAGTTTAATTAAGTCTAGCCCCCAGTAGGCTCTACCGCATTGTGGAACTGAGGATTAATTCAATACCAATCACAGTCTGTTTTAGTTTTTGTGTGTAACTACGATACGGTGATTTCTTCATCGTCTGATGATTCTGAGTTCTTGCTGGAATGTGACGGAGACGTGATGAATGAATCCGAACCGTTTTCGAGATCTTTGACTGTGTGAGGATGGTAGAAGGCTCCATGTGGGCTGTCTCTGTCAAGATTCTCGTACTTTATCCCAACGTCGCTGAGATCTGGGTTAGGGTTCGTCTTCGTTGGCAGGGTTTGTTCTCGACAGCCACCTGAAGACAAAAGTTCCCGTTCTTTGGAATTCCGCCATTTCATTCTCCGGTTTTGGAACCATATCTTTACCTGGAAGAATCGAGAAAAAATTTAGATTTTTAGAATTACACCCCAAACAAAATCAAAAACCTTCGCTAGCTAGCCAACTTTTAGCTCATGTCGGACCTACCTGAGAATCTTTTAGGCCGAGTTTCGTGGCCAGCTTCTTCCTGTCTGGTTTGCTGATGTACTTCTGCTTCTGAAACATTTTCTCCAAAGCTTTGCGCTGCACATCCGAAAACACGGCCCGCCTCAGCATGCCTCTCCTCGGCTTTCCCCTTGCTGTAAGTGGCCATGAGAAGGTTCCCGGTATAGGAACCACTGAGTTTGAAGCTGTTAAAAAAAGAGGCATCATTGAATCTGTCAGATAGAGACAGGCAGATGTATACAAAGTCAATTCTTCCTGCTCTAACCTTATTGAAGGGGATCCATTTGAGTGGAACGAGGCAACTAATTAGCACATTTGCTTGGCTCCCCAAAAGCATTGGTATGGTAAAAAAGGCCGAGTAGCTATTCAGTCTCCTCCGGTGGAGGATACAAAGCGCTAATGAAGCGTGCACGGTAATTGTGTAGTAATGAACTAACTGAAAAAAGGCTTAAGACAGGCCACTAAAGCCATATATTATGGCGACAAAAAAGGGATTTACACTTCGAAACTAAACACAATTGCATGCCAAGATCATTTGGAGAATACTGATGGCAGGGATTTATTTTAGCCTTATACCAGCCTATTCCAAGCTATTTTCAAAGGCTTATTTGCATCAGCTATAGGCTGAGTGATATAAACCTAAACCTACATTGTACAGCCTACAAAAGCCTGATGCTATGTTTCTTTTTTTTTTTAACCATTCATTAGAATCAGCAGGCCGGGTATAATGTCCTAAATAAATCGACTTACTCGATTTTATTATATTTTGGCACTTCAAGTACTTTGAAGATGTAGACCATGAATGTATGACCCTATAACAGAAAATAGACTAACTGGTTCCTTTTACCGCTTTGTCAACTTCCTACGGGAAAAAAAACTGTCAAGAAACCGGCAAGCTAGTCATAATTCATTAAAATGATGACTAAAATGTTTCTATCATAAACATGCTTCCTAATTATTTATTTATTTTATTATCTTGGTTATATTAAGCCAAAAAACAATATTTTCTCTTTAATGCTTCTTATTCAGCTTTATTTGCTGATAAACATTAAACAGATACTATACTAGATGCTAGCTAGCTTCTGTTTTTTAAGCTAATCTCATGTGCTTCTAAAGAACTTTATTGAGACTCCTCAGTTTCCAATTAACATTAATGGATTAAAGGTTTTTGTTCAGTCTCTATGTCTAAAAGACAATGCCACCCATTCTTCCTCTGGCAAAAAACAAGTTTTGTTTTTGTTTCCAATTTATAAGGTTTGATTTTTAGCACTGAGTGTTTGCTTAGGTGCCCTATGAAGGCCTTGTGAGAAGATTGTAGCCCTGAATAGCGACTAATAGGGTATTAGTCCATGACTGGTAAATGCCCATCAGCAGTATTGCGTGAGGAAACGCTGTGTGCATGTGTGTGTTGGGTGTTTGGGAGGGGCTGCTAAAGGGGATCTGACCCAATTGGTCATGGTGATGAAGGCATTGTGATCAACTGCAATCTTGACTCCCATGGTGACGTTAGAAATCACAAAAAAAACTAAAAATCTTATATCGTGTGGTGTGCTAGCACTAAGGTGAGCGAAATCAGTGCTCTGTTTCTGAGTCTATACCATAAGCCAAAGTAAAAACTCTTATAAACTATTAATAATTATTAAACTATTATCTAAACAATGATTATGAAGCTAGCGAGGTAGACAGCGATTTATTATCTTGGATATACAGTAGGAAACGGTTCTACACCTTCCTATATACATTACCATATAAATGCAGCATGTATGCATACCTCTACATAGTTAAGGCTTAACATGTCAGTGTTTGACAGCTTCTAGTTACAGCATGTGTGTGTGTGTGTGTGTGTGAGTGTGAGTGTGTGTGGCTTCCCTGAGGGAGCTGCCCTAATTGGTCACAGTGCTAAAAGCTTTGTGGGTGATCTGCGTTTGGCTCGGTGGGAAAATGGTTGTGATGAAGAGAAGGGACCCGCCTTAAATTTGGACCGTGAAAATCCGGACTAATTTGTAGATCAGGAGGACAAAATGTCAGCAGTCACTGCACTTTGCTAAACAGGGCCTTCGAAATTGGCGAGACACGATTTCACGATTACGGCCCTTTCGGAGCCCTGGTGCTGTCAGGAGCTAATCTGATAATGTCAGAAATGTCCTGATTGCTTTATAATTTTAAAATAAATTTCATTAAGTCACTGTAAACATGATGAGTGTGTTATTGTATTTCGAGAAATCAGCATCACTGAGGAACCAAGTTAACTTGAAAATAGAAAGGTGTTTATGTGAGGAGTACTGATAAGAAAAAATAACGTAATTAAAAGAATAAAGAATAAAGTGACTCACCGGGGAAATAGGCGGCTCTGATGAATGGATGGAATGACGCATCAAAATAAGGGAAGGGGAAGTGTTTGGGACCCGTGCCATGCAGTGCAGGTGGAGATGATGCTGGTACACACAGAATAAATAGCATAAACACACAATCACACAATCAGGGTGTAGTGCACAGTGCACAGTGCAGTATTTTCAGTTAGTCATGTGAGAAATAAGAATCAAAATTTTGCCTTATGTGTGAATTAATCATTTGTATGTTTTGATGCATTTCTTTAACTTTAATGATGTAGTTCAGAACAAATGCACGAATTGTATGTATTACAATATCTGTTATTTTCTTGTTTACTCAAATGCTTTTAAAAAACATATATATTTATTTGCTATATACTATATTAATAATTTGTTCATGCATTTGTTTAGTTATTTAGAAATACATCAAAATACTATCAGCTGCATACAAAAACTGATTTGCTTTATGTTAGATATTAAATGTTTGTTTTTACAAAATTCTATATATTAAAAAAAAAAACAGATGTTATTTATTTGTCAACGTTTATTATATTGCCTATTTAGTCTAATAAATAATCTATTTATTTGTTTCATTAATTCTGTTAATGATATTTATAGTAATTACACATATTTAAGTAACTTTACACAGACTTACCGGTCCTGGTATCTGGTGCGAGGATGGCGTTCACTCCGAACTTCAGGTATCCGGGCTCGGTGTGTGTGTGCGTGTGGGTGTGTGTGTGCGTGTGTGGGCTCGTGCTGGTCTGCGGCGGGGAGCAGCTCCTGTCGGTAACGGAGGAAGCGCGCGCGGTCTCGGGGGAGCTGGGGCTCGCGTGCGGCGGGAAGCTCTCGCGGCCGATGCGCAGCAGGTCCTCCACGCGGAAACTGGACGGCGGCGTGAAGGCCGAGCGCAGAGTCCGCGGCAGAGACAGCAGGTTGGGGTACATGGCGGGAGGAGCGATAACCCCCGGCAACATCTCTGCACCGAGCTTACCGAGGACACTATACTCTACTATATATACTGTATACTGTATAAATATTTACACCTCAAATAAAATATAAATAAATATAAAAGAGTGTGAAAGTTAGATAGAAGTAGATGGAAATAGGTGCAATAGAAGAACTCCAGCCTCTGTCTCTCTCTCTCTCTCTCTCTCTCTGTCTCTCTCTCTGTGTCTGTGTCTATGCCTGTCTCTCTCAGAGGGGTTTTTATAGTGCACGGGCTTACTCAAGCCTTTTCAAGGCCCGAACAATGAAGTTCAGCAGAGTTTCTCCTCCCTGAGCTTTTTCACCCTCACATCTCTCACTCGCACATCTGCGCACTCATCGGACCTGGAGCCAAACTGCATGCAGTTATGACGCATCAGACTTCCATTTATAAAGCACTAAGTGGGGTCATCAAATTCATGAAGCAAGTGTGTGATGAGTTTATTCACACACACACACACACACACACACACGAGGAGTCTGAATCTTTTGTCAAGAAATTATCATTTAAAGCACAACACCTACAACAACAACAACAATAATAATAATAATAATAATAATAATAACAATAATAATAGCCTAATTATTATTATTATTATAATTATCATTATTATAAGTATTATGATGATGATTTTGTTTGCGTGTATAATAATAATAATAATAATAATAATGTTATTCGCAGTTTATTTGTTTAATAGTGTAGACTTTTTCTAAATAAACGCACTTGTCTAAATAAATGGGCGGAAAAAAGGCGAGCAAAAAAGGACAAGTTCTGAAAACATTTCAGATCTTTAAACCCCTCTACTCTGTAATATTACTGAAGATTTATAATACTAATAATATAAATAATAAAAAAACAAATAGTTACTGTAAAAAAACTGGACTGTTGTATATTTTCTGTTTACAGTAATTTACGCATTAAGAAACATAGTAAGAATAACGTATATATATTCGCGCGTTTTTTAATTAGTGAATGAGTACGCACTCTTTATTAGGGAGAATTATTATTATTAATTATTAAATAATTATTATTATTAAGAATAATTATAATAATTATTATAATTATAATGATAATAATAATGCATGGGCTGATGGTATAAAGCCTGTGACTAAAGGCACTTTAGAGTGGATCTCCGAGAGAGTAAAGAATTTAACTCCGTTCCACACATAGACAGATCTATCTATCTATCTATCTATCTATCTATCTATCTATCTATCTATCTATCTATAATTTAAGTTTTTATGATGTTGGTATCCAGTAGGGTTTGCTTTAACAATCCTGTGCATGCAGCGTGAGGGGGTTTAACACGTTAAGCCTCGGTGGTGTGTGTGTGTGTGTGTGTGTGGTGAGGAGATTAGAGCTGGAGTCGGAGAGCAGCTCTGCACTGACAGCCATTAAATCCATATTAACTTCACATTACACATTAAAGCCGGAGAGCGCAGGACTAACGCTCCTTCAGCCTGATTCACTGCGCTGCACCTGTTCCTCCTGCTGCACTCTCACACACTCCTCCCCTCCACCCCTCCTCCCCAGCCTGTGCTGCCTCATCAGCCTGTGCTACCTCAATAGACTGTGCTACCTAATCAGCCTGTGCTGCCTCATCAGCCTGTGCTACCTCAATAGACTGTGCTACCTAATCAGCCTGTGCTACCTCATCAGTCTGTTGCCACCTCATCAGTCTGTTGCCACCTCATCAGTCTGTGCTACCTCATTAGACTGTGCTGCCTCCTCAGCCCATGCTTTCTTTCATGATTTCATTTTCATCCTGTACTTCAATGACATCCTGTATTTCCACTTCATGTTGTACTTTTTAATTGGCCTGTATTCCCTTTTTAGGTGGTGCTTCCTCTTCCTCACCTTTACTTTCTCCTCATCCTGTGCTTTCTCATAACCTCAGGATCATCCTGCACTTCCTATGCCCATGCCTGAACTTTCTCCTCATTTTCATGTTTCAAGACATGAACTTATATTTCTGTAAGGTATATAGATAGATAGATAGATAGATAGATAGATAGATAAGAAAAAATACTTTAAAAAAGGTTTCATTAGACTTTCATTCTTTCTTAATGTATTTATAGTAATAAGGTACAGTGCAAACATTTTTCATATTTCTAAAATAATTTCTTTATTGTAAATTAAATTACATGAATTTATGTGTGAAGAAAAGGGAAACAAATATTTTAAAGTGACAGGCTGCAAAGTGCCTAAAGATATATATGGAAAATTGGCCGTTTATGTACCAACCTTAGTAGCAACTTCAATTCCCTTATTGTCTTTTCCAATTAGTATTCAGCATCACAAGTAAACTAACCACTGGCCTAATCATCTGTCATCATCTGCATCTGTTTCTTACTGGTTCATGATGGTTTTTCTTTCTTTTTGCTTGAATGATTCATAAATCACTATATATATATTGATATATATATATATATATATATATATATATATATATATATATATATATATATATATATATATTCCCCAAAAATAATTTCAATGACTTACGCATTGTGGAGTTTAAAAAGCATTCTTGTATTTGCAGTCCATAATGCTAATGCAAATCTTGGGAACTGAATCATGGGCTTAGTCCTAATCTGAACGACACAATGCAAGGAGTCTATAATGCATTTAGGACCCTTGTGAGACTGACTAAATGATAGACTCATCTACATGACACAGTGTATTTCCACATACTTTTTTAGGGCCTTTCAAAATGTCACCATGTCACAGATCAAAATCCGTTACAATGCCTGTTCTTCACGTCCTCATAGTTACCTTCATCATACTTGACATGGTTATTCCACAAAAACATAGAGGTGTTCATTTGACCAATTTATATAAAAAAAGGGAATCTATGGGGAATGCCCTCACCTCTAAACCAGCTGACCTTCATTATCTGTTGTGTCATTGTTGCTGGGTCTTCATTCACACATTGGGGTAAGAGAGGCTCGTTGTTTTCACATTTTATAAAGTAATAACATTAGCGTGTTGTGTTTAAGTTGCTGCTTCCCAAAATCTCTGTGCGATTCATTACACACTTTATAAACTGTATAAACTTTTAAAAATTGTTGTCTATCCAGTGAAATCCTTTTATATCACATAATCTCTGTGCCACAATTATGCCTCATTTTTAATTCACATAATTAAAAGGTTTACAAGAAGCCATGATGTTTTTTTTTCATCAAATATAAACTACACAAGAGCATGAACAACATGCAAATGTTGCACACTAATACGTTCTCCCCTCATTTGAATCTTTTAACGTTTCTCCTGAAAGCTTCATCCAATTGCCCACCACCTGGCAGGTTCTGGTGAAGAAAGACAAAAATGAAAAGAAAAATCATGTAAATGTCAGCAGTTAAATAGTGTTTGTGGAAAGCCGTAGCGTTGCCACGCGGACTCAGAATGGGCGAGATCTTTGTGGTTGTCAACATTGCTTTAAATTAAGGGCGTACTCTGAACAGACGATCGCGTACTGCAAAGAAAACGAAACCCGGGTCATTCTAACCTGTGGCATTCTTCTTTAATACGACTTTAATAGGAGAAGCGTTTGACAAAGCCACTCAATGAGAAATGGGACACACACACACACAAAGTACAGCCTTTTTTGGGAAGGAGAGCTTCCCTATTTAAACCTGTGAAGGCCTGTTTAGGTCCATCAGCACAATCTCCTGCTTTGTTTTAGACCTGAGCAGGGGAAAAGCACCTTGTCGAAAGGCTGCCATTGAGGCGGGCTGATGGGTTGAGTGTGAGTTCGAGGCCTGGGGCGTTGGCGTTCGCGAGGAGGAGTAGTGCTTGTTCTCCATGTGCTTGAATAGGGGGACGCCAGCACCCGGTGGCTTGGCCAGCATTGATGCGTTTTAGCCGAGTAATCGGATTGTAAGCGAGCCGCGGCATTTGTGTCAGTTCACATTTCGTCAGAGCCATAATAAGCATGGTCGCGGCTCAGGCACCGGCCATTGAGAACACGGCTTGCAATTCATTGTCGCAGAAAGGCAAAGCCTCATTTAATTCAAATATAATTCTCACTCGAGCATTTACAGATCGCTGTATTTGCATAACAGCGCAGAACTTTTGCCTTTTCAGGGTGTAAGTATAAGAGTGACTAGGGCCTAGTGTGTGTGTGTGTGTGTGTGTGTGTGTGTGTGTGTGTGTGTGTGTGTGTGTGTGTTCCTTTACTCCGCATTCCCTTGCTTGGAAGCAATATGGAGAAAATGTAAGCAAAAGTGGGAAGTAAATGGGTTTTCTCACAGGGATAAGCAAACAGGGGGGAGACAGGGAAGCCACACAATAACATTTAGCTTCTTTCCCGTTGAAGGAGCAGCACTAAATGTGCAATGGCAGTGTAATTGGTCTTTAATGATGTGAACTGTCACACCATGCCATTTCACACACAGCCCACATTATTAGGCTTTGTTCGCTGTTTTCAAAGTCTCATCTGTGCTGAATTCATTCATGACTCTATTCTGATTCCAGGAAGCACTAATATTTATTATGACATATGTATACCGGGTGTAATCATGTACTATGGATGTTAATCTTTTTAAAAGGTAGAAAGTTTTTTTTTTTTTTAAGTAGAAAGTTTTATTTTACAAACAATATATATTATTAATGTTCAGTGCATTTATTAATAGGTTATTATTATTATTATTATTATTAGTAGTAGTAGTAGTAGTAGTAGTGTGGTCAGTTGGTTATAATTAAGTAATTCTATTATTTTAACTAAATTAAAAAAAATGAATTATTATAAACTCTACATAATATAATATAATATTATATAATAGGAAGAAAAATATAAATTTTAAAAATGTTTTACAATAAAAAATGCAATGAAAATAAATAAGGCAAATAAAATAAGATGCAGAGTTAAAAAGAAAACTGAATAAATTGTTACATTAGCCTTATTTTGTGCAAAAATTTAAACCTTTTTCCTTTATTCTTCTTGCCCGCACATCTTTCTCAATAAAGAAAGGAAGGAAGAAAGAAAGAAAGAATAATAACAACTTTATAACATAGAACAAGGAATCTAGTTAAAATACACACACTTACGCACATTTATAACGCATTCTAGGTTAAATCTAGAACATTTAAGCATTCTACGGTTGTTCTAATGTAGATCTTCTGATCAGAAAGAATTCAGAGAAGCACCTCTTTATGGAGTTAAGAACCCTTAACTGATCCTCTGAAGAGCCCTTAAAAAGTTATTTTTTATTTTTCTAAAAAAAGAAGAAAAAAGGATTTTTAGCACTGGGTGTTTTTACAATTTGTGTATTTATAAAATTTTAATTTCTTAATGTGGGCAAAAAGGCGGAGTTCCTTCTGTGCCTTCTGTGGCATTAAGTTGCTCTTAAAACGTAGTGATTTGCTGCAAGATTGCAGAGGGTTGTTACCTGCAGGACTGTAATCATATTAACAGTTTCTTTAATTTCCATACTGGCTGTCTTAAAGCCATAACACATACTGTACTGAACGTATATGTCCTAATAAAAGGAACTGTGGTCGCTCGGAAAACCTGCATCTGCGTGGTAGAGCTTTTTCCTAGAATTCATTAGTCATAAGCTCTAACTCTTACAAAGGAAATGTGTGGGTATAAAGGGCGTAAATACTCAAGAGCTACAGTATGTAAGAATGAGCATTGCGCTGTCTAGATGCATGAGATATCTGTTTTAAAACTTGTGCGGGCCTTTTTGAAACAGATAAGTCATAAAATTAGGTGTTATGGCTTCCTAGGACTTTCTCGAAACTGAATATGAATGCTTTATGACCCCTAATATTCACAATTACTTAACCATATGGTGACATAGACAGCTGCCAAACCAAAGTGTCCGCTGCCAAAGTCGTTTCCCATCATTGCTGTAAAACAATGGTTTTTGGCCTGCCATGATGGGAAACTACTTTGAAGTTTCCCATCAATGCTGTCTATAAAACAATGGTTTCTGGACCAAATCTACGGCCTAGGCTTTAATTTTTATCCACCTTTCTCTTCAGAACTGACCTCATGGCTTTTCCAGTCAAGGAATGAGAAGCGGTGTTAATATCAGCAGGCTGGACCTGAAATTAATCCTAATCTCCTCCTGTGTGTGGTTGTGCGGTGCGGGGTTGAAAGGCATGGGCCATTATCGGCAGGGGTGCTCTCGCTGGCTCTGGGATCTCCTGCTCTAGGATCACTGAGAAGATAATGCCGAATCCGACAGGAATACCCACAGCGCTGTGCTTTCACACACACTTCCTGTAGCGGGCCTTGATATTGGCTTCCAACCCCTTCAACTCTGGGGGGACAGAGTGGCAACAAGCTGCTCCTGCTCCCCAAAGCCTTGTTTCTTCCATACATCAAAAGGTGCAGCCACTTCACCATGTCTGTGTGTGCAGGAGAGATTAATGTTAATCTCCGCAAGCAATATTTCCTCAAGAGGGAAGCCATAAGCTCAACAGGTGCATATGTGATCCAATCATCACCGCTGTCTTATTTGATAGCTTTGATCACGATACCACGAGATCACAAAAGTATTATAATAATTTGCAAAAATAATTTCTAATATTTTATCTTGCAGAATTCCTACAGCTCTTTTTCTTGAAAGATTATTAATCTTAATCTAAATGAATAAAGAGTGGACAGAGTTCACATAGCAAAGTGGAGCACAATGCTTTAAAAGTGAAGGCAGAGAATGAAAAGGAATGGAACTTCAGGTTTTTTCAGGAACGTCATGAAGTGAACAGTCCACACTGGACTAAGGGTGATGTTCCCCTGTCCACTGATGGGCAAGAATGAGGGCAGGAAGGTCTCCCAGATTTTAGCAGGACCTATTGAACTCTGGGATACGTTCTCAAGAGTGTCTTTGAAAGCCTACTATTTATTCAGACCCCTGTCAGAGGTCCTGATGAGACCCGAGGTGAAGTCAACCTAAAGAGCCTTGAAAGTAGAAAACTACATCATGGGCTGTAAACAGAGCGGAGAGAATGGCACGGGCACTGTTCCACATGCTATAAGATGAATTTATAGTTTGTCTTAAGACAGAGAATAGGAAAGTCGAAGGCCTTTGCATCAAGCTTTGCACAAAACCCATCCATGAGTAAAGAGGCCGTCATGAGCACTTGGCCTGCCCAGCTGCCTTGAAGTGAATGGGGTTTTTCTTTTTGAGGCCATTCACTGCTTTCTGCCCCTCTGCATACAATGTAGGTGTTACAGCTCAAAGAGAGACAGAGAGAGAGAAAGAGAGAGAGAGTGCAAGAGAGAGAGAGTCAGAAACGGAGCCTCAGTTTCTTGAGTGACCATCTCGAGGGCCGTTTTTCATTCTCAGTCAGTCATGAAATCATTCCTCCTTCAGATGAGGAGGGGTCCCGTGCACAAAGGGCCAAGGGGGCTCCCAATGACCCTCCTAACATTTTTATGGGACCTTTTCTACCCCCAGATACTAAATTTGATTCTGAATAAAACATGGATCTCCCTCCATTGCAGTGTCTGTGACAGGTTTGCGGTATTGTTCAAATGTGTCAGGTATAAGGTAGTATTTTTCTGGAGATACCTTTAATCAGAAGACATCTCCCTTTTTTTTCCTTTTCTTTCATTATCTACTTTTAGCTATCGACGCGCTTCCCTTATCACTCAGTGGACTTGTGACAAAAGGAGAGTCTTTGAGCAGTCTATAACCCTCACTGCAAGAGAGGTGAATCTAAAGACTATTAGTGGCAGGAGGAGCACAAAAGGGAGTGATGGGGGAAGCTGTTAAAAAAGAAGATGAAGAAGATGAAGAAGAAGAAGATGGAAGGCTTTCTCCCTCCCCTTCGTCCTCGTTTTCGAGCATGATACAAAGATTAAAAACTTTCGTTTTAAGACTTTGCTGTATTCATGGAGGGCAAAGGTCATCAGAATAGGGCTGGATGGTAACCCTTAGTGGTGCAGACACTCCTTTTTGTATCTGGTTGGGTACATGGGTCGCCTTGCATGACAGAAAATGGCTTGACAGAGCTTGTGTAAGGTAGCAGGCAGTAATGGATGTTGCATGGCTTAATCTCAACTGTGCACTTAAAAATGTAGTACTGAAAAAAAAAATACTATAAATAAATGTTATAAAGAAAAGGGTAGTTTGTCCCTATAGAGCGTTTTCCACCTCATGGATACTCTTTTTTTTAAAAGATCTATGATACTGTGATCAACCACTTCCTCAAGATAATGATGAAACAGAACCTTTTATGTTTTCTTTGAAGATCATGAGTTGTCATTTGGAGTTGATACTGATGAAGCTCCATGCATAAGCAGCAAATCAATTCCAATTTGAGACAGACGTCTAGACCTACCACTGTACTTTGAAACATTGGCCAGCTTGTCTTTTTTGCATTGGATCGATTCTGAAGATGTAACGCTGGACATTTTAGCTTGTTCATTGGTGATTGTGAATGTTATGGTGAGAGTTTCTCATGGGACATATTCAATCTTCATCAATCTTAACTTCAGAAAGACCACGCAGAAGATGCAGCAGTCATCCATGAAACAAACTTGACAACCAAGTTCAGTAGACTCCCCATAGATAAACAAAATCAACAATGAGTTTCCTTGGATATGCTTCTGCTTAGAAGGTTTGTCCTTCGTTTTTAGAACCGTAGCATGTTCAGCATGACTTCCACCGGATTCGAGTCGCACGCTCAACCTGCCCTCTATTCACTCATCCTCAGCATCAAATTAGCTTTGTTCCAAGATTTCACAAGAGCTGCAGTCACACACACCCACTCGTATAAACTGAAAAAAAAAAAGGGAGGAAACCGTGGATATTTCCTGAGCGCCACACGCTTTTTTCGTGTGTTAGACACAGGTCTGTTCGAATAAAAGCATCCGGTCGTCTCATTGCCTCCCATTGGCCAGTGTCTGCTTTGCTAAAACATGCCGTATCTGAAACCCTTGATGAAGTCCAAAGGTTAGCAGGGGTTGAAAAGCAGCGCTCGTTTCGGCTGGTGTCTCCATGCTGATGGTGCGTGCCCTCCCTTTATGGCCTCCCAGCAGGGGGCCTGTTGTCCAGCCACATTCACGTGCCACCGGCACACATCGGAGCGCTTCACCTGTTAGCGCACCACCAATCGGACCCACAAGGCCTTTTGTCCAGCACCCGCTCGGGCCCTTTCACCCAAACAGACTGTAATTTCATCAATTTTTCATGGCTGTAGTTGGCATGAATACTTCTAAATTTCCATGTCCAAACATCAACAAAAAGAGAATTTCATGGCTCAAAGACAGACGGGATGGGGTGAAAAAAAAGAATGAATGTATTCTGAAATAAACAGAATTTATGCAAAGATAAAAACTAATGATAACCACAATATTTTATCTAGTTCTGACATTAAATCATTGTTTAAAAGTATTTAAAGCATGCCCTTACATAGAGAGAAAGATAAAATGACTAGATTTCTAATAACCAACTATACCTTGTAGAGTTGATGCAGTCATATATAAGTCTGATAAATGCATAAAAAATATCAAGTTCTGTTAATAGAATTAGCCCTTTTCCTTTATGTGGCTTTTAATTCACTTATTCATTCCCTACTTTCATATTCAACAAGTATTCCAAATGAAATTGCTCCATGTCATGCATGCAACATTCCAGATTAGGTTTTTTTTGTTGTTGTATTTTTTAGCCGAGATAAAAAGCTGCTACCTGTTACAGCTGACAGAAGGTTTGGCTCAAGAGAAGTGCCTCCATTAGCTTAGAGATAATTACTTTTACACCAAAGAGCCTCGGTGTCTTTGTTAACTGCTTTATGTGTGAGAATAGATCTGGGTATTAAGTGCCTGATGTCTGGTGGATGAAACACTCTTCCCAAACGGGTATCAGGACCGTATAGACAGACGGAGCGGCCCCTGCCTAACACTGTGCTTTTGCATTTGAATGCGTCAAAGAGCCCGGCCCCTGGCAGAGGGCCGCGCCAACATCTTTAATCCTTAAAATATTGTCAGCGAGCGTGAATGCCGCCAATCCGGCCATATGTGTAATTATTCTGTAATGCCCTCGCAAAATGTGATTCCTCTCATTCACGCTGCAGGCCACCACCTCCCAGCTCTCCATTGTCATCCAAATAATTGTTACTTTTTTTTCTAGTTACGATATGAGGCATCAGTTTCAAGAGACAAAAAAAATGACTATGTCAACATAAGAGATCTTTGTCAGCTTTAAAAAAATCTGTTTATTTGCAAAGAAGAGTGTGTATTAAGTTAAAATCCATGTGACTTTGTTTAAATAAAAAAAAATCTGCTCAAAAATTTATCTATTGCCCAAAGTTCACCTTACTTTTGCACCTTTTGAGTTTTTCTATCATGAGCAATGTACCCTGTTTAGTGTACTCAAATCTACTTTTTTTCTCAAAATTCTGCCTTGTCGCAGCTAGCTATTATAATTCAGCTTTTGTGTATCATAATGCCCACTAGGAATAAAATTTAAAAATAGTTGTTACTTACTTTCATTGGTTCTCGGGTGAAGAATGTGCACTAATTTACTATTACCAAGAAAATAATTTTAATATGTCAAACAGTATATAGTATATAGTATATATTTTTATTTCGAATTAGTGAGTTCGAAACAACTTCATACTTCTGCTCATTGAGAAGCTGTAAGTAAACCACACTAACGTTGCAGACATGCTATCGTGGTCCTCCATCCAAGTCTCATAGAAAAAAAACAAACAAACAATAAAACGCAACTTATTTGTATTTGCATTTGATTGTCTATACATTAAATGTCAACTTTCTGTCATACGTATACACGCAAAGTAAGGAATTAAACTTTCACTCAAATGCACTGTAAGCCATGATACCACAATAGCCGTCTTACCACAATAAGATCAATAGATAATAAATATAATAATTATTTTATAAGATAAAAAATTAATATTTGTGCTTTACTTTTACAACATGCTCTATGATTAGACTTTTCGAGCTCATGAAACCTCTTTACTGCAAACATAATCAGGCTCAAAAGTCACATGGTAACATGATATAGTAACACGGGTATTTTAAAACTGTGAATAGTTTTAAAGCTGTAAATTCTTTAGTCTTTTGCGAAGACAGATCATTTTTGCATTATGTTCCTGTTGGATTGGGAATACCAGAAGCACCAAATCACAAATAAACATCAAATAATGTGCGATCGTAACTTGCAATTGTAAGAAAGAAAAAAAAAACAGATATTTGCATGAAACTATAATAAAAGTTTCCAAATAGATTGTCTAGCAAAATTAAGCTGCAATAAAATGTAAAGATTGCAATAAGCTTAAATGCAAGTTTGGTGTTAAATTCCATCTCTGAAATGTTTCTGCACCTTTTAAGATGTCTGTGCATCAGTAGAAAAGCCCTTTGTGTTGTTCTTATTAATTCTGCACCACTTGTCTCATCTACATCTGTCTGAATCAGTGCAATCTTCTATTGGAGAAATGAGACACTGTTTAAATCACACAGAACAAAGAATGTGGCTCCTTTAGAGTACCCTCGCCCAAAATCCTCTCTACAAACCCACACACACACCCACACACCCACATACAAACACACTGGCTCTCTATTTAAAAAAAAAAAAAACCCTCTGTTAATTACCAACAAGTGTTGTTTGAAGGAGGACCTTTAAGACGCTACATTCTTCTCGCTTTCCCTTTCTTACATTGGCAATAATGAGGGCAGAGGATGTGGGCCAAGGAGAGGTCTCACCATTTTTAATTTGAGACCCACTCCCACCGAGGCATCTATCCTAATAGGACCTTACACCAGCTTCACTGGACAAGTGCGGCTCTGAAAGTGCGACGAACAATTCCCTCTCACGTCTCTTGCAGAGTAAGAAAAGAACACCAAATAAGCTGGGCCTGCTCGCTATACCCAGCTTTAATTAAGACACTCGAGATGCACTGGGATGCTTTCTTTTCCCATATAGGAGCTCAGAAGTGTGTGTAAAAACAAGTGTGAAAGGAGAGAGAAAATGTGAAGGAAGAGGTGTTTGGAGAGAAAAACAGAGATTAATTAATGGGCAACTTTAGGTGAATGAGATAAGGAGGTGTGTGCGTGTTTGTGTGTGTGTGTGTGTGGAAAGAGAATTCTGTCTTATACTTCATTGAACCAGCGGCCCACAGACATTTATTTACAGTTGTAGTGGATTAAATTTTAGCCAAAAAGCAACCATAAAAACAGCCGCAAAACAGCAGAGAGAGCCTGGATTTAAATAAATAAATAAATAAATAAATAATAATAATAATAATAAACCTTAATTAAAAAAAAGTGTTTTTAACCTCAAGATGAAAGCTACACTGTAAAAAAAGACTCTTGCCCAGTAAGCCTTGCACAATAAAAATTAAAAATTGTTTTACCTAAAAGGCTTATTTTTAAACTTTGCTTAATAAAAAAATAATAAATGCAGCCTAGTATTATATATATATATATATATATATATATATATATATATATATATATATATATATATATATATATTTTTTTTTTTTTTTTATTTTAAATTTTACAGAAATAATGAAAAATAAATTTAAGAATGCTAATGTTCACTAGAACATTGACAAAACCTAACTAAATATTTTAGGACTACTTTGGACACTATTACTGTACAGTGTTACAGGACATTAGGACAACAAAGAAAAGTTATGGAAAATATGCAAATTATCTCAAGGAATAATTTTGGGGGTAAGAGCAAACCGACTGTTATTTTAATTATACTTTCTTTTTTTTTACTGTTTTGTGTCAATTTTTTTTTTTTTTTTTTTTGTTTCAAACATTTGACATACCTTGGCAGTCTAGCTTACAGTCTAGTTATTACCTAGCTAGTGAAGCAGAGCTAGCACTGAGCTATGAATTAAAATCTGTTTATAGTTAGGGATTAAATCACAAACTAAATAAATGTCAGGCCTTTTTTTAAAATTTTATTTATTCTGTGTTTAACTCAGGTATACTGTAAACATTAATAAAGACACCAGGTTGTGTATTTTTGCTAGTTAGCTAGTTAGCTTGTTTTCCACATGCGCACACACCAGAAAGCTAATGAGAGTTTCAGTCACTGCACTTTAAGAGGTTTCAAGGGAATATACAAGGTTTATGAAAACAGGCTTTTTACTAAAAACTATTTTTTTTTTATTATTGTATAATTTCAGTGAGCATGTCTGTGATAATAGTGCAACATTCTCCAGCTGAGCTACAGTTATATACCTTACTGTATAGCTGGGATAATTGGAACGCTACAATGATTGTGGTATTCTCATAGCTCTAAAGTGATATTTATTCAAATAAATTGTAAAGCTAATGTACAGCTAAAAACCACCTACTGCAGATTTTCATTGCATTAGTAGTATTAAATCAACTTATTGTGACACAATGGCTTAGTGGTTAACACTGTCACCTTGCACCGCCAGGGACTGGGCTTGATTCTGTGTCTGTATGCATGGAGTTTGCATGTTCTCCCCGTGCATGGTGGGTTTTCTCTGGGTTCTCTAGTTTTCTCCCACCGTTTGGCGTTTCCAAATTACCCGTAGTGTGTGAATGTTGACCGGAGGTCCTACCATGGTCGTACAGAATAGGAACAAATACAATGGTCACCATTGGCCTCCACAGTTCCTAGTTAGACTACAGACGTTCCTCATTGGATGGATGGAAATCAAATTAAAACCTACATTCATCTTAAAATACTTAAAATCTTAAATGAAATCCTTAATTTTACTGGCAGGAGAAACACATTTTTTAAAGTAAGAAGTGTAAAGTTAAAGTACAGTACTTCTGTTTTTAGCTCAGAACAAGCCTTGTTGCATTCAATCATGTATTTCTAAAAAGAAGCACTGATATTGGACTGTATGTGACAATCAAATAGAAACCTTTTAAGCTTACACTTATTTACATCTAGAAACAATCTTAAAGGGCTGTTACATTATATTTGTTATATAATAATTAGGTAACATTGACATTACTGAGCACTAAATTAACTAAGCACTAAGCACATTTCTGGAAAATGCTTTTAGATAATTTATAGGAAGAATGGACATCTTTATTAAACCTGGTTCTCACTTTTGATGTGATTCATGTGTCACACCTTCGTCATGTCAACTCAGTTTCTCAGAATGCAGTGCAGCCTAGAAACGTGAACGACATGGACAACGATTCCCAACAACACTTTGTTCTCCGTTAAAGGTCTCCTTATTACTAACCTGCTCTACCTGCCCTTAATTATACAGAGCCTATTTAGAAACTCTGATGTTCAGTTCAGTGTGAAGCATTTCAGCTCTTGTCTGACATTTAAACTATGTTCTCATTACAAGCCATGTTGTTCAATTCAGATTTTTTTGGTCAGCATGTCATGACGGTTCACATTCATATGACTTTTATTTAATTCAATTCAATTTTATTTGTATAGCACTTTTAACATTTGTCATTGTCGCGAAGCATCTTTACACAATCAAAATGGTCAGATAGTCCCTGATGAGCAAGCTGAGGGCGACAGTGGCAGAGAAAAACTCCCTGAGATGGCAATAGGAAGAAAACTCGGGAGGAACCAGACTCAATAGGGAACGTATCCTCATTTGGGTATAACAAAAAGCAGGAATTGATCTGTATTCATACTGTGTGTTAGGTGGCAGGCAGTTCAGCTATAACAGTCGATGTTAATTGATGGTAATATGGAGTCCAGGTAGTTATTGGAGGCTCAGGTAGACTTGTACGAAATTCCAGTCCTGAACTATCGAGCGACTGCAGCCAAGTCAAGTCCTCAGAGAAACAGCTGTCAACATCAGTCGAGGCCAGAACCGTCTTCTGATAGATAACACATCTGTCTTCTGAAATAGCATGCATGTGCCACATGAGCACATCTATAGATCTTTGTATAGATTTGCTCACGCCACCTGGGATAAAACAAGTCACGAGTATTTAAACCAACAAAATAACCATGCTTAAGCCATTTCAGATTGTTACATTTTTTTTCCTACATGATACAATTAATGGCATTTATACTTTCCCACAGCACTGATTTTGACTGGCCATAGACTTTTATTATAGTAGTTTTAAATATTTATATTAATGCACAGACGTGGTACTATTTCTATTGTAACAACTGCATGGGACTTGTAATTTGAATCTCCGGTCTCGGCTCTTCGTACCAGTCAGGAGGCAAACGCTGTAAATTGTTCGAGGACTGAGAAATGACTAACTTTTTTTTTTTATACATTCCACGACATTAAAAGTAATTATAAATGGACAAAACACATGACGTGTAATTTATTGATCTAAAAAACGAGTTAGTGTTGGCAATTGTTATGTAAGCTGTAGTATATGAGAAATAAAATACATTTTGGTATAGAAAACGTTTTGAAACATAGTAAGTCTGAAAATTATTATTTTTTTGAGCTGTCTGGATGTAAAGCTCTAGATGTGAAACATAGTCAAGCTTGGCTTTAAAGTCTTATGCCTTAAACCTCAAACAACTTTAACAGACATTTCCGTTGCAAAAGATAGCAGCTTGCACCGTGTGTAAATCCCGTCCTCGAGCACCTGGAGCTTTTATGAATCTGTTCTCTTCTGTCCTGTGTCTTTCCTGTCTCTTGTTGCCTCCATCATCCCTCTCTGTCCCTCTCTAATGCTCTGCCTTGATCTGGGCTTACTGAGCCTCTCTGAGGTTAAGAGACACATGGGGTCAAGGCGAATAATAATGAGCATGAAAAGCCGCTCTGCTTCTCTGTCTCTCATATTTCTTTGGGACTTGTCCTAATCCTTCACACCACCCCTGAGTGACTCAGTGACGAGTCAGATTATGAATCAGCGGCTCTAAAGCCCGGGCGTTCTGTGATCTTTGGGAGGGCCGAGCGTCCGCTCACGGGTGTTCACTCGTCGTGAGAGCAAAACTCTAAACTATTCTAAAAGCACAAGTTGATCAACTAATTCCAATTTTTTATTTATTTAATTTTATTTATTTAACCTAGAGGATTTTTTTTTAAATCCAGCTTTGTTTAACCTAACATAATTTGGTATGTCAAAGTGGCTGCATGATGTGCATTGAGATGGCATGTTGTCTTCATGCTTGGTGGTGCAAAGATATGCTTCCATATTTCCAATTTGCCTGTAGTGTGTGATTAATGTGTAGGCACAGTGGTCTCACACCTCCAGGGTCGAGAGCTCGATTTCCGCCTTGGGTCCGCCTGGAGTTTGCATCCTCTCCCCATGATTGTTGAGTTTTCCTTCAGGTATTCTGGTTTCCTTCCACAGTTCAAAGACATGCAGGTTAGGATAATAAATTCCCCACTGTATGTGAGTGTGTGCTTGTGTGCCATGCATTACATGTATTTGAACCTCATTTAGGGTGTACCTAATCTTGTGCCCTGGGATTTGCCACAGGCCTCCTTAGAACATGTACAGGATTGTGAGATACAGAGTGTGTGATTATGTCCGTGTGCACCTGTAGGTTGCCAGAGTTTGGCGTACTTAGAAACAGACAGACTTGGCATTTTACATTGAATCTACGCTCACTTAATTATTGCAAGTACTTAAGTGATTTCCTTTTGTGGACTGCAAATGTAATACAGTACAAACTTACAGAAGAATACAATTTGAGAAACAATGGCTGATCACTGCCACCCCAGTCAATGTTTGTGGTTTCACCAGATGTGCAACGGCGTATTTTAGAAGCATCCTACAACCAGCTTTCAGGGTTTTTTTTTCATAAAACCATCTAGAGTGTGACAGAAAATTGTGTTGCAAATGTGACATCATGGATCTGCTCCAGGTGAAAATCCAGTGGAGTTAGCTGGAAGAGCTTCAAGACAATTTACAAAAGCTAAAGAGCTTTAAGGCAAGTTCTGTCTTTACTTTAAAAGTGGTCAATGTCTTTATATTTACTTAGGGGGAAAACCTTTTAAAATTCCTATACAGTTTAGTTTTACGATTTTTTGCAATATTGAATTTGTACAAAAACATTTTTGATTTTCAAGGACTATTATTTTTAATTTCTAACAAAAAAAATATGTTGTAAGTGATATGAAAAAAGGTGAATAAAGTGAAAAGGAGTAAATAAAAGATATGTTATGTGAAATATTGGATTCGTTCAATTTGTTACTATTTACTGCTTCTATAGTTAATTTTTTTACAACATGGAAATTTTTTTTAAAGTGTTTAATTGAATTATTTTTTACATTTGCCCTAATCTATATTGAAAAAAAAAAAATCAAGCAAGTTAGAAAATGTTCTAAACAAAAATCTGGAAGTGTCCCCAATATATCATTTCACAGATCACTATGATGAGATCAATTCCCCTTGGTGTATGCACTCAGCAATAAATTTAATTATTAGCTGTGAATTTTATCCGTATCAACTAACTTTATTGTCCAAAAACCTAAAGTGGACGACTGGGACGACATCATGGTGTCGGGTTCGTGTAAGCTGTGCCAGGAGTCAGGGTGAAAGCTGCTATTCAGCATGGACTTTGGCTCGGGAGCGGGCGGCCTCAGCGACATTAGGGAGCAGTCAGTGGTTAAATAATGGTTAGATTAGAGTGAGCAGATGGAGGAGTCACAGTCCAACAGCTAAACACAGAGACTGCACATAAAGCTGCTGGTTAAGTCGAGTTCATCACCCATAATGTGACAGTGTCAACATAATACAAATGCTGTGGCGTCCTTTCCTAATTAATGCATAAGGACAAAAAAAATTTAATACGTACCAGTGTTTTTCATTTAAACAAAATTCGTTTGTCAATAACATTTCACTGGTACCGTGTAAGCGCAGAACACATTAACGAACTAAGCAACATTTGAACCTGGGACCTGCCAAACTGTAGTCCAATGCCTTAACCACAGAGCTACCCCTGACCCCTGATCCTGAATTGGACTGAGAACTGTTCAACATCTAAGGAAATTTTATTCTACAGATGTTTCCCGTTTCAGATGACTTAGATCTGAATAAGCACCTGGTCATCACTAAAACAGCACCACAGTGTGCAAACTTAATGCAACATGGTCAGTGGATTCTTCCATCATTCCACATTCAGCCATCATTCCTTGGCACATAAGGTTTTAGTTAAATATGCAAAATATTTAAAATGCATAAGAAATCATATATAAAAGGATCAATTAACTTGTTGTGATATGCTGTGATTTAGCTGTCTTTAAGACTATACATTTAAGACATAATCCTAACAAAGTCTAGCTGGCTAACTATCTTACATACTGTAGTTTTCTCTTTAAAGAAGATTTTGGTAGAAATGCTATCCCTTCAAAATTTTAGCTTGATCTGATTAACTTTTTTATATAAAATCAAAACTTTATATTATTTACCATGTCAACTTATAATGCTGCTAACACTAATGCGGTATGCAGATGACCATAGATGAAGCCGAGTGATACACACAGTGTGGTTATAGTAACTATAAACACACCTGAAATGCTGCATATGAATCAAATTCCTGGGCTGGACCTACTGTAATTTGCAATAACTTCTGTTTTCTTTATATTTTTAGATTATCTTATTAAACAAATGTCTTCTAAAGATAGGCCACTGACTCAAGACAACGGCCACCTTATGCCTAAATCATGAGACAATAATACTTTACAAAGTAAATTTGTATTAATTAGGGTCTTTTTTAAGGGTCTTATTAGCATATTTGATTTACGTGGCTTTATCACCACTAGTACTTTTGCAGCTGGCCAGTGAGTTTAGCTTAAGAGTTCAGCGGCCACAATGCATCCATTTCCATGAAGTCTATTAAAGTGCATTTGGTCAGCGTTAGCTTTGGAAGGCGAGCTGAAACTCCTTTGACTTTGGTGATAATGGTTAACTTCTTCCTAACGTATGCTAATGATGCTGCTGTATGGCCCAGCTAGTTCTGCTGTCTCCCTGTGTTCATTAACAAGAGAACACCAACAAACAGGAAGCAAACAAACAGAGATGAGTTTCCTATAAATTCTCTAAACTTTAAAAGACAACATGGGCAATAATGAATGACAGCTAGCAGGGGGTGGGGTGGGGGACAATTAGCATTGTGTAGCTCTCACTTGCCCTCAGTACCGCAAGCACACTGTTAGAGTGCTGGAAGGTAGCATTTTCTTAAATGATCCAAGTAGCCCTTAAACCCAGAGTATTTTTTTTTGTTGCCATTTTTGCATTATTATGTATAAATATATAAAGCTCAGGAATGTGTAAGCTAAAGTGACATCCGGTATATTCTTCAGTACAACCTTGGTAATATGATGAAGTGGATTTGATTTAATTTTAACTGAGTATACAAACATGCCTAAGCAAAACTTTTTTAAAAAGTGTCACATAGCCAAAGAAATAGCACAGATATGATCACATGATTTTACAGTTATTTTTGGATGTTTTTGTGGTTTTAAGAGAAGTGATAACTTTGGGGCTGACATATCTAAAAAAAACTCAAATGCACAGCGACGCACAGCAGGACTTTCATATAGGCAGTTGTTTTTTATTAAAATCTGTCATTGATTAATGCTACTTTGCCGGCACGAATCTGTGTCATTTAAATTTTAAGGGTTATATTTTTATTAAGCAGATAATACTTGTGCTAGAAAAATAAAATGAAATAAAAAAGGTTGAAAAATTACTTTTTTAAAGAATTGATTTATACTTTGTATTTACAAAGTAAAATAAGTGGTGTGTGTATTTTTTTGAATAAACAGATCATTAATTAATGAAAAAAGTCACAATTTTAATATAACATGATGCTACTATTAATGCTTGTATGTTTTTAGATTTTTTATGAGAGTCAGACACAAGAATGTTTCGAGTGCTCTTGATATCAGTGCAATATCAGAATAAAACGACAAACCTAGAACCATGGAGGGGTCTTCAGTTGTTCATTTGTTGAAGAACCTCGTTGAAGACTCCAGCATTGCTTTTTATGTCTGAAAGGTTAGATCAAACCCTGCTGGGAGGTAAAAATTATCGACTGCAGCATGGAGTCTGGTTGTTTTTGCAAGTGAAGTGGAATTCTTTATAATTATACATAGCTTGGGAAAGTTATTTGAGACTGTAAGCACGAAAAAGTTTAAAAACATTTTTTGATGTATCAGAAATTTATCTACAGTACATTTGATGAAATTATTATTTGCACAGAATTATGTACATGCAAATTTCTTCTAGCATAAACTATTTTCGATAATTTATTAAAAGTTCATTAAGTTTAAAACTACTACTACAAAAAAAGCCATGAACTGAAATAAAATATTGTATAAACTGAATGTTATATTCAGAGATGAAAATATGAAAATAAGTGAAGAAATTGTTTGCATATGAGAAAAAAAACAACCAAATAAAATACATTTTTAAATATTTACTTGTTTCACTTTTTGAATTTAGACTTTTAAATAAAAAAAATTCCCTAAGGATCAAGCAAAAACTACAAAAACAACTCGCACTTTATAAATAAATAAAATACATGGTATAATAATAATAATAATTATTATAATTATTATTATTATTATTATTATTATTATTTTTTATTATATGTAATATTTACTCTGAGGTATGTAGATGTTCAAATAAATGTTTTACATCAGTTATAATAATTTCTATAACCCATGAATTTTTAAGTCAGAAGGTATTGAATAAATTGCCATTTCTTTATAATACTATATTATACTAAATTAACTAGAACTTTATACTGCGGATAATCCACATCATCTAAATGTGATATTTTGTAATGTTATTTTGTAATATATGTAAATGTTGTATTTTTATGGAACGAGTCTCCAGTGTCAGTGTTTTGTTTTTCCATCAGTGAAAAAATTTAAATTTTTTGTTTGTCTATAAATGTTTAGAACTACCTTAACATAAGTGTAACAAGATGGTCATAGAGATATAAAATGTAACATACAAGACATTAAATAGAACTATTAACAGTTAAGTTTTTTTCAATAATAAAAGTATGAATGGAATTGTTAACATATTGCTGTGGTGTAGGATGACACACTTTGGAGGAGGACACACTTTGGTGTGTGTGTGTGTGTGTGTGTGTGTGTGTGTGTGTGTGTGTGTGTGTGTTTTGTAGGCTATTCGTGAGGGTTTTTTTCTACCTGCTATTTGTGACAAAAAAAAACTGAACTAAAAAACCCGATCTCTGCCCTTGTGTTCCATGAGCACAATTCCACCTGCACACGTCTATAAAACCAAAATTATAGCAGTGCAAACACATTATATAAGTTATAGTCGACATCACTTGTGTGAAATTTGCCGGACGTGTGTCTAACAGGGTTTCTACCTGTAAGTGGAAGTAGTTCAGGATAGTGTGGCATTTCGCTGTTTGCTGGTGTTGGATCTTAATGACCCTCTGCTTTTGTGTGTGTGTGCACAGAGGGATGGACCTTTAGGGTTGGGGGGCTTTGGTTCCCCAACGGCCCCCTCTTTTCAAATGCATCCCCCGAGCCGGGCCTGGGAGACGCCGGGTGAGCCGCTGCTCACATCCTCGGAAAAATCAGGGGATGAGAAAAAGTTTATGGAAGCGAGTAGGAGTTTATTCAGCCGGCCCCTCCGCAGGCTCTTTTCACAGCCCTGAGAGGGCGACTGTGTAAGGGAGCAACCAAGCATGCGTGGGGAATAAGCTCGCTCGCCTTCCTACCTGTGACGGCCCCCCTCAAGTGCGCCTAAGAGAGCCACTGAGTCAGGGGGTGGGGGGGGTGAGGGGGCTGATGTGGGGAGGTTGTGGAAGAAGGACAATAGATGGAGGGAACAAACAATCCGGCGAAGTCTATCATTCTGTGCGCTGTTATCTTAGGCGCTGAATGCGAGAGGAGTCCCTCTTTTCTCCCCTGATGGTCAGCAGTGTTTTCAGGAGCCAGCGACACTCCTCTCGCTCCATTCAGTGCCTCTCGACAGGTTCACAAGGGCAACAAGTGCAGTATATTAAAAAAAAAAGTGGGGGGAGAATAGCTTCACTTGTCTGGAGTTGAGGACGCTCAAGTGAGCAGGCAGGGTTCACAAAAAAAAAAATTCTAATGGACTCTTTATTTGCACTCGCCTTTTTTAGAGATAAAAAGTTAAATAAGGGGAAAATATTGATTTATTTAAAAAACTTTGTATATTGAAGAATTTTTTTTTCAAAATTATATGAGATCCTGAAAAAAACAATGTATTAAATGAATTAATAAAAAAAAACGTATTAGTTTGTCAGTGAACTTTTCTTTCTTTCCACTCACTTGCTTCGCCCAGCTTTAGTGAGGGGTAAAGCACCGCTTCCTGGCCACCAGTGCTCTCCTCACAGACGCACCGGTCCCCCTGCCTGTGGGAAAGGGGAAACCATGACTTATCCGAACATATGGTTTCCCAATTCAAGTCAAAATGTCTGAGCCCTGTTGCATCTGG
Organism: Clarias gariepinus; assembly: GCF_024256425.1. Taxonomy (NCBI): domain Eukaryota; kingdom Metazoa; phylum Chordata; class Actinopteri; order Siluriformes; family Clariidae; genus Clarias; species Clarias gariepinus. The sequence goes on along the minus strand of NC_071109.1, from coordinate 28,879,290 downwards.
TGCCATTTTAGTTGGCTAAAAATGCCACACAGGGCTGTGACGAAAGGCGAAGAAGCGCAGGAAAATACAGTCGTTACACACCCATGGGTTCTGTTTCTCACCTCATTAGCCACTGGCCTCCGTGACCAATTAGGCTTTGTCACCGTTGCTGGGGTCATTATGCTCTCATTTCGCAGTGCGCACATTCAGCTGTCTCCGGGGAGAAAACAAAGCCCGGAGTGAAAAACGCTCGCTGCCAGGGAGGCGCAGAGAGGCGATGTCACTTTTAGAAACCGATCGAAAAATTGGACAGAAAGAGATCTCAAAAAGTAATTAGAGCATTTTGTGAGCCATGTCATTGTCATTAGGGGGGGGGGGAGATGGATTTGAGCATGTGTGTGTGGGGGGGGGGGTAACATCTCCATAACTGGAATTTCCGCAAACATCATTGGTCATGTGATGATGACCTAATTTACCAACACCTAACGGGTTGCTAAAAGTTTTACACTCTGTCACCGAATTCGACCACAGACAAGCGATACCACCATGATTCCGGATTATGTTTAACACAGCCAAAGGGTTTAATTCCATTTAAATGCATTGACGACCCTGTGCAGGTCAGCAAATGGCCACCGAGCCCGAACAGAGGACGGAGGGAAAGGGTAGTGCCGGTGTCAATCACCGAGTCAGACAGGACAAAAGGCTGTAATTGGCATGGGTCCACCTCGAACCCCCTTCACATACACCTCACAGCACCCCTGCTGCGACTGACCACAAGCTCACACATACACACACGGCTTAGAGACGCACTCACACACATTCACCATACAACCATGCTGCAGGGACCGTGGCAGAGACAGCATGTTACAACACATTTACAACAGCGTGCAAATGCAGTGCTGCTCAGTGTGATGAGTAATCACACAAGCACAGAGCCGCGGACGAAAACTCTATGTGCATTTGACAAACTGGTGCAAAGGCTCATGGGTGTTCAGTGTGAAAATATAACTTTTTATAGATCTTCCGACCTTCCTTAATTCATTATACATGGATTAGGCATAGTGTTAATGTCTGATTACATCAACTATAAATCAGATTTCCTTGAAAGAGGAAAAAGGTAGGAAGAGGAAGAGGAAGAAGTGAAGGAGAAATAAGGAAAATAATATAAAAAAATTAAAAAGTAGAATAAAAGATGAATAATTTAAATTATATAATTGAAAAAAAAGGAAAAAAAAGGAAATAAAAAAGAAAGAAAGAAATGCAATGCAAATTTAAGGAAGAAAATCAAAAAACAGTGAAAAAAATTTCCCTTAAAAGAAAAAAAACAGGAAGGAGGGAGGAGGGAAGGAAGGAAGATAGAAAAGAGAATTGGAATAAATTAAAAATATTAAAAAAGGTGCGATTAAAATAAAAAAGGGAAATAGATTGAAAAAGGAAAATAATAAATTAAAAGTAAAGGGAAAGAATATATTAGAAGTTATTAAAAAAGAAAATAAATTAGAAAAGGAATAAAGGGAACAAAAAAGATGAAGAAAACAATTTAGAGGCAATTTTTTTATTTAAAAAAATGTGTAGCAGAGCATTTCTTTAACCTATTATTATTATTATTATTATTATTCCAGTATTACTACTACTACTACTACTAATAATAATAATACTCTTGTTTAATAATGTGTTATTTGAACTAGTCACTGCAATAGTTCTCTTAAACATTATATCAGCTGCATCTCTAACTTTCTGAAGTTCTAACTAACTTATTAATTATTGTAATTGTACTAATTCATGTCTGTTTAATAGTTTAAAAAATAATAAACACTTTCACCAAGTTACACCAGTTTGACCTCAGGACGTTAGCCGTGCACCCTTTGGGTGCTGTGTGTTGCAGAGTGAGGCCTCTGTGGATTGGATTCCATGAGAGCTCGATTGGATTGGGATCTAGGGAACTTCAAGACCAAGTCAGTGGCCTTTGCCTGCTGGGCCCTGCTTATGACCATCTGTGGTGCATTGGGCGTTCTGGTGCCTTTCCGTTGTGGCCAGCATTGGCTTCTCTTACCCGTGGGGGGGCCTTTTTATCCCTGTGGGCATAGATGGGCATTGGACATTTACTGGTATATAATTGATAATCAATATTAGTGTGTTAATGTTATGTGATTTTAATGTTAGCTGATCATCTTTCCTGTAAAGTGTTACGGTTACTGTATGTCAGTTCTACTGTACATATCAAGCCCCTTGTTATTTTATGCTTATGATAGACATTGAACAAATAAACTGAATAAGAAGAAACTCATCGTCTATACTGCTTTATCCTGTATACAGGATCACGAGGGCCTGAAGCCTGTCCCAGGAGACTTAGGGCACGAGGCAGGGTACACCCTAGACAGCGTGCCAATCCATCACAGAGCACACACACACACACTCACATGCTCATTTACACACTACGGCCACTTTTGAAACACAGGTTAGCCTAGTCTGCATGTCTTTAGACTGGGGGAGGAAACCGGAGAACCCGGAGAAAACCCACCATCCATAGACCCGAGGCAGGAATTAAACCCGGACCCTGGAGGTGCAAGGTTACAGTGCTAACCAGCTTTTAAGAAGAAATTGAAAAAAGAAAAATGAAGAAAAAAAGACAACTCTTTCTATCAGGGCAAGAAAAAGAAAACAATTACAATGGGCAGATGAACAGGACTATATTCGCTAATGCGAATGCTTTCTTTTTCTAAACCTGGCACACAGAAAGAAAGAAATTATAAACTGTATAATTTATTAATTAAGGTAATGCTGTACATATTTAAAGTCCCACATCACCTTTTCCCTGAGTTTAATGAAACTTTTATTAAAAGTAGGTGTTACCATATTCATCGCCATATGTAACATGTTACCTTTTGTAAGACGTTTAATTAAATTGTTTAACATTTTTACATGTCACTGTTATTGCAGCTTAATTCACATTGATCCATGTAAAAATACAAGATGTTTTAAGTCCATTGACATGTAACAGTGCTTCACCCCTTATTTAATTATTTATGCATGTATGTATTTATTCATTCATTTTATATTAGTTAAAAAAAAATCTCTACCAGAGGTCATCTCTCGCTCTCACTCTCTCCATCTCACTCTGTCTTTCTCTCTCTCTCTGAATGAATGAATGAATGAGTGAATGAATAGGAAACCAGTCCTTAACAGCAGGCTGAACATTAGGCTAATTCCTTGTGTTTAATACAAAAGGAGCAATTATATGCTAATCAGCTCAACTCGGTGCTGGCTCGGCTCCATCCGTCTGTCTCACTGAAGGCACTCACACACACACACACACACACACACACACACATAGGGGAAAATCTGCTTAGATGTGTGTCGAATAAGCATTTGTTAGGAAATGTCAATGTGAAACGGACACTCATGTGGCTTATCTGTGGTGCTGAGATCTCATTAAAGCTCACTGAGCTAATTTCCTTTTGTGAATACACAAATCAGGAGAAACACTTGCCTTTGTTCTCAAACAAACCTGGAGCAAATTTTGAGTTTAATCAGTGTTAAATTAAAGTGGCGGACAGGATGCCTTTCATTACAGTATGTGCTATTAAAATGAAGGATTAGATATTCTTTGATTTCATTTTTAAAAGTTCATTTAAAAAACAAAAAAACTTTATCTAACAACTTTAGGAAAAGGAAGTAAACATTTCATGTTAATGCTAACCATTAGCATGATGCTTCCTGAAAACAAAAGCAAACACAGTGCCTTTCATTCTTTACCCTGTCCCAATTCACCTTCAGACCCCTTTGTTTTAAAATGAACTCCCCTAAGTGGTTTCATTAAGTCCAGAGTCTACCACCCCAAAGCCTCAGCTTTACCCCCTGTTCAATCAGTCCCCACCTCCTCCAAAGAGCCCAAGAGTCTTTCTCCATCAAATGTACATTTACTAGTCGCTAGGCTTGAGACATCTGCTCTGTGCGACCAGTCAATATTGTTCCTCTTGCTCCCCCTCCTTGCTTCAAAGCAGCCAGTTCATTAGCTCTGTCGGCTTTACAAGCGCAAGCTAGCGCCTCTGAAAGTGAGCAGCCACAATGCAGGCCTCATTAGCCAGTGATTTATCATCGGGCAAAAGCCCAGGTTAACCTCTGACCAGCGCGGGCCTCCTTTCACCCTCTCAAAGACTCTATTGTCAGCTCTCCAGGGCTCCTGGCTCCCTGAAAGGAGGAGAAAGATGATCCAGTTAAAGTCACGTTATTCCACTAGCCGTAGCAGAGATAAATGGAGATGGCCTTTGATGGATCGGTTTGATGGCGGACTTTACTTCACAGAAAACCCATGCTTAGCTAACTCTTGCAAAAACATTATTTAGCTAAAATACTGTATGTCATAATATGTGCAAATATATGGGCTGTGTAATTTTACTTTTGCAAATGTTTGTAATGTTTAATCGCTGCAAAGCACAAAATCACACTGTTTTTTGTTTTTTTTTAACAATATACAGTGGAACCTCAGAATATGCATGCCCTCCCTTACGAATTTTTGTCTTAGGAAATTTTTTTTTGTGGGTTTTGTTGCATTATGTGCATGATTTAATGAAGCCAAAGCACCTGGGTCCAAAGAATGGTAGCATGGATGGTATCAAGACGAAAAGGGAGCCACTTTCAGTAAGAAATCATTTCTAAAAAAGAAACCGGTGCCAAGAGGAATAAAAAATTAGGCTAAGGTGAGGTTTAGTGTCTGTTTTATTTAATATTTTACATTTACATATATTTTTTAAATGTTTTGCTTGGATTTGTTTTGATTTTCTACATGCTTTATATGCAAAAATATGATTAGGGTGTTGGAAACTGGTAGTTTTGTTAACATTTTTGGGTGGCTGGAATGGATTACAGGCATGTACATTATTTCTTATGGAAAAAATCACATTACGAATTTTCGCCTTAAGAACTCGCCTACGAAACGAATTAAATTCTTATGATAAAATAATAAAAAATCATAAAAATCATAAAATAACAGTACATTATTGATCAGTAAAGAATAAATATCTCTTCTAGCTGTTCCATTTGCACCAACATTCTGATGATAAATAAAAGCAAGTATGAGCCAGCGTTAGTTTCTTGTAATGTTGTAAAGTCAAATTGTTAGAATTCAATGTTAGCCAAATTACTTTTTAATTAAGTTACATATTAACTTGAGTCCAAGGACAAGTTCTCAGTTACAATAAACACACCTTATGCATATTATAGATTAATAAGTGTGCTAATGTTGGAAAATAATTAGTAAAACCAGGTAGAAAACTGTTATCATGCACCACTAGTCTTCACTTACCGACATAAAAAAAATATATCCATTATATTTTTCTATAAATAGTATATCATTAAAACAGAGGTAAACATAAAAAGTTATAAAACAGTTATTGCTGTATCTGCTGTAATGTTGACAATAACTGATGAAAGCTAAAAAATGACGCTAAGCATGCTAGCAGTTAGGAATTTCCACTTAATTTTTAATAAACTATAACCTAATTAACCTGCTTGAAAACCTGACACATTAATGACCTAATAGAATACTTATAATCATATACTAACATAATAACAAATAAATACAAATAAGCACGAGAGAGATACTAGCCTTCATACCTTGCTAGCATTTTTCTTCAACTGACTTGGTCAAACAAGATAGATTTTTCTTTTGCCGGTTTAGATTAATGAACTCGTTCTAATACCTTATCATTTCTATAATCACTGGAGCTTGCTTTCCACAACCTTAAATGTAACTATAATTGAATTAAAACACGAAAATTAATTACTTTTTTGACTAATTTCTGTGGTACAAAAGGAATAAAAGATTTTGTAATGTTATAGGAAACTTTAGGCATACATAACTTAATTATTTTCCTGTTACAGCACAAGCTTTACATCGAATTTTTACAGTGATTTTGCCCTAACTTGTTTCTTATTATATTTGATTATTCGAGCTAATGTTATGCCTTTATCAAAAAAAATTCCACAGCCTACAAAGAGCCTAAATACAATTTTATTGGTATAAATTAATACCAAAAATGTGTATATCTACATCCATGTATATATCGATGTCCATGACATTATGAGTAAGTTGAGTCCCTATCTGTCACTCCTAGGGTTTGGCAGTCTAATCGTCCGGCTGCATCCTGAGCTTCATTGTACGAGTCTTAATGTGTTAAACTCTGAATCCTTAAACTGCTGTCTCTCTTTGACATGTCGCACAATGAGGATGTTGTGGCTTCCATATGGTCTTCACCCAACCCTCTGCTACGTATAAATCTCGCCATAGACCAGCAGGATAATGCATCACCCGTGATTTGTAAACTGTTTTGTTAACCAGCGTATTATCAGAAAGAAGAAGAAAGGAGGGGTCGCCGTTGAAAATGTGAACAGTTGGTGTGATGTAAGAAATGCAGTGCTGGGGTTTCTTTCCTGTTCACCCTTTTCCCTCCCTCATGCATACACCCACACCGGCGCAGGCTAACGAGGCATGACTGAGTCGTACCAGCTGCTCGGGGCTGTCGCTCACGGGTGGTGCTGCCCCCTGTCAGACCCGTAGTGCTCCACCCATAGAGAAAGAGAGAAGGAAAGACACGGAGCAAGGAGCAGTTTTTCAGTCATCAGTATCTAACTTCGGTCACATTCCAGTCAGGTTTCAGTGAAAGGTAATCATGGACAAGGTAATCATGTAATGGGCACCTAAAGAGATAATTCAGTCAACAATGAAAGTTATAATAAATTTTATCTCTCATCCAAAATGCATATTTAGACAATAACGTGTTTGATGAAATTGCTAAAGAAAGCATGTCAGCCTTTTAATTTAATTCAGTTTCATTTATTCAATTAAATTTCTTTGGCACTTTAAACAATGGACATTGTTGCAAAGCAGCTTTAAATGAATAGAAATTCTGGCTGTAAATGAAAAAGTGTTTTGCTTGTGCATTTACTTTGCCACGTAATTAAACATTCATTTTATGAGGCATGACTAAGTATGCAATTTGCACTAAAGAAGTTTTATGAAATTACACTTAGGCAGTATTAAGCAAAAACATTACCATGTATAATTCAATATGACAGAGGGAGTGCTGTTGTGCTGGATATCGGCATGGCTGTAATGTGGCCATAGGCATGAGGGTACAGTTCCTTAAACACCATTTATTATTAACAGATTATTAATTGTTTGTTTGTTTAACCAGGTATTTTGCTCTACCAACACATATACATCAGTGACAGGCAAAACAAACCACGACTGGTGGTTTTAAGATGACATAACACCATCAGACATATTTTCTTGCTGAAAGTGCTTTTGGGAAGGCGCTGCTCTCTCCTCAGTACTGCGGACCGTACCGACCTACTTAACCAACAGTTAATTAACATCTGTAGAACACCTGGGATGTGGAGTGATGCAGGTAGTAACACAGCCCAGTGCTGTTACTGTCTATTAGTGGAATGGCTCTTGCCCAATCAGATTGCTTGATCAAATAGTTTTATGAGTATATTATAGTGATATTAAAACCAGTGCCAGAAATAAAATCGATTTCAGTCTCAAGATGGACATGAAATGTTTTCATCTGTGCAACATCTATTTTAATAGAAAAATACAGTGTTAGAAATTATACATACAAAGTATGTCTGAGACACTTAATAAGTTCCATATGTTACGTGAAACTGGTCAATAGAGACATTCCTTATGTGTTAGCGATGTTCAGATAGTATAGCTATAAAATAAACTAGATATCAGACATGTCTTGAAAGACTGAATGAATTTGTGATAAAAATTATAGATGGAGAAAGAAACTTGAAGCTGGAAATCATGCACAGTGACACAGATGAGATGTGTGGAAAAATTATATATTGTGTGAAAAACATGTGTGAGAAAACGTTTTAATGTGTGATGGTAAAATTATTTGAAGAGAAAGGAACAAATAAAAAATAAAAAATATTTAGAGTGAGTGAAGTATTGTTTAAGGTTAACTTATTATTTTTTTTTGGTGGGGGGGGATTTTTGCAGTAGAAAATTTGAGGAATTAACAAAGACATGCCTTAGTGATATTGTTTAGTAAAAAACAAATCAATATACATGTATAATAATATTTGTTTATAGAACATATTTAAATTAAGGCCAAAATTTCCACTTTACGTTGAACAAAACCAAATACCTGTGTTTAAGTTAAACTTATTGAACAGACATAAGTATATTTACAAACTTAATTAATTTTAGGAGAAATAGATATAATATCTAAAAGGTACTCAAGTATTCAATATTGAATGGCATTAAACCTACAGTAAATGTGAAATTGTTGTACTTGTTATACTTAAATGAGTTTTTTTTTTTTTTTTTTTTGGTTGCTGGTTTTTAAAAGCAGTACAAAAAAACTGGACTTTACTATTGACAAGGTATATGATGAACGAGAGCACATTACTCCGGCTTTAAAGTCATTGCACTGGCTCCCGATTCGTTTTCATATTGATTTTAAAATTCTCTTATTTGTTTCAAAATCCCTACATGGTCTCGCTCCTCAGTATATGTCAGACATGCTCCAGCCCTACTGCCCTGCTCGCTCTCTTAGGTCGGCTGCTCAGTCTCGATTGGTTGTCCTCAAAACACTGAGAAACCCCACTGGGGGCCGTTCCTTATCTGTCGCGGGTCCTAAACTATGGAATGATCTGCCGTTGCATCTTAGACAGATTGAATCTTTTATGGTTTTTAAGTCATCACTTTTTACTCTTGCTTTCAACTCAGTTTGATTTGTTGACCGATATTCCTGTGTTTTATTAAACTGATACTTATTTGATTTGTGATGTAACCTCTTCTTGTTAGGCTGTGTACAGCACTTTGGCTGACCTTGTTTTTTAAAGTGCTCTATAAATAAAGTTGGATTGAATTGGATGATGTATCAAAAAGTTATAGAACTCTTTCATCGAAAGATTAATTGAAAAACAGTGGGAGGAAAAATCCCCCTTTTAACATTTATTTTGCTAATATTTGCTTTTAGACCTAAATTTTTTTATCCATTTTTTCAGCTTTTTTTTTTTTTTTTTACAATTTTCAACATCTGCACTCAAAAAAGATTGTTGCCTCGTGTAGCCTTTACATATTTCTTTTTTATTACATCATCTTTGTTATATATTTATTTTACTAAAATAAATAAAAGTTTGTAATGTACTTTACTGTATTGAATTAGCTTTACACAAGCATACCATATTTTATCATTATTTATGGTGAGTAAAATAATGGCCACCCTGTTCTGGTCTTATTGCATTACGCTACCCTTAAATCAATTAGATAAAGGTAAAATTGTATTTTAAAAAAGAAATAAAAGTATTGGTAATTTTTTAAATCCTTATTTAAATCCTGTAGCATAAGAGTGGGAAAAAATCAATGAATATAAAATATTGAATATTAAATTTTAAAATATTATTTAGTTTCTATTAGGCTGTTGTCAGTCATATGAACTACTTGGATTCAATCCAAACCTCTGTAAGTCTAAAACACATAAACAGTGTTAACTAGTGTCTAAAGGATAAAAATTTTAATGGTGCTAATGAATATACTGATTGATGTACAAATTTAAACAGTGAACCTAAAACAAAAAAGAAGAAAAAGCATAAAATATTGATGGGGGGGCAAAAACTTACAATAATTTTTTTCTGCTGAAATGAAAAAGAAAAGTTACAATAGAAAACATTTCCAGTTAAAAAAAAAAACTAAACTTTAACATAAAAAAAAATTTAGATTATGTTTGATTAAATATGTATTTAAAAAAGAAATCTATACTGAGGGTTTGTTAAATTTATTGCCTTTAAAGACTCTGTGATTAAACCACACATGCAGTACGTTTCCAGAGTTCTACGATTTCAGTGACTTAACTTCAGCTCCATCTTTTAACCAAAGTGAGCCACAGATTCAGTACGAGATCCAATGCGACAGTCCAATCAGCTGTCCAAAGGCCGAAAAAGTAAAAGAACCCGCTTCCATCCTGTAGAAACTATTTAGTTGTAGTGTAAGCCTGTCAGTAATCCTTTTCTCCTCGGACACAATTTCCAACATTTCCATTCGCCCTGAAGTACTTTTTCGGCATGTTTGATCCCGAAAGTGTCGAAATGAGATTCCAGAAAATACGAGTGGGCCTTTTCAGAGTGTTTATAGGTTTATAAAAACGGCTCTCTTGTGAAGCTCGGAGATGTGTGGTCCCATCGGGCCATTGTCTCAAGCATCACTTGAAACGTCCATCGCGGTTTCAGTAAGTCTGTCGTGCTAAGACTTTAAGGCATTCGCTTTGTAGTGCTTAGTTTAGTTAGCATGCAGAAGATTTGGGACAAAAAAATAAAATCCCTGATACTCTCTCTCTCTCTCTTTCGCTCTTTCTAACACCAACACACACACACACACACACAAACACACCTCTTTACAAAAAAGCTTAAAGAGGGACAAAATGGGAAACTTGTATGTCTGCTAAGCAAACAGAACAATCTAATGGATCCCCTTCTTCTCCTGCACCCATTGCAATTATGCTGAGAATATGGCTCGATTGGTTCACATCGTCAAGACCAGCGCTAATCCGTCACATAGATGTACATATCACATTCAGCAGCATGACTTCACAGCCACCCAGGCAGCCCGAGAGCAGGCGCGGAGACCTCCAGGAGGGAGAAGCGGCCTCCTTCAGCTCTGAATGAGCTAATGGAGGATATGTTAATGGAGCTGGAGATTATGGGATTACCACTCGTCTAACAGTTATTACAGATGTTGGTAAACGGGCATTAAGGGCTTGTCTAATGCTGTCCTATTCATATGATGACCGATCCAGCAGCGCGTTTGATACTGACGATGGGGGAAACAACGTTTTTTGTGCTGTGGTGGGTCCTCGTTCAGACTCACACACAGGACCAAATACACACTCCAACGTATACACAGTTCTAGAGTTGAATCCACAAAGAGGTTTGTTGACACGCTAAGCCTTTTAATTGTAGCAATCTTGTCTAAATTAATCATTTACACCCACAACCCTTTCATCATAATGATATAATTGCAGCTCTACACATACAGTATTCCCTTGTTAATAAACCGCAGGTGAACTGATGGAATCTACACTACAACATTCGCCTCATGAGAATGTCTGTTTCAAAGTAACTAATATCCCCTTTGTAAGCAGTTCTGGCGAGTGAAACGAGTCATTAAGATTATCTCGGCACGACAAAAGAGAGTTTGGAAACGGCAAACAGAGGAGGAAAATCAAACAGCGCTTTGTCTGAGAGTCTTTGGTATGTTAGTGAGGTCCATACCAATTTGGAGATTTATGAACGTTCTCTCACTTTCTCTCTTCTCTGGGAAAATCACAGCTCCTGTCTGTTTCTCTTTTTTCAAATCAGATTCACTATTTACCGCATTAGTTTCAACAGTTCGCCACAAAAACGTGTGTGCAACAATATACGAATCGAGCGCACACACACGTAGCCTTTGCACTCGCCAATGGTAACACAACTTCATAGGAGCGACTATAGCAACCAGATACCGCTGTCTAGAACTCGTCAGCTTTGTATGTACTGTATATTGTGTTGTTCTGCATTGGATGTGACTTTGTAAGAGCTGGAATAAAATATCTGGATGATACACACACTACCGCTTACAAGTTTGGAATCACTTGCGAATTTCTTCTTTTTTGTTTAGTGATTTCTTTTACAACAATACTGGGGATTTCAAAGAAGGTAATTATGTAAGAACAACCCTCTGTTGTTATTTTAAGACACGGAGGTCAACCTTACTGAAACAGTTCTTACAAGAACAGTATTGTGTCAAGTGTATTTGTAAAACCCATCAACAGCATGATGATGAAACTGGCTCTCATGAAGACCTTCCCAGGAAAGCAAGAACAAAACTTACTCCAGCTGCAGAGGAGAAGTTCATTTAGAGTCACCAGCCTCAGAATATAAGAAGCAGAAAAACACCCCCAGAGCATGATGGGGGCAGAAAAACACCCCCAGAGCATGATGCTTCCAGCCCCATGCTTCACTGTAGGTATGGTATTATTAGGATGATACTCATCATTCTTCTTCCTACAAACACGGCGGATGGAGTTAAGACCAAAAAGTTCTACTTTGGTCTCATCTGACCACAGGACTTTCTCCCATGACTCCTCTGGATCATCCAGATGGTCCCTTAAGACGGGCCTGGACATGGGCTGACTTAAGCAGGGGAACCTTCCGTGCGGTGCAAGATTTTAAAACATGATGTCTTAGTGTATTACTGATAGTAGCCTTGGAAACGATGGTCCCAGTTCAAGGTATTGACCAGCTCCTCCCGAGTAGTGTCAGTCTGGGCTGATTTTTCACCATTCTTAGCATCATTGATACCCCATGAGGAGAGATCTTCCGTTGGGCCCCAGTCCGAGAGACATTGATAGTCATCATTAGCCTCTTACATTTTCTGACAATTGCTCCAACAGTTGTTCTTTTTTCACCAAGCTGCGTGGCAATTGCCCTGTAGCCCTTTCCAGCTGTGTGAAGGTCTACAATTTTGTCTCTTGTGTCTTTTAACAGCTCTTTGGTTTTGCCCATGTTGCTACTTAGACTTTGGCTGATTGTGGGGTGCACAGGTGTCTTTATGACAGCTAACAACCTCAAACAGGTACTACTAATTTAGAATCATGAGCAGAGTGTAGCTGGACTATTTAAAAGCAAATAGGTTAAAAGGTCAGAAATCTGGCTGATAAGCAAGTGATCAAATACTTATTTGACACAGTAATTCACAAATAAATTGTTAAAAAATCATACAATGTGATTTCCGGATTTTTCTTTTTAGATTCTGTCTCTCACAGTAAAAATGCACCTATGCTGAAAATTGTAGACCCCTCCATGATTTCTAAGTAAGAGAACTTGCAAAATCACAGGGTGATCAAATACTTATTGACCTCACTGTATATGTGCATATATTATATATATATATATATATATATATATATATATATATATATATATATATATATATATATAATGTGTGTGTGCTAATAATAAAAATGTCTTGACTTACCTTGACTCCCATAGAACTATAAATACTTTAACTATCATTTTAAAATATGTATAAAAAAGTGCAAAATTTACATGCTAAAAAATACACTAAATTTATGACTGATCAGTACTGATTACCCTATAAATGTTTTATACCATACAGCATATAAATGAAATTTTCTCGCCACTTATCTTTAAGAAAATCAAGATCATATACAGAGCGGTCACAGGGGGTTCCTGAATTATAAACTTTTTATTACTTAGTAATGATTTTTCCTTATAATGGTATAACCGGTTAAGTTTCGGTCAGTAAGGTTCCCCAAAGAGCAGATGAAAATCCACACTCCATAGGCATGTTATGTTGCCCTCTGCTGACAAAAAAAGAACATTTGTACGTGCACATCGCCTGGCCGAGTCACCATTTGGATGTTAAATACTTTTAAGAGCATTTCATGGGAAAATGACTGTTGTGAGAAATATGGTTCAGCTGGCAACAATTATTTTCACTCTAACTCATGCAGTAAGTAGCTTCATATTTCTCAAGCAATCATGCTGGAATGTGTATCCTGTGGTCCTGGAAAAGATGTGACTGTTTTTATGAATTATTGGCCTGCATCAAGCAAAATAAAACCATTTTAAAAAATCAATAAATAAACTATTGAAATTGCTGAAATTACTGGAGTTGGGTTAATAACTGTCCAAAATATTATTCAAACCTTAGGAAATGCGTTAAAAAAAAAAAAAAAAAAAAAAAAAAACTGTGATGACTTGATCAAAATGGTAAAGGTTAAATTACTTACTACAGCAGTTTATTTTAAAGTTACATTAGATCTGAGCATATACTGTACAGTTAAATAAAATGTCCTAAACAATAAAAATGCACAGGATCAGTTCTCTGGCTTCCTCTAATCTCCTAAAACCTATTGGTAAAGAATTTAAACCGACCATACTGTATATGGAATGAGTATATCATACATTTGTGAAGAACTGGTGTCCTTTCCACCTCTTGTGAAGTGTTCCTGGGATCTGGATCCACCACAACAGACCAACTTTACTTTTTAAGTAAAGTGCTTACTTAAAATAAAAATGATGTACCCCATGATGTAAAAGGGTGTACCCCACCTCGTGCCCTAAGTCTCCTGGGATAGGATAAAGTGGTATAGACAATGAGTGAGTTAGTGAATTTGCATTTTGTAAAGAAACTTTTTAGAAACTGAAACTGTGCAAAATAACTGGAATATACAAAATCTGAATCGTTAATGCATCTCCCCATGAACTTTGATTGATCTGATTTGTATAAAACCTTTAAATTAACCTCTCAACTAATCTATTTTGGAATGTGGTTTTGTGCATATGATGTGTCTATAAGCACTTTATTCTGTCATAAATTGCCCTGAGGAATTTATACTAAATATGTAATACCAACTTCTCCACAATACACCAAGTTAAGATCCTTTATGCTGAAGCGAATCGCATAAGTGAGTGTGAAGCTCGGATGCTTTCAGCCTTTCCTTATGATCTCCTTGTTCCAGGCTCCATTTCATTAAGAGAAAAGAAAAGAAAAGACAAGAATTGTCATTGTAATATTGCACCACTGTGGCAGTAGCGAAAAGCGGGAGCGATGGGAACCCCAGTGAGTCCAAGGATTTGAGCTTTCTTTTTTTTTATGTTAGCATCTATTTTGTGGTAATAAAACCATATTTAGGGTAAACTAGCGTGAGGTGAGCGTCCCCTGAATAAATGGGGCCTATTCATGTGGGTTTAAGAGGGCAGCGTGGGGCTGCAGGGGGCAGCGTGGGTCCGTGGCTGTGTTCTAATCCCAGTATTTGTGTTCTATCTAGGGCACTTAGCTGGTGTGAAGGATTTCTGTTACGACTTGCTGCTGTGTTCAGGAACTTCTCTTTGCATTAAGAGGAGGAAGAAGAAGAAAATCACCAAATCATGTGGCAAAATGATAAAGTAAAACAGGCTAGCTTATTAGCTATAGCATCAATAAGACCTAGCTTCAAAGACAAATGAAACGTCAGCAGGCAAATTGTAGCGTCGACCTGAAAAATATTTAAAAAGTTCATTTAATGGTTTCCTTTTTTTTTTATCCAATATTTTTTTACAGTATTTAAAATATGCATATAGGTGAACTATTTATAGTCTACAAGCTTAAACCAATTTAGCATTTATGTAGCATTTGAAAATAACTAACCATTGAATATGTGTGTGTAATATGTGTGTCTAAACCGGATAAGGCACTTGTTACAGATGAATAAATGAAAGATATATAAACCATTTCCGTAACCCAAAGTAGTGTAATCATAATTACTTAGATTTTTGATAATAGTGAGCATTATGTAAATGTAAGTGTTTTAATTATTAGCATTTACAACATACAGATGATGGTTTCAGACCTCGACTCTATTCAATCCTCATGAGTTTCTAGGGAATAGGGAATAGGAAGGATGGCATCTAAATCAAACGCAGCGATCACCCCGTGCTCCGAGGAGGATCCTCCTGTTGTCCACAGCGTTTAGAGAAAAGGGACGCGTCTCATACTCGGGTTTGGGGCTGCGCTAATTTAACTGCGTAAAATCGGATTGAAAGTGAGCCAGCGGTGTTTATGTCAGTTCACATCTCGTCAGATTGCGAGGGTGTGAACTGAAGTCGACAGTACCAAGGGCTAATCCAGAACTAAAGGCAAAATAATTAGGGGCCCCATATCTAATCCCTCCTGCTCTTTCTCCTGCTTCTGAATCGCATTAAAATAAAGCAGTGCTGGTGGCTTGCACTTCCCTCCGAGTGCAAACTTCAAATGTGTAAAAAAATAAATAAATAAATAAACGTGACAGATATGAAAAAAACTGAATCATGAGGTTGTTAATAAGCAGCATATATAATCAGACTAAATATAATAGTTGAAAGTAATGACGTAAAAAATAAGTCATATGCCGTTGTAGAGGATATACTAGCCTATTCTTTATTATAGGCCCCAGTTTTATGGGTCCCAAAAATCCCAGACTTCGTAGCATGTAATCAGGTTTCTAATATTTCAAACACTTTGAAGTTTTGGAAGTTTTTATAAGTTTGCATGAAGATGATGAAAGGATATAAGGAGAAACTTAGTGTTTACTTGAATTAAAGAGAATTATAGACTTTATTGATTACTTATATATAGTATATATATATAATATATAATAAGAATGTGCCCGTGACTTCATTTGCATGTAATTTAGTTGCACACTCATAAGCGTGTTTTCAAAAATGTACAGCGCCACCTGTTGAATTTTAAGATGAACTAATAATTTTTTCAAGGTCGATTTTTTTATGATTTAGGGGCGTTTTCCATTTAAAGTTTAAAGTAGCATATCTTCTCTTTGGGGGCCGATTGTAATGAAACAAAGCCTATATGTTACCTCAAGGTTGAACACATAAAATTTGTTTAGTAGTTTTTACGTGATGCGTGCACAAACAAACAGACAAAAATTCCAAAAACCATCCTGATGTATTCTATTACTCACTTTACAGTTTTATTATATGCATAGCTACACATCAGGAATAGGTTTCTCACCTACCATGTGGAAGGCCTGGGTTTGATTTTCCACCCAATGCTCAAACCCCAACCACTCCATGCAGTGCCGATCCCAAACCATTCATACTATCGGCACTGGATGCAGTATGAATGGTTTGCCAAACTAAATTTAGTTTAATGGATTTAAGGTTGCACATACATCAGTACATTCAGATAGACAAAATTAATTGTTCGGATGATTTAGATGTTCATATCCTTAGCTACTTAAAAACCTCTACAAATTCAGTTGCAGTGACATGAAAAAGACATAAAATTCTGAAAGGTTCCCTCAAAGTAGGAGTAACACCCATTAAAAATAAATTCACTCTTTTTTTTCTGCTTTTCCTGCTGCCCATCTAGTCCAGAGCGTCCAGCTTCTCCTGGAGAGTTGATCCCCAGGTGTCCAAAAGCCGACTGTGAGATATGATCTCTACAAATATATGAACCTTCAATTATTCAACGAACCAAGAAAGAACCATATTTCTGTGACCTGATGGATGAAGAGAGTTTTAAAAAGTTCCTTTTTTGCATAGTAAAGATTCCTGAGCAATGCCTAAAAGGGATGGATACACACATAACGTGTATCTATCCCTTTTCCCTTAATAATATATAGATAATATATAGGACACATCTACATCCTGTTAATGTGATGCTATAAATGCTAGAACTGATAGGATGGCTTTGTTGATTATTGGTCTTATTCTTATATTACCCATATAATGCATATTTTATAAAATATTAAGTAATACGTTTAAATGCTATTTTATAGCAATTGTAAATAATCACATTTATTGCATTATTTATTGATTAATTATATTATTTATAAAATCACATTTAAAATTAATAGCCTGCATTGTACAAGTCGATTATTTGGAGTCAAAACTTGTTTCCCCCCCTTTTTTCTGAATTGATTAATTGAATTCATACTGTATATAAACATAATTACAGTACACTGTTGTCCCAAGAGGTTCAGCAGTACGGTATGAAAGTTTGGTTTTAGTTCTTTACCACCAGATGGTGAGCTTGGGTAACTAACATCTCCCAGCAGCCGCAGCACAGTGCACTAAAAACATGACAGTTTTTAAATGATTTTGAATAACAGATTTATAATATTTTATTATTTTATTTTTATATATTTTACTGCAATGCTTTGTTTTAAATAATTTTCTCTGTTTTTGTATATTTCTTTTTTTAATTTTTTTTTAATATAATCCAACATTCAGTTCAGTTTCCCTTTTACTTTATAGATATTTTAACTTTCATGATTTTGTATTTTATTATTATTATTATTATTATTATTATTATTATTACTATTATTAGATATGATCTACAGCCAAACAAGTGTTCAAAACAGTGTGCATGGTGCAAAGGTTTGTACACCCACACTGAATAAATGTATCTGCGTGTCTCTGTTTTGCTCATTATAGAAACAGTCTGACATGAGTTTCCTTTGGCACTGGGCATTTCCTTATTGCTCTCGCTCTTCTTCCTGTGGAGTTCTCTGTGCCTTTCAGTGCCAATAAAGTAGGAATCGCTTGTAGGTTGTAGAGCAGCCTTCATGTCTGTAAGTCTCAGTGAAAGCAGTGTGGCCTCTGTGCCTGTCAGTTGGTGGTGACGTTTAAGTCGGTCGGTCTCAGCAAAGGGCCGTGGGCTCTGTGTGTGTCTGTGCCGGTAAAAGAGAAGTTGCAAATGTTGCAATGAAGGAGGGCCGTAGCACCTTTCAGACAGTAGCACAGAAGGATGTCATCATTTAGATGTCAGTTGTAGTGAAATGGAAGGGGGTATATATTTATTGCATGCATCGAAGGTGATGTGGCCTCTGTTTCTGTAAATTTCAATGAAGGAGAAGTAGGTTTGTTTAAATTAGAAATGTCCATACTGTAAAATACTGAATCATGCAGTACTGAATCATACAATACTGAATCATGCAATACTGGATTTTAGTACAGAATCATTCAAACCTGGATCATTAAATACTGAATTATGCCTGGATCATCCATGCGATACTAAATAATTCAATACTGAATTGTGCAGTACTAAATGATACAGTACTGAATTAGGCAATACTGAATCTTTTAGTACTGATTCATTCAATACCTGCTCATTTAACACTGAATAATTCAATAAAGAATTATGTTAATTTAATGTTGTCATTGAACTGAATCAATCAATATTGAACCATTCATAACTGAATCGTGCAATACTAAATCATCAAATCCAAAAAAATCATTTAATACTGAATTATTCAATACTTAATCACTTAATACTGAAATACCGAATTGTTTAATACTGAATTTTTCAATCCTGGCTCATTCAACAGAGTCATGCAATACTAAACAATTCAATACCAAAGCATGTAATACTGAACTGTGCAATACTGAATTGAGCAATACTAAATTGTTAATACTAAATAATTCAATCCGCATTCATACAGTGTCATGCAATACTGAAAAATTCGATACTGAATTATGTAACACAGAATCGTTCAATATTTAACTATTCATAACTAAAAAAAATAAATATAGAACAAGGTAATACTGAATCATTCAACACTGAATAATATAATACTGAATTGTGCAGTACTGAATCATTTAATACTAAATCATTTAATCCTGGCTTATTTAACATTCACTCAATACTAAAAAAAATCTGAATTATGTAATACTGAATCATGCAATATTGAAACATTCACAACTGTATTATGCAATACTGAAATCAACACTGTTACATGATATTATATAGAAACAAATGTCTATCACATTTGACCAAATTATTCATTATTCTCAGTGTATTTTTTTTTAAACATCACATTTTTGCTCACGTTGTGAAATACCCAAAATATCATTTTACACGGCCCTAAAAGAAAAGAAAACATGGGGAGAAAAAGATGGATGAAAGGCCCTTTGTCAAAGTGAGCTAGAGTGGAATTCTAAGAGTCTGAAATTCTGGGATTTGAACTCATAACATGTTAGTAATGCAGAACCCACTGTTTTATGATACCGTTGCCAAATAAATATTACTGAGCAGCACATGATCAAATAATATCACATAATGCTAAAAAACAAATAATACAGAGTGTTTGTATCTGAAAAGGCAAAGCAGGAACTCAGCCCAGGTCAGGAATGTCAGGCAGGAAGTCCTCCGGCTGCTTCAGAAATAGACTTCCTGTTCTCCACTGCCCCTTTGGGTGTAGGTTGGGCTTCTTTTGAGGTGTTGATAGAGAAGTTGGTCCATTTAGAGCTACAGCTGAGAAAGCCACCATCTGGCACAGGATCTAAGTTAGCACTGGCACGTTAACTGCCGTGTGTGTGTGTGTGTGTGTGTGTGTTGAAGTTTCCAGTTTAGCTACATTTTACAACGGTTACAGGTCCTACAAACCTGATCACAGCATTCGATCTCTTATTTGAGTCAGGATACAGTAAAAAGTAATAAGTTCACCTAAGCTGTATACTTATTTATTCAGTTTAGATTTGTTTAAATCTACAGCAGATTAAAAGTGAAAGCCATAGTGTATCTAATGGAGTGACAGTTCACCTAAAACTAGTGTAAGATATATCATCACTAAGTTTGTCAAAATTAAGGCATACCATAGAAGGCATCATTCGTCTTCAGTCAGCACTCTATCCTGGTTAGGATCTTTTCTTGGCTCTTCTTGAAACACCGGACAGGAGGCGGGAATATACACCCTGGAAGGTCCATGACAGAAGACGATGCACAAAGTTCATATCTTAGGGCATTTTATCATAACTTATTAATCCACCTACCAGCGGGTTACCAGGAGAACCTAAAGGAAACCAATATGGACACAGGGAGATCATGCAACCATTGTAACCCAAGCTCTGGATCGAGAATACTTTGCTAGCTGACTGCCCTCTTTTTAATGAAGAAAACAGTCGGATGTAAAAATGCATTTGGAAGATTTTTTATGCATGAAAATACGTTTTGCTTTTCTGTGATCCTGTAATTTCAGTGTACAGTATGAATTTTGGAAAGTTTGGACACAAGATTGGATTTATTCTTCTGCATTCTAGGACAATATTGAAGATTTCCAAACTGTGAAATAACACGTATGTCATTAAGTAATTAAGAAACAACAGCAGTCAGTTGTTGTCAAGTGCATTTGCACCATGATAAACCTATCTCTCATGAAGACCTTCCCAGGAAAGTGAGACCAAAACTTACCACTGCTGCAGAGGAGAGGTTCATTTAGAGTCACCAGCCTCAGAAATCACCAATTAACAACCAGAACCTCAGATTAGAGCCGTTATAAGGTAAGGGATTTACAGAGCAGAAGTAGCATATATATATATATTATATATACAGTATATATAATAGATAGATAGATATATCAACTGTTTAAAGGAGATTATGGTATATTTTGGATGCCTTCAGCATTGTTTTACAGTGTAGAAAGAAATAAAAATCAGGAATTAGAATTCCATGGAATTAGAAGGTGTGTACTACTCTTTGTCATTAATCATTGTGCTAGACATCATCTCACAGGCCTACCTTAGTAAAAGCTCTGGCTCTGGTTGGCTTGCATGACCATATAACATTATGACTGGTTATGAAGTATGCATGAGACCACAGAAGGGCTCTCAGTGGACATAATGACCAAGTAATAACAATGGCTGTCCCCCCCTGAGAACGGAATCAGTACTAAAATCTAGACATTTCCCTCCTCCATATGCAAAGGCAAAGGCAACTGCTGCTTTCAACGGAAAAGTTCAGTTAGTCTGACATGGCCTTTCATTAGTACGCCATTTTGCGCCATCGACATACAATTGATTCCTATTTTAGGGACACAATGTGGCCAAACAAGGAAGTTATGCCGCAACATTCTCAGCGGGTGTGTTCAAAAAGCAGAATCAGCCCTGAGCAACATTTTATTATAAACATCTTGTGACTTTAATAAAGACTCTTACTTATGTACCATCCTTACACACACACACACACATTATGTTCTCTCTGACATCAGCAGCTTGGTTATTTATCCAGGCAGTGTGCTTGTGTTCTTTCCCAAGAATAAATGAAGTAAACACAGACATGAGGTTGAGGTCAGAGGTCGTGTGGATAAACAGCCTCCTGAAGTGGTCTCAGTGTTTTTTTTCCCTAGGCATGCAGCTGTGGATCGACTTCAAGAGAAGAATACTTTCCTTGTCATTTTAAATACTTTGACCTGAAGGTTATAAGACGATCTGCTCGTCTGTCATTATTTATTTATATCTATGAGCGGCGTTCAAGAAAAAGAGACTTTTGAATGTGCAGAATCTTTAATATATATATATATATATATATATATATATATATATATATATATATATATATATATATATATATATATATATATATATATATAAACAGAACACAGTTATAAGAGTAAAAACTCTATTTATTTCTTTTATATAAAGCACCTTTTCCAGCTTGGATACCATCAAGGCTTTCTCAGTACTCTGGAGCCGTGATCAGACTGTCTGCTTCATGTCCTAAACCCTGGCCTCCCAGGAACACCTTTAATGACCCAAACGTATTGGAGCGAGGTCAGGACTTTATAGGGAATTTGACAAGTTTACAGTTTCCAAAGACAGATAGATCTCTTCCACAAATATGTGATCTCTTCGACAAGATATCCATCGATTTTCAGGTATTTGTTATTCACGGATGTACGACCTTCTTTAAAATGTTTGCACCATTCAAATGTTCAACTGCGGCTAACAGGTTTATCACTGTATTGTGCCTGAAGTCTTCTGTAAATGTCAATCAGTCCATGACTTTATTTAAAAGAAATTTTATCACAAGTCCCAGTTTGACTTGAACACCCCTCATAGCTAAACCAAGGGTAAATTATCATGAAGTGTAACAGAGTTTCAAAGAAATAGACCTTGGAAACAAAGATCAAAATGTATATACTGAAATAAAAAAATACATGTTTTTATTTATATTTATGTTATTTATTAAGATGCTTATGGCAGGACATTGGTGGCTCACTGCTGGTTTCTCTTCTGTGGAAGGCCTGGGTTTAATTTCCACCCAGTGCCCAAACCAAACCTCAACCACTGGATGCAGTGCCGGTCGCAAGCATTGATAAAACGGCATGTCCCTTGTGGTGACCCCTTGAAAAGAGAATCTAAGAACAACAACCAAGATGCTTATAGTAAAACGTGAAATCAATAATGATGTTTTTAAATTCCCATGCAAACATAATTATTATTGTTTTCAAGCTTTCATATTTTGGAGAACAATGTGAAAACGTATTAATCATTTGGTGAAAGTTACATAACTACTTACATAAATGGAAATTACAAGAAGCACACTTTTGGTCATGGTGTCAAAGCCAATAAGCTGTGATTTCAGAGGACAAAAATCAATAATAAAGTCACGTGACTGATGTGAAGCAGGGTTCTTGTTTTAACAACAAGACAGTGAATTCCAGAAAAAGTGTTTTGCTCCTCTATACTTAAGGAATTATTCAATAATTTAAAAAATATGCAAAATACACAAAAATTTTTTTAAATCTCTCATTAAAGATTATCAGTTTATAGGCACTTTTAATAATTGTGGAACGTCCACTAGAAAATACAGTTTTCTTATAGTACTTTTTAATACTTATTTTACAATTTTGTGTACCTGGCAAGTCTGTGTCATATTATACAGCACTTGATGTATTATAGAATATATCATGCATGTATATACATACGGGGGGTCTAAATGCAGGCGTGAAGAGCATTTGTATAAAACTGAGGCATGTCTGAATGACAGAAATGACAGAAAAGTTTTTGATATAATAAAGCTTGAAATGTTACAGGACAGGGCTTAATCTGTTTCCTCATCAGGCTCTATATTTTCTCCCCTTTAACATTAATTCAATTCAATTCAATTCAATTCAATTTTATTTGTATAGCGCTTTTAGCAATTTTCATTGCCGCAAAGCAGCTTTACACAGTCAAAAGAATTATTTAAGTTTGTATGAAATGTGAATTTGTATGAATCAAAATGGTCAGTTTGTCCCTGGTGAGCAAGCCGAGGGCGACAGTGGCAAGGAAAAACTCCCTGAGATGGTAGTAGGAAGAAACCTTGAGAGGAACCAGACTCAACAGGGAACCCATCCTCATTTGGGTAAAACAGAAAGCAGTAAATGATCTGCATTTATACAGTGTGTAGGGTGGGAGGCAGTTCAGCTATAATAGCTGATGTTAATTGCAATAGCTGATGTTAATTGCTGTTACTATGGAGTCCAGGTAGTTATTGAAGACTCAGGTAGACATGTAAGAAGTTCCAGTCATGAACTATCGAACTGTCAAGTCCCCAGAGAAACAGTTGCCAACACCAGTCAAGGCCAGAACCATTTTCTAGGTAGAAAGAATCATTCCCAGACACCAGACGCATCCCAGAGAGACACACGGGGCATCCATGTAACGAGATCTTCAGCCAGAAGCGGGGCACCAGGATGGGTCAGACAGGTCCGGAGGGCAGAGGGAGTCTGGATCACTGGCAGCTACATTAATACCACATAAATCTCAGTTTGTCATGTTATAGAGAAATAAGAAAGTCCTTAAGTTTCTGAAGACTTTCCCGTGGTGGAAAACCATTTGTTCCAATGACGGTGGCAGTGCTGGAGGCTCCTTCTACAAATGCTACACAACAGAAACCACCATTATACTGAAAACTATTTCTGACCTGGTTAAAAAAAAAAAATTCTGTTTATTATCAATCTTAGATCCTAAATTTCGCATCTGTCGCACAGTGATGGCATTAATAAAAACTTTGAGTTGCCAGTTTAGAAAGTAACCAGCACCGTCTGACTAATCAGAATTTAAAAACATCTTTTACTTTTCATTTGTATCCATTACAGTAATGAGTTCTGGAACCATTTATAGTCATAAACTAATTAATAACGACATCCCTGAAGCCTTAACACACTTCTCCAGCTTGTGAATGCTTTGACCTGGATATCATTCTCTAAGCTAATCTGAACTGAACTGAACTGAACTGGCCATTTATCCAAGGCTGTCTGTTTTAGTCTGGGAGATTTAAATAAGGCTGGCGTGAGGGCACAGACTCTGTGCTGGACATAAACTCACTCCCACCCTAACAATTCTACATCTGGATCCTTTCTACTAACCAAGTCCCCTCCCTTTGTCCCTCTCTCTCTACTGCTCTGTCTCTTTTTCTCCCTCCCTCGTCCCTTTCTCTCTCTCTCTCTCTCTCTCTCGCTCTCTCTCCCTCCCTTCCTGTCGACCATGGAGTGGAGGATGTGTCTGGAAGAGGGGCAGAGGAAGACTGGAGGAAGGCAGCAGAGCGGCTATGTACCCCCTCTTCTCTTCCCCCTGTTTTCTCTCTCCGCGTGTGTGCTGCTGGCCCTCAGCGAAGGGCTCCTTCTACACAACCCGAGAAGACGACAACTGAACTCCGGACAAACCTGAACCTAAATGTCACAAGGAAACCAGAATGGCTGTGACAATCCTGAAGGTACAGCTCTACCTTTTCACTATGCACTTTTCTGCATGTTTGCCAAGCCATTGTTTCGGCACTACTAAGCTGTAACAATAACTACAGCTAATGCAGAGACGCAGGGAAAAAAAAGAGAGGAAGGGTTGACTACCTAACAGCAGAATTGAGATTCAGCATCATGAGATACTGGATACTGAGCTGAGTCATTCCTGACAGCCAGAGTAATTCGGTAAACTGTAGGGCTGGAGACACTAATGTCAAACGCTCACATGCTGCTCGAAATGATGTCAGTCTGATGACCACAGAGAAGGATGAACAGGCTTATTCATTTAAAACTCTCATGAGAGTTGGTCAAGGTTCTTATATAACATCAGAGTATGGATATACACACTACAGCTCAGTATCTTAGTTGTACTTCTTGTGCGATGCACAGGTCACGGGTATACATGTCAGGAATGCAAAACAAACCACATGCTTTATTGCTGGGGAAAGGAGGACGAAGTCAGTTATCGCTGCAGTATAGGTTTCAGTGTAGGTGTTACAGCGTGTCCCTAGATGAACAGTTTCTAGATGAAAAGTTATTAAGGTTTGCTGTCGGTATGGGATATAATACAAGCAATTGAAAGGTGCTTGTACCACAGCTTGGTTGTTAAGCTAAAATGATGACATTTTAGATTTAAAAATGCGTACGGCCCATACATACTGTAGTATCAGTGCTGAAAGTGTCTCACATAGGTGAAAAGTAAATTATCAGCTAGGATTATATAATATATGAAAATATGCATACACATTTATATTTTTATCAGACAAAAAGGAACACATTTGCAAAATACGATTTTACGCTCTTTTAGTATGTAGTGTCCGTAACCTTTGAATTCAAATCCTTCAATGATCTTAATTGTCATTCAGATGAAACTTGTCAAATTAAGATTTCACATGAAAAGACACAAACCTGGAAAAGTGTATTATTCAAAAATGCTAAATTGTTTACATAAATTTGGCATAGTGGAGGACACTACAGATTTTTTGCTTTTTAAGCTTTTACCAAAAAACTATTTTTAAACCAGAATTATTAAAGGTCATATGCTTTTAGAAGCCAAATGGCCGAAGTTAGCAACCTAAAATAATACTATATTTCGAGTCTAACATGTAATATGTGTCAGTAGGTCAAGTAAGGTTAGACAATGCATTACATCATAGATCTCATCAAAAGCATGACAATGATGTAAGGAACTTGTGGCTCTCTTCTGACATTTCTGTCACTAAACACTGGACATGCTAATATACTGTACAACCTGGGCTAGAAAGAAATCATCTTCATTTATATCATTGTTTGTATTTTCAAATTAAATGTTACTGGTGTTGTTGCACTTCTTTTCACAAAAGTCCAAACTTGTCCAAAATATATGATATGATGTACTGAATTTTATTTTATTTTAGTCAACTATACAAACTATGACTAAAATAACAATAACAATAATAATAATAATATGTTCTGAAAACATTTTTGCGACTTCATTCCCATATTCCGGTAGTGGTAAATTTTACACATTATAAAAGTGATAAGAACTTTTGTTCTACCTGATGAACAACTGACAGATTATTTAGGCTTTAGGGGTTTTAACATCACATAATGTGAAATAAACCAATATAGATGCCTGTTTCTCTTTGAAATGCATGACGGTTTAGCTCGGATAGCTCATTTATACGAGGCAATCAAACGACACATATAATGTGGTTACTGTAGTGTACAATAATGTGCAAAAGTCTTAGGCACCCTGTGTTTTTGTTATAAACTTTGTTTTAGAGTCTTTTTTTTTTTACATCATTATTGAGTCAGGACAAAAACATCAGTAAAAAGTAAGGACAGTATTATATTATAATATTATCAGTGACCGATTTTAAGACCAAATAATAATAATAATAATAATAAGATGCTGGGTTTTGCATACAAAACATAAGCAGTTGTAACAGTGAAAATTCTGTTTGAACTCTGGGTGCTTCTGCAGGAGCACTGCACAGATTGTACCTGACATTAAGCATTGTCACATCAAATACTTACTTTGTTTCATCAATTATTGCTTCCTTGCCTTTATATGTTTTTTTTTTTATTACAGAAAGTACTGTGTATCTTTTTAAAATTAGGGGGAAAAAAATAGGGGAAAAGTGGAAGCTCAACAGTTAAACCTTTGTCTGACTAGTCCACTGATTGGAAGGTGGTTCCAACAAGCAATCATGGCTTGGTACTTGACCAAAAGCAATATCGCTCAAATGCCAACGGGAGTAAATGTTAACCCTAAGGAATACCCATGACATCTCATTACAAAGAAACCACAACCACCAAATAGTTTCTGAGAGAAAGCACTTAAGTAGAAATCTCATCAAGTTAGTGGCATCAGACAAAAAATATTTTTAAAAGATTGAATTAGCACACAAATCTACAAAAACATTGCATGTAAAATATACCATGTACATACTGTACAGTATAAGCTGAATAAAGCTTTCTTCTTTGGGGTGCCAGATTCCCCGGCAGCAGGTGAGGAGGTGTGGCCGGAATTGGAGCGGGCAGAATGCTTGGCACGGGGAGCAGCTCTTAAATGGGCTTCGGGTGTGTTTTGCCGCCCAGAACACCTCGAAAGGCTCGCACATTACAAGAAGAGGGAGAGTCAAAGGACAGCATCCATAAACTCTAGGTTAAAGGTAGAGTTCTTTATAACTTTTATTTGTGTCAAAATGAATGAATGTTTTCTGAAATTACTTGTTCTGCAATTAAGAAAAAGTCTAGAAGTCTGAGTCCATTAGAAAGAATTGTTCCTGTTTTATCATCCTACAAGCATGGAGCAGTAGGTAGCGTTGCCTTACACCTTTAAGGTTCAATCAATAGTGGTTCTACCCAAGTCCATTTGGGGTTTCCTCTAGGTTTCTTGGCTTTCTGCTGACTTTACAAATACATACCAGTGGGTGGATTGGCTGTGTGTGTATGTCCTGTGACGGACTGGCATCCAAGCCATTGTGTATAAAACCTAGAACCCAGTGTTCCTGGAATATCTGTGTTCAAGTGTTTAGTGGTGAAATCTTAAAAAAGAAAACTATCATTATGAAAAACAGTTCTTGTTAGTGAACTCTTGATTTTGTATGCTATTGGACATATGTTTTAGCACAAAAATCATTCGTGACTCTTGAATTCTTTCCGTGGCTTTTTTGCAGTCGGTCGTTCAGTCCTATCTAGAAGGTGTAGACTGGGGACTGGGACAGCTTAGAGAGGCCCGTGCTGAGCTGAGAGACGTGTCTCACGCTATGAAGTTGGTGAGACTCGAATCTAGTAAGAACGCTGAAAGCATTAACGTGCTGGACGCGCTAAGAGAGACGTCCATCGATCACTGTCAGCTGCTGGCTGCCGTTACGAACCTGCCACATCTCCACTCAGGTTTGGTTTTATTCTGATATTATTTGCCTCATAGTTACATTTATTTACAAGGTGGACATGTCTGGCTAAGGCAAATCTTGAAAGGAATTTCATGCAATTACATCATCACACATATTTTGGGTTGAAATATTTTCAATATCTCTGTCCTCACTAACCGAATAACATTACAATTTCATGTTTGTTTTAATATTATTTTAATTAACAGACCTTATAATTTAGGGTCCTACATGTTAACCATTACACCATGGAACCAGAACACGACATTATCTACAGTACCAATCATGTTGCCATTATCGTTAATGACAGTACTGTAGCTTCAGATGTTAGTTAGACCCCATTACCGCACATCTCGTTTCAGTTTACTGCTAATGGCCCACCTGCTAAATTCCCATTTTAACGCTACTCAGGGAACAGCTGAGAGAATTTTAGATGCGATGCCTGCAGGAAATTTGCAATATGCTAGTCATAAAAAACTGGTTGTTCGTTTTCCTGGAAGCC
Organism: Clarias gariepinus; assembly: GCF_024256425.1. NCBI lineage: Eukaryota > Metazoa > Chordata > Actinopteri > Siluriformes > Clariidae > Clarias > Clarias gariepinus. Next base: position 28,850,368 of record NC_071109.1, on the reverse strand, counting down.
AGAAAGCGTTGAGAGCAAATGACTGTCACCCACTGAGCAGAGTGTAAAATGCGAAGCAATTCACTGGAGGTTTTATAGTTTCATTTAAACAGCCCCACTGCAAGGAGCTCAGCTAAATGACATGAAACATCTGTATCTACTTAGGCCATTACTGTGTTCTTTTTTCCCATTGTTTTACTATATGTCTCCATATGCACGCAAATTGGAATAGCAATATAATGTAAATAAAATGCCCTAAAAGATTCATTAAATATGCATCACCATTATAGAGTGATCAGCATCTCAAGAGCAAAAGGACTCACTGGGATCTGTGGCTGGAAAGCCATGACAGCATGACTGGCCAGTCGTTTCTTTTCTTTTGATGAGAGGGAAACTACCAGATGATACGTACCTGGTTGATCACCAATACGCAGTAGCAATACAGTGCTGCTACTTACATCTTTATTTGGTTAATGCTCATAGGTGTATCTGTCTAATCAGTACATATATCTCTCAGAAATGGAGAGAACCAGAACAATCCGAGACGTAGAAATGCATGGTGCGTGAATTCTGGCTCTGACAAATAAGTTCCTTAAGCTGAGCCAAATCGCTCAACTTTATAATTATTCTCACTAAAGTATGCATGTGGAACTGTGAATTGCATGTGAATTTATTTCCCTAAAAACAAAGAAAGTCAGCACAGTTAAAACCTAAAAAACAGTTAATAAGGCTGAAGGAATCAATATTGTTCATGCTATGAAGGTCGTCTTTATTTTTAATACAACATTTACCTAATATCTAAACTCTTTCACAAAATGAAAGTAAAAACCTTCCACTTACATGAGTCACAGGACTGGTGCACACCACTAGTCTGAACCAAGCCTTTCTGGCAAAAATGTGGAATAGTGCAACACTTACTTGTAACTGTATTTGTGTCTGTTCGGAGCACATTGGTATTTTAACTAAATTAGGGGTGAAAGAATCCAGAACATTTGGTACATTTGCTGCTTTGGCATGTGTTTTTATTCAAAGCGGCTTACAAACGAGGCAGATTCCAGGCACAGAGCTGAGACTTAAGGGCGTAAGATCTTTAATGGCTTTGCTCAAGGGTTCAACTGTGATGCAATTCTGGGCACTAAACTTTTTCTAACCTTCTGGGGTCTGATACAAATTGTGCTTAAAATGTTAAAATTTTTCCTCATACTTTTTACACTGCTAGACGTTCAGTCACATGACACATCCACCATGATATGTATCTCATTGTGCTTCCTTATGTGTTTGGATTTTCCCAGTGAAGAGCATGGTGATAGAAACAGAGCGCCTGGTGGAGTCTCGCCGGTTACTGGAAGCACATGCTCGCCTAATGGAGTTGGAACGCTGGCAGGATGAGGTTCTTCTTCAGATCCATGCACTCAGAGGCTCATCCCGAACCTTGCTGAGCCCCGAAGATGATGCACTGGTGCAGGACTATTTTTCAGGAGTGGGTCGGCTGGTGGAGGCCCTGGCGAAAGAGCTGTGGGCTGTAGTGGGGAGCGGACTCACTCTCTCCCTGCAGAACCCCACGCCGTTTGTGTCGGCAGTACGCATTGTGGAACGAGAGGAAGCTCTCGATCAGTACTTTCTAGAAGAGAGGCAGTGCCCATCTGGTGAAAGGTATGGCAGGCCCATGCCTCCAGAAAGGCCTCGCTGCTGGAGAGAACGCTTCTTTAAGGTTTGATTTATTCTAATGATGAAATTAAATGTAAGAAAGCAGTTAAACCCTTTGTAAAGTGATTTCAATCATTAATATGTAGGATGATAATGAGACATGGTTAAAAAATAGCATTTACTATCCTTCATTTTGGGTTCTCAGTTCATTCTGTGTATAAGGATGGACTAATAAAACTCTATTAGCTTGTGCTGCAGTTCCATGGTTTGGTTGCCAGGAAACATAACAGCATAAACGTAAAATTAATTTAATGCTAGAACAAGCTAGTTTGTTGTTTCGTACACAAGGGAAATGAACAAATATATGATTATTATCTCATCTTCTCCTCTTGGATTTTCTCTTCTGCACTTCTAATTTCTATTGTCGACAAAATTTCAATAAATCAATGACCATCGTTTTTCCTACGCCTCATTGCAGAATGCAGTATAATGTGCTTAATTTTCCTCAGTTTCATCAGCGTTTCTACATATCTGCACAGTCCTTATTCTGCTCTCTATGTACGCTGAATAATCTGCCTAGTAAAACCAGGTTCCAGCTGATACCCAGTGCAGAGAGCCAATCAGATGGCAATCTTAAGATTTTCAGCTCTGGCTGAGATAAATCTACAGGCAAATGTAATGGTTCTCACACTTCCACTGAAGCCTGGAACACTTTGATGGATTGATTTCTGCTTAAACGGACACAGGCTATCAAGGCCACCTGAGTCAACACAGAAAGTAATATATACATGAATGAAAGCAACTTCTCTTGTTCACAGTAATGTACATGAGATTAGGTTAGTTAATGGTCAGTTAGTTATCAGTTGGCTGCTGGTTAGTTGTCGGTTACTCAGCTGAAGGTTCTCTCGCTCACACTGTACATGAGATAAGTTAGCTGTAGTTAACTTGTAGTTAACTCGCTCACACTGTACATGAGATATGTTAGCTGAGATAAGTTAGCTGTTAAGCTGTCAATTAGCTGTCAGTTAGTTGTAGGTCAGCAGGAGGTGTAAGGTTTTGTAACATAATGTGAACGTTTTCCATGCCTCTATGCCCATAAAGCAGCCCCCTCATTGTGCTTCCTAATGCCTTATATGGTGACACTTCCTATAGCCTGTGTCCAGACAAATATGCATACAAATATGCTCGTGTTTGCAGGGCACCTGGCCAAAAGCTTAAGTATGCTCTTTTTGCTGATATTAAACAGACTTCAGACACATCATGTGTATGTGTGTGTTTGTCCCTCTGCTAGGTAAGCAAAATGAGGTGTGGCGGATTTAACAAGCAATAACTCTTTATCTTTTAACGCATGTTAAAACTTGTGAAAAATTTGCAGTCTTCTTAAACTTAACAGGTTAGCTGTCAATTAGCTTTAGGTTAGCTGCTGGTTAGCTGTAGGTTAGCTGTCAGTTAGCTGCCACTTAACTGTAGGTTAGCTGTCAGTTAGCTGTATGTTAGCTAATGGTTGGCTGTCAGTTAGCTGTAAGTTAGCTCTCAGTTAGCTGCCAGTTAGCTGTATGTTAGCTAATGGTTGGCTGTCAGTTAGCTGTAAGTTAGCTCTCAGTTAGCTGCCAGTTAGCTGTATGTTAGCTAATGGTTGGCTGTCAGTTAGCTGAAGGTTAGCTGTTGGTTAACAACATATACAAGTAATCTATTTTTTCATTTGAATTATAATATAATATAATATAATATAATATAATATAATTCAAATGAAAAAAATAGATTACTTGTATACATAATAATAATATATATATATATATATATATATATATATATATATATATATATATTACATAATAATATAATATAATACAATACAATACAATACAATATAATATAATATAAAGGCACCCATATTGCCCATAACTGGTAGTGACTGTTAGCTGTAGGTTAACTGTCTGTTAGCTACCTAAACAAGAAGAAAGCCAAATTAAGGATTTTATCATGGAATTTTTGCTTTTGGAACTATTAACAGGTTGTAAAGGGTTCTGCTCAACATGAGTATGTTCTGGCTAAGTCCATTTTTACTCGAAAACCAAAAATGTCCCATACACAACATTAATTAGCCAGTATGGCGCATAGTGATGAGACGGAGGCACTGTGCTGATGTGTTTTTTTATATTTTTAAATTGGTACAGTGACAAAATAACTTTATATAAAATGAATAAGGTATGTATTGTGTGTTTCTCAGGTGTTGGAGGAGGCGGTTGCAGCTCGTTTCCGCAGCGCGTCGTACTTACACACTCGAGGCCCCGGCCTTGCTGGCCACCTTTCAGCCCTGCAGCACAGCATCATGGGAGACTTGGCTACAGTGCGCAACCTGCTGGAGCAGTGCGTTCCTCCACATTACCAACTCACCAAAGCGTATCTACGTGCATGCCACCGCTGCCTGCAGATCCATTTAGGACAAATCACTGGCTGGGAGCTGCAAAGTGGGGAGATCTTTGCTGTCCTTAATTGGGTTGTTCACATCTACAAAAGGTAAGGAGGCTGTATCTGTGTTTTTTATGCACTTAATTTCGTTGAAGAGCTCAGAAAGAAGTTCCTGATATGTGGCTCTTGTACACAGTAATTCCCTTCACATAGTGTATCTTTTTAACTCTTTTTTGAAGTTAATACACAAAAGATGCAATTGTGAACTTTGTTTCAAATGATCCAGCTTGAATTTTTTCCCAATGTATTAGGAACATTCAGGTCAAGCCAAGATCTAGGATGAAATTTCTAGTGAATGAAACCAATATTTACCGGCATTTACAGTTGACAAATGAGCACAGTACAGACTCTTAGCCGCAATTTTTTTTCAATAAATGATGATTCCGAACGAGGTGGCTTGGACCCCACTGCTGTTGTTCTTGTAAACATTTATAGAGTGGAATGCCTGATCCTTAAAAGTCCATGGATAACTTGTCGCCAACTTGCAGAAGAGACATCGTCTGTCAGTGGCAACTGTACACACAATCATTCACCAACACCACTTGCAGAATACAGGAACTCATCCAGGAGTTATTGCCACATACCCCAGACAGTCCTGACCATTCCATTTGCACATGTTTGGGCCATTAAAGGAGTTTCTGACGTGTTTTGGCGTACCAAGAAGATTTTCTACCTTGATGGTATTCAAGCGCTAGTAAAAAAAAAAAAAAAAAAACTAGGAAAAGTGCATTAGTGTAGCAGGGGATTATATAGAGAAATAAAGGGAAATTACTCTAATAACTGTATTTGTTATTCTGCACAATCGAAATTCCCAGTTTGACTTGTAATTATTCTTGTTATGCATTTTTGTTTGTTTGTTTGTTTGTTTGTGTGCTTTTATATGGTTATTATATTAGACCATTAAATACACCTTGCTAAACCCATGCAACCTTGGAGCTTTAATTGTTTCATACTCGTATAGTGATTCATTTATTTATTTTTTTTGTTTATTTTGTGTGCATTTGTTAAAGACTCTCAATATTTGCTCCTGTAGCACAGAAATGATGGGTGACCCCAGCCTTGCTGCTCATCTTGACCTGGAAGAAATAGGCCCTCTGATATCTCTGGAAGGTTTGGAACAACTGCAGAACAAATACGTTCAGTGTGTTCGGGTGAGACACCATTTGCCATTTGTCGCACAAGGGAAATATTAAATCACAGAAAACATCTGAGGAATGTAGGGCTGTATGGCTAAAGTCTTTGTGTGTGAATCTTCCTGTAGAAAAGCCTCTCTGAATGGATGCAGAAGGCGCTGGAGGTCGAGCTTACAGACTGGCAAAGGGATCAGGAGCCTGATATTGACCATGAGGGCTGCTATCATACCAGCCTTCCTACAATCATCACTCAGGTTAGTGCAGAGATTCCTTACACCATTACATACTGACTGTGAATATTAAAATAGTTCATTTACACCAAAGATTAAAGGAAATGTATTTAGTTCAGCTGTATTTGTATAGCACTTTTAACAATAGACATTTCAGCTTTACAGGAATAGAAATTCTGAATATACAATACTGTAAATTCGTGTTTTGCTTTCAAAGAGCCAGATTTGCTTATACTGTATTTTTACAGGATATTTATCTAGTATTGAGGAATAGTTGAGAATAGTTCTTCAGGCTTCTTGATGGACTGTTTTGGCTTTCTTTTCTTGGCAAATCTTTGCCTCTCCAGTCCAGTCCCTGTACCTAGGCAGTTTCAAAAGAATGTTTTTGGTTTGTTAAGGCCACATTGTGACCAATGAATCAATCAAGCTTTAAAAAAGCATCTAACTTAAGGGATGAACCAGTGAGAAACACGTGCAGATGATGGCTGATGAGGAGTGACTGCTGAGTTATTGGAACAGACGGGAGGGGAAATGAGGTTGCTGCTGAGGTTGTTCCATAAATAACCCTTTTTGTAAATGGTATCTTCAGGCACTTCCCAGCCTGTCATAGTAAACCATTTGTTCTTTTTTTGTTAATTTCCATCTACATGATTTAGTTTCATATTAAGAAATAAAGGGTTTCTGAAGATGTTTGCACAGTGAACTTATTTTGGTAATGCCAGATAGTGTAACTATAAATAAAGCCCTTCTGTGTTCTGAGATAAGGCATGCCCTTATATAATAGGAAATCTCCTTGAGTTGATATAAGGTCTACTTGGTTGAGTTGCAGATGATGGCAGATGATGAGTGTTCACTGATGGAGACTTTTTTTACTGATTGCAGTCACAACCCATCATAGTGATTTTGTGTGTATCAATGCAATCCATACCATCTGTTGAATTCCCAAATCTAATTGGTCAGAACAGCAGCTTTAACAGCAAAAAATCACCAAATTAGCTAAATAGTAGAAAGCTTAGTAGCAAACTAATGGAAAACAAACATCTTTTACAAATAAAATCCTAACATATTATTTATTTGATAAAAGGAGTCTCCAGTCTCAGTGCTTTGTAACAGTTAGAGGAAAAGCTGTAACCACTGGAAAGGGCTTGGTGGTGTCTTGGTCACATGACAAGCTAGAGAGGAAATGACTGTTTAAAGTTTCTGTTGCATAAGTGATAAAAGGAGCTAAAAAAAAGCATTTATTTATTGAGTAAAACTATTTATAATTTGTCCTTGTACTGTTAGATGTTGGAGGAGAATGCACGTGTCGCTCTGATGATCAGTGAAAGTCTGCGGGATCAGACAATCCAGATGGGTCTGTTTGAAATGGAAACCCTTTTATCCAGGTTTGTGTTTTTACACAGTAAAGAAACATGTCCTTATTGTGGAAGTCCAGAAAAACTACTTTAGAAAAATGGTACCAAATAATACCTTTCATTCAGTTCAGTTTGTTCATCAGTGGTCTTTAAGGGCTAACCATCAACTTGAATGTATTATTAAGGTACCATGCTCCTTCTAACCCCTGGATGTGTACTGTTCCTGTAAATCCTATTTAGATTTCGAGACGCTATCATAGAATTCAGTAAAGAGCATCGAAATGATCCAGTGGGGAACAAAAACAAATTCTACCTCCATTACCTCCTGGCTTGCATCAGCAACTGCATCATCCTCAAGTGAGATGGTGAACAAGTATCTTTTTTGTTTTTTTTGGTTTGGGTTTTACTACAGTATGTCCATGTTTGTTCTGCTGACATAACACACCTTAAGCTCTGCCCAGTGAATGGGATGTTCATGGGCCTATATCTCACTATATGTTTCTCCAGGATGTCCACGGAGACCCTTCACCAGCAGGTTAGCTCCCGTCAATCAGTAAGGTTTTCACGGATTCCCCCCGGGTCGCTGGCTGCTCTGGATCGGGCCGTCAGGAAAGCGTGTCGCCTCGTGATGGACCAGCTCCTCCTGGATCTTCAGCCACATTTGCAAGGGCTCTTGTCACGTTCCTGGCTGGTCCAGGGAGATGTTATCCCTAAGGTGTGCGGTGTTCTGGAGCGCCATTGTGAACTATATGGCCGGGTGCGCTCACCTTGCAGAGAGGTTGGTGTTTGCAACTATCAAACTCACTCACTCACTCTGTCATCAAGTATACCGCTTTATCCTGTATACAGGGTCTGGAAGCTATCCAGGAGACTTAGGGCACGAGATGGGGTACACCCTGGATGGGTAAAGAGTACAGGGCGCACACGTGTGTATTTACACACTATGGGAAATTTGAGGATTGACAGTTAGTCTGTCTTTGGACTGTGGGAGAAGAACTCCTTGGAAATAAACCCGAGGCAGGAATCGAACCCGAACCCTGGAGGTGCAGGGCGACAGTCCTAACCATTACGCCACCATGCCGCCATAATCATCACACTAAATATAATCGAGCACTTAGAATCAGTTAGATTATATTTGTGGTTGTCTGGAAGAACCCATTAGATATGTCTAAATTCTGGCAAATGGCCAACAGTGTGTTTTTTTTATGTTGATGATGATCATGTTATTTTATGGTTTTATGATCATTATTTTAAAGTAAAAGAAAAAAACTTGATTAAGTAAAAAAAAAAAAAATCTTCATCAATTATAATTATAATGATGACAGTGATGAACACATCCATGTAATTGTATGAAATGTCAGTCAGGCCTGCTGTGTATATTGCCTAGTCCTTTATAGAAACAAAACACCTTCACGCAATGCAGTATAAATGCAACTCATGATCATGCAACATTTGATTGCACCACATGCAATGTAGTCAGTCATCAGTCTACTAACCAAGTATGAAGTATTCACAGACTCTTAACATGTTGATGCATTTATAGAATTGAATGTAAAAAGTTCCGTTAGCCCATTTAAAGTGAGCTTATTACTCATTACTCAAATCAAATCAAATCACTTTTATTGTCGCATCACGTTACTGGTACACTGGTACAGTACATGTGAGTGAAATTCTTGTGTGCAAGCTACAAAAGCAATAGTGGTGTACAATTATAAGAATAAATATGCATGAAAATAAATATGCATATGAATAAGTAGAGTAATGTACTTATGTGACTGTACAGAGGCTGCAGGAGGAGTGCCAGTGGCTGACGGTGGTGGAGTATGTGCGCGCGCTGATGCAGAAGAAGCTGATCTGCCGAAGCGATGAGGAGAGGCAGTTGTTAGCTCAGCAGATGGTCCAGGATGCCCAGCAGCTGAGGGAACATTTCCAGAGCATGGTGAGAATGCACATAGCATACTGCATAAAAATGGTTTGCAAACTGGAGCACATTCGCTGGCACAGAAATAGACACAGTTTACTGTATATCACTGATCCAGCCCTGATGAACAGGATACTCAAGTCCAAAGTCATTACTCCTAACTTATTTGATTATGTTAGATATTGAGTGCATTGTAAATGTAATATGCCTCACTCGACCAATCGAGGCAGTCTGATTCACTAGACGTTCCACATTTGCTTAATTAGCTTTAATTTCCTGATTAGCCATGTTAGCATGCATGTTTGATTTTTAGTCTTACAGTTCCTTTAAAACTGTCTATTTATCTTCAGGAAGTTGACGGGACAATCAGCGAGGTGAATCCCACAGCTCTGATCCCTGTGCTGGCCGATTTAATCAAGTTAAAAGATCCTGGCATGCTAACACTCGAGGTGTCAGGGTTGATATCCAAGTACCCCGACATCAGGTAGGTGCCCCCCCGCTAACAATTATAGTTTAAAGTTCTCTAAATGATTCAATTTTATGGAGTTTTCTTTTAAAGAATATCTTTTAAAGGGTTTCAGAGGTGTGTGTTTAATAAATCATATATATTTTTAATCATTTTGACAAAATGTTCTTACAATTTACTGTAGTTGAATTATTTTATTTCTAGAAGCATTAACATGCTTTTGTCTCAAATGAGTGCAGGTAAACTAATAATTTTTTTAAACGTCTGTTTCTATACATAGATGTAAAATACAAGGTGCGTTCAAGTCAGTTCTGTTTCGTTCTATCTATTCGTAATATTATTTTCCCTTGTTTTAAAGTGAGGAGCATGTCTCTGTGCTGCTGGACGTTCGAGGGGACGTTCCCCGAGATGTCAGAGGAACAGTAATGTGTTTACTAGAACAGAGCTCGCCACCGCTGCCACCAGGATACCGCCCAATCTTCCCAGACATCCTTGTGCCTCCTTCCAGCATGCCTTTCTGCTTGCCTACAGCCAAGTGTGCTTGATGAGCACTCTCAATGGAACAGCCTGAATCACGCCATCCTGTCCAGGCCGAGCAAACAGGAATCAACTCGGCGTCAAAGCTAAATTTATCGACTTCCTTTCCTTGCTGACCCCTGACTAGTGGAAGCTTAGTAGATTAAGTTCTGTGCTTCAACATCCAGGATTGCCAGGGAGCCACTGTTGAGTCTGTGAGCAAGATCCTCTACACTCGGAATGAACTTCTTGGTATTGTTTAGGGATAAACGGCCTCTGAAAATTTGTTTTTGTGAAATAAAATATCATGTGTAAAAAACAGAACTTAAAGATGAATCGTTGTGGGTTCATTTAACAGTATAACCTGTAAATGTGAGGATTAAATGTGATACACTGTGCCGTGATGAAATCATTGTTGTATTGTTGTTTACAAAACGTATGTATATTATGGCTTAATGTGTATAATAAAGTCTTTCTACAGTATATTATACATAATGCATGGAAGATTGGTCCTTAGAGAGCTGGTGCTCTGAACACACACAACTTCTACAAATAATTATAGACATATTGTGGAATTGTTGCTATATTGCAGTAAAATGTAGACAGTCTTATAAAGTAAAAAAAAAAAAAAATTATAATATAAAAATATGACAATTGAGTTCCTGATTGTGAAATAATATTAATATTAAATAGAATTATAGAGGCTTTGAATATCTTAAATCAACAAGCGAGGGTGACAAAGGTTTCAGTTATTACACTTTATATTCTACCTGCTTGTCACTTTGCCTTAACGTTATCACTGACACTGTAGTTTGTACACCGGCATTAACATTTCACAAGACACTTTGACATGTTGGACATTTCATTTTATTCCTCAATGATAAAATTAAACTTTGTGCTTAATTTGATTATCAATTTTAATTTATGATAGGATTTTTACATACAAATGCTGGATATGATGCGAATAAAGCGTGTACCATTTGCACACCATAAACACACAGATCCAGGGCACTCCAGAATGAGAAAGCTAAGCTAAGCTAAGTTACTAAGACAGCGAATGCACATGAATAAGCATATATTGTAGTTTATTAAAAATAAAAAAATAAACATAAAATCTGTTGGACTTTTATGTATGCAAAGTATATTTTGGCACATTTAGCAGGAATACATATTTTAAATATTTTTAGAAACAATCCCAAATTCTTCTGTAATTACGTCACTGACCACAAGGGGGCCCTGATATGGACCTGAGAAACACGTCCTTGGTGCAAAAAACTCCATAACATATAATTCTAAATTCAAAGGGATAATCAATATTACTTTGATTGATTGGTGACATTGATTATGCACTAAGAATTTTTTTATTCTTCTAAGATAATAATTGATGATGAAGGAGGTGGATCATTCAGGCTGAGACTCAGTCATTGTGCTCGGGCTGCACTAAGCCTTGAAAATTCTCAAAATATGGGAATCTGAAGTGCATAATTTTTTATAGTGAGGGACCTGGTTTGTGATCCCCTTGACTTCTTTTTGGGTAGTAGTAACTCAAATAAATAACGCTTTGAGTTACTGATAAGAAGGTCAGATGCCACAGCACCGCAAAATTGGAGCCCAACTGTGGGCAAGGCCCTTAACAATTTCGCTAATAATAGACTTATAAAATTCAATCAATAAATATACAATAATGCATTCAGAAATTTTGGATGTGGTCAAAAAATGGCCAGTGAATATCCAATATCGATGTAAAGGGTGTTTCCCTTATATGTTCTCTAAATCATGCCAGCGCCTTTTCTTTGGTATCAGTACTGTAGGGTAAATACGGTAACAATCCACCATCCCAAGCTACATTTTCTTCTATGTTCGTTCTCCTTTCTGGAATAAAAAAATGTATACAGTATTATATTTTACATGGAAATTTAGCTGAATTTAGGTTTACAAAATTAGTAAATTATTTTGTTCGCCGTATTTATTTTCATTTTTTTTCTTTCTTGAAAGCAGCTTTATTAAAATGTCCAGTGTTAAAACAATTCAAAACTGAAGTGAATTTGATTAATACATAATTAATACACATCATTCCTCAAATAAAGTATATTTTAGAGTATAATAACTAAGAATAATGTTTTTATATATTTGTTTCAGACTGTACGATGAGTAAAAAATGCTAACTAACGACACAACAGAGCTGTGGGCGGAGACAGGGGGTGGTCACGTGATCCGAGAGGGCGTGGCTACGGGAAACAAGATGGCGGCGCGCAGTGTGGTCACACCGGATGATTAGAAAATTCCGTTATTTACTTCTGGTATCGGTATAGAGTGTGGTGATGAACAACAGTGTGATGATGAAGACGTTTTGTGGTCGTGCTAACCCCACCACGGGCTCGCTGGACTCGGTGGAGGAGGGAGAGGAGTATGATTATCACCAGGAGATCGCCAGGTGGGTGAGAGAGAGAGAGAGAGAGAGAGAGGCTCGTGCGCAGTTATCAGGAATAACAACACTGCTGTACAACTAATACACACAGAATTAATAAAATTTGTGCATTTATATTTTATCCATTAAGATGAAGCTCCAGTTGATCACGTGCATTGTAACATTATTCCAGTCCAGTTTAACATGCAAGCAATTAAACATGTACAGGATCAGGCACATAATGTTAAATCTTCATTTATTCACCATCTATACCAGTTTATCCTGTATACAGGGTCACGTGGGGGAGGAGGCGGGTCTGGATCCTATCCCAGGAGACTTAGGGCACAAGGCGGGTAGACCCTGGACAGGGTGCCAATCCATCGCAGGGCGCACACATACACACAGACACACACACACACACACTCGCTCACACTAAAAATAATCTGAGAACGCACATTATCCTAATCTGCATGTCTTTGGACTGTGGGTGGAAACCGGAGCACCCGGAGGAAACCCATCAAGCACTGGAGAACATGCAAACTCCATGCACACAGACCTGAGGTGGGAATCGAACCTGAACCCTGGAGGTGCGAGGCCACTGTGCTAACCACCAAGCCGCAGCACTATAATTAATATTACAGTTAATTTGCTCTGTTTGCTTAATTTCTTTCATGAATGTGGCCTACATTAGATGTACTGTAATCTATTTTTTAAAACGTCAAATAACATAATTTTCTGATAAATAGAACAAAAATATGAGCATTGGCAAAATGCTGTGCTATAAAAGGACTAAAACACTTCATGTTACAGTATGTTGTTATATGAACTATATAAAAATACTATATATTATATATATATTACTTAAAAAAAAAAAAAAACAGTTTTTTTCTTCCTCCTTTCTGTTGGCCAGGTCCTGTTACGCCGATATGCTGCACGACACAGATAGGGTGAGTTTTATTCTTAGTCTTTAGAACAGATAATGATTTAAAATTATTTCATAAAAGTGGCTTTTGCACTGGTTCACAGCAGTTCAATCTCAGAATTCAGTCCAAAAACCAGGACTCCAGATCTGCTCTCAGGTGTCCAAACTGATCCTTGATTTCTAATGTAATTATAATAATAATAATAATAATAATAAAAAAACACCCCTATGTGTTGTGTCCTTCAGAATGAGAAGTACTACCAGGGCATTCGAGCAGCAGTTAGCCGGGTGAAGGCTCGAGGCGAGAGAGTCGTCGTTCTGGATATCGGCACAGGAACAGGTCTTCTCTCCATGATGGCCGTCACAGCAGGAGCAGACTACTGCTACTCCGTAGAGGTGATCTTATAACATCTAGAATGAGATCTAAAGTGATTAATGTAAAAAAAAACAAAAAAAAAAAACATAATGGTTAATAAACTCTGCGCTCTTTGCTCTGTGTGTTGTACAGGTGTTTAAGCCCATGGCCGAGGCTGCAGCTTGCATCAAAAAGAAAAATGGCTTCTCAGACAAGATCAAGATCATCAATAAGCACTCGACTGAGGTCACAGTTGGTCCAGGTTAGATTCAATTTTTTCTAATGTGTATAATGTTTTTAAGGAACACACAGTCTCTTATTACACAGTACACAGTCTTGTATACTCTACAGTATTTACTTGATTGACCATGTTGTTACTGGTTTCTACGCTGAATTTAAGAACATTTCCTGAGGTTTTAGTTTTTTTCCTTCAGATGGGGACATGCAGGAAAAAGCGAACATATTAGTGACAGAGCTGTTTGATACGGAGCTGATTGGAGAGGGAGCTTTACCCAGCTATGAGCACGCACACTTACACCTGGTACAGGTACGAGCCACGCCCAGGGATAAACGATAAACGCTCTTTCGAAGACTTTATTATTAGTCATTTTCTTATAATATGAGAAATAGGATGATTATTATTATTATTATTATTGTTGGTATTAGTAGTATTACCAGTATCATTATTATATAATTGACTTATTATGAGAGGCGTTCAAGTCAAAGTGAGATTTTTGTTATAATCCCCTGCACTAATGCACTTATCCCTAGTGCTTGGATACCATCAAGGTAGGAAGTTTTCTCAGTACAATGAAGACATTGTCAGACTGCCTGATTCACATCTGAAACGCTGGCCTCCCAGGAACTCCTTCCATGGTACAAACATGGGGGAATGGCTTGGAGTGAGATCAGGACTGTAAAGGGGATATGGGAAATTTTATCACAAGTCCCAGTTTGACTTGAACGCTCGTTATATATAAGAGAGAATGAGAGAGCTTTATGCAGGTTTTCTCCTTTTAAACTATTTAGTCTTGGAATTGGGATTTTCCATTTATCCTGAATTTGACACTCGAATCTGTGTCATTTTCTGTATAACGGTTTTTCATTCTAGGAGTTTCACACAGCTGAAGTGGTTTCAACGTCCTCATGTTTGCGTCTTTCCTACAGCCGGGCTGTGAAGCCGTACCTCACCGTGCCACCATCTACGCCCAGGTGGTGGAGTCGGAGCAGCTTTGGAGCTGGGCACAGATTCAGCCCATCCAGGTGGAGGAGCGCACGCTGCTGCCCCCTGCTGCAGTGACACAGTGTGCTGGAGCGCCATCTGTCTGTGACATACAGCTCAGTCAGGTCACCCCGAGTGCGTTCACTAACCTCGGACCCCTGTGTGCCATGTTCAGGTGGAGTTCGAGTGGAATATTTATTTAACTTTATTTGCTTATCTTAATAGTTTTAATCAAGTTTTTTTTTTTTTTTTTAACATTTCACCTAACATTAGTGATTAAATAAGGATAAAAATTGTTGTTCTGTATGGTCTGTGTACTGTATATACACCACTAACACCAGGTTTGTGTCTGTGCGTTAGTGTGGACTTCAGCACCCCGGTCAGCAGCACTCCTCAGTCCCACTCCTGCAGGTTTGTGGTGCAGTCCAGCGGCCGAGCTCAGGTAGTTTTATCCTGGTGGGATTTGGACATGGACCCGAGCGGCAGCATCGTCTGCTCCATGGCTCCCAGCTGGACTTACTCCGACCCGCGAGAGTATCCCGTACGCCAGACACGACAAATCACTCTCACCTAATGCGATCGAGGAAATATGTAACATGATTTAAATGTTGTGTTGTGTTTCGAGTACAGTGGAGGGATCACTGGATGCAGAGTGTGTACTTCCTGCCTGCTGAAAGGAGTGTGTGTGAGGGAGAAGAGCTCAGTCTAACCGTCTGCCATGATGACTACAGCTTGTGGTACAGCCTCTCTGCTGGGTAAAGACAACTTCTTTGACACTTTAATAAGAGATTTTACCGTAGCTGCGAGAAGAGATGAAGGGGCCAAGCACTTTGGCAATGGAGGAGGATAAGAAATAAATCAAACCATCAGTGCTAGTCCCCATGGAGATTAGTCAAATTTATGACATCAAGGTGTTACCGGGATATATGACCTCACATCCTGTTTTTTATAACTTTTTTGATATCACCGCTATTATAGATAAACTGTATTAAAATATCAGAAATTAAGAAGGTTTTGTCTAATGATGCAGCTTTCAAAAACTTTAAACAAACAGATAAAAACAATAAGGTTGTCAAAAATATCGCTTTGTCCTTATCCAAAAGTGAGAATAATCCCCTGCAGTGCTGTACTAAGTTAATTGACATGTTAGCTGCGGAGAAATATTATGCAAAACCAGCATTATCTGTTACATTTTAACCAGTTAAATTCTTCAAGATTCATGATTCATCATTAATATCACTACATACTATAATCAACCGCTCAGAAAAATGTACGTCACTCAGGATTACAGTGTCTGCCGAATGCTGTAAATACCATGAGCATGTGACATGCTCATGCGTCATGCCAAAGTGCCGAAAAAATGGATTTGTATGTATTTTTGATGACTCTGATGGGTTTACCTATACTTATTTTTGCAGTGAGCAATCTGATGTGGCCACGCCGTGTTGTACCTGCCAGGCTCACCTGCTGTGGACGCGGCCGCGCTTCGGGGAGCTTAATGACCGGCGGAGACGAGAGTCGTATCTTAGTGCTCTCCGTAGTGTAAGCACCTGATAAGATACAATCTGTCGCATGCTTATGAAGCTGTTTATATAATGAAGTATAATCACTGAAAGTTAAGTAAAAAACAAGCCTCCTGCTCGAGGCTCAGATTGTAATAAGACTCTAAACGAGTGTCTTAATTAAAGATGTATTTGGTTTATTTTATGGAATTTCTGTATTTCTATTGTTTTCGTATATACATGAAATAAAACACACACACAATGCTTTTGGGGACTGCGAAGGGAGATGATATATACATATGATGCAAATATAAATGTTTAATACTTGTTTCAAAGCACAGACCCAGAAGTATTAATGTGCGCAAAGTGCGTAAGAATCACGTGATCACCATCTTTCTGGTGTCTTACACGAACTCCAGTTTGATTAAAAAGTCTTTGCATTTTTTCTTTGCAGAATCTGTTGCTGTTTCTTCTTCAAATATGAAATATTATGTGCCCTGGTGATGTGATTAACCTTATTGAAAAACATTTATTTTTGCTTTTAATCGGATAAATATTATAAACGGTTGCGAAGGTTAAGCCCTTGAAGTGATCATATACTTGGTGTTTTTTTGTGGTAGAATATAAGCCTTATACATCTTGGCACACTTGCTTGTTGATGCGATATCCATAATGATTACCAGGATTTGTGCCAAAGATAATATTAGACAGTATTAGTTTCAACTTTATACATGTGTATTATTAGCATCCAGGTCAGTCTTACAATGTTTTTTCTTGGCCAAAAATTTTTATTTATTTATTTTTTTTTTATTTTACTCCTTTAAGCATTTCTTGAGTAAAACACGTATATACACTAGGAGTGTGTGAATGTAAATATCGTACACATGTTTGTGTTCCCTGTA
Source organism: Clarias gariepinus (assembly GCF_024256425.1). Lineage (NCBI taxonomy): Eukaryota > Metazoa > Chordata > Actinopteri > Siluriformes > Clariidae > Clarias > Clarias gariepinus. The sequence goes on along the minus strand of NC_071109.1, from coordinate 28,833,339 downwards.
GATTCTCAGACCAGACAGCGTGTGTTTATCCGTCAGTGACGGGAGTCTTCTCCCCATCTTTGCACATCTGCTCGGAGCTAAAAAGGTCTGTACGGTATTTCATTTCTGGTTTGTCTTTGTATTATTCATGTACCCTGTCTTACACTGTACAAGATCTAATCCGTCTGATCACACGTGTCTTGCAGGTGTTCAGTTTGGAAAACTCAGGAATGGCGAAGCGAGTGATTGAGCAGGTGAGACTGAGCCAGACATAACGGTCTGAGCTGACCCAAACAGACTTCAAACAATCTCGTAACTTTTTTTTTTGTTTTGTTTTTTTTTTGCTTCAGTTTTTGGAAGCAAACTCACTGAGAAACGGCGTTCAGCTGCTTGAAATCCGACCAGATCAGCTGACGTCAGCTGATGTAGAGGAAGAACAGGTAGAGCTAAAGTCTCAAAAATGTATCGGATATAAAATCCTACATGTATAGTTCTAGGAAGAGAGGGAAGATTGTTCCAATTAAAAACATGCAATTTTTACAGGTTTATAAATAAGAATGATTGCATTTTATTAATCCTATTGATGAGTTGTTGCAGTTCTACTTCTTATTCTTCCGATTCCTGCCTGTATGTGTACGTTGATGCAGTCGTATGTAAAACCACAAGCTTAGTCTTTGTGTCCCGCTCTTAGATCTCGGTGCTGATTGGCGAGCCGTATTTCAGTACCAGTCTGTTGCCCTGGCACTCGTTGTGCTTCTGGTACTGCCGTACAGCACTGAGCCGCCTCCTCCGGCCCGACGCCACCATCATGCCTTCATCCGCCACGCTTTACGTGATCGCCGTGGAGTTTCAGGTGCCTCAGCTACTCTGCGTGACTATAACCGATATATACAAGCATTAAAATAGCAATCATCAGGCTATATTAATAGCCATCCTATAAATCATCAACCGTCCTGTTAACACCAGGTGGCGTCGTTTCACCTTCTGTCTCTGTTCAGGATTTGTGGCGAATCCGAGCCCCGTGTGGAACCTGTGAAGGATTTGACGTGAGCCCGATGGATGAAATGGTGCAGGTACACACACACACACGCGTTTCTTTTTAGTCAAATGGAGTGTGTGAAAGTATTTTACTACTTTTAATAAAACCGTGTGTAAGGCCTGAAACTGAGAGCGACTCTTTTCTTCCTCTTCTGTCCTTAGCGCTCTCTGGACTTCCGGGAGTCTCGTGAGGCAGAACCTCACCCCCTGTGGGAGTACCCCTGCCGGGCCCTGTCCCAGCCATGCTCCGTGATGACCTTTGACTTCCTGCAGTGTGTCCCTGAGCAGCCAATCAGCAGTCAGGGAGCAGTTCAACTTACTGGGTAAAAAAAAAAAAAAAAAAAAATCTGTCGTCACCTTCTTTTCAGATGATTATTATGATGATTTTATTTATCAAGACTGTAGTATTAGCTTTATAAAAACCCTGAAAATGTGCTGTTTCATAACCACATCTTGCATTTCGCTGTTTTTGCAACTTGCACTCCTAATCCGCTCACGAGTGGAAAATTCTGAAAATGTTGTTTATATCAGGAGAGGGCGGTGTCACGGCGTGGCTCTGTGGATGGAGTACAGGCTGACAGATGACATCACCGTCAGCATGGGCTTGACTCAACCCGCCAGTGAGGAGGTATTTCATGCAATCCTAACTTTTACATTAGCAGTGTTTTTATGTTCCTGTGCAAGAAAAAGTGTAGGATTTAATACGCTGTTCCTTTCATCAGGGAGCGTGTGTGTGGAGTCCACACCGGAAACAGGGAGTGTACTTCTTACGCGAGCCATGGGAAAGCACCGGAGACGGAGAGGCGAGCGTGACCTACAGCATAACCTTTGACCCCAGTATCGGGGACATCAAAATGGACTTTTCAGTCACTCAAGCTTGACCAAAGCGAAATGTACTGATTCACTCGACAGGGTTTCTTTCATTTTTTATCTTGTTGTGTTTAGAAAACTGCCTATTCCAGGTGATGTGTAATTTTGACTTTATTGCAAATCTCCTTTAATCTCACAGTTTGGTTATTTTAATAAAGAAAATTTAAATGTTTTTTTCTTTTAAGTTTAAATTGAGTAAGTTAGTTTGGACGTGTTTTATGTCTGCTGTTGCTTTCTTTTTTTTTCTCCTGTGGTGCAATGAGGTTAATGTAATTGGGTAAAAACTTTCTTTCGGCTGCTCCCGTCAAGGTCGCCACAGCGGACCATCCAACCCACACAACTTGGCCTTTCCTGGCGCAACCCTCCCAATTTTGCTAACCGGCCTTGGGAGCGACCCTGCATGCTGTGGCTGGGTAGTATGGGGTATGTCGCAACCCACCAACAGTGGAGCTTGAACCCAGATCTTCAGATGCTCAAATCAACGACCCAGAACCATAGCCGCCTGAGCCACCACTCACTGTTAATGCCTTAAATAAAAAAAAAATCATTATCTAATCAACATTAAATCTTTAAGATTGAATCGATTATGCCGTTTAATTGGACTGGAGTGAAGCCCAAAAGATCAGCATAAAACAAAAGATGATCACTTTGTATGAGGCATGACTTAAAAATATATATATATATATATATATATATATATTTATATATATTTATATATATATATATATATATATCAACAACACAAGTTACCCAGCACTTTAATGTTTATTAAATACTTTCAATAGTTTTTAAAACTTTAAAACCTGTAAGAAAAATCGCTGCTTGAGACAAATCTAAAGTGCTAAATTTTAATCGAATCCAATCAAGTCTACCAACAATACTCAGGTTACAGTATTACTGAACTATAATGCTCTTTGCGGCCTGCTTTTTTTCCTTTGTAATTATGCAGATAATATACAAAGGGTTCAAGTCAAACAAGGACTTTTATTTGTACAAAACACAGTTATGAGATTAAACCCCCCTTCATTTCCCTATAGAATCCCCTTCTACACTAATGCACTTATCTCAGCGTTTCATTTAGTGCTTGGATACTCTTAAGGTAGAAAGTTCTCTCAGTATGCTGTAACAGGGCATGTGGTCAGACTGCCTCCTTTTAACAGCCCAAACAAGTGGTAATGGCTTGGAGCGGAGTCAGGACTGTATGGGGGATATCTCCAAGCCGAGTTCCTGTAACAGTTCCCACAGACAGATGTGTCTCTTGAAACTTGAAGTCAAGTTATGTAGATTTTCAAGAATCAGGTGTTCATGGGAACGACTGCAGTGGTCTTCGAGCCACCTCAGCCGCAATCGTCATTCACAGACAGACGGCCTTCTTTAAAACGTTTGCACCATTCATAAGTTTTGCTGTGGCTAAGAGTCTCATCACTGAAGTCTTATGTAAATGTCACTTGGTTTAACTCCTTCATTTCCGCTTTGACTTGAATGCCTCCTTATATTTTCACTATAACTTATATTGTTAAATGTGGAATGTATCCTCAAATTAATTTTTGTAGCCCAAAGTGGTCACTTCAATTTGGTACAAAATTACGTTGTTCTTTTTGATTAAGCTAGATCAATTTCTAATTATCTCCATTATAGTCATACTGTAGCTCCAGGTAGTCATAGCTCCAGGTACTAAACTAAAAAGGCAAACCTCAGATACACCTTAGCTAATACTGTTGAGGTTTAAACCTATATTGTTTGAATTATTTTTTATTTTTTTACTGAACTACCCTGTTAAGACACAACAGTATTTGGTAGTCTTCAAACAGAGATTAGATGCTGACATGTTAATTTAAGTTGCAGTGCATCTGATGTTTTTTCAATTTGAGCAGTTGCTGTAATTTATATTTTGATATACATTTTTACACTATGCATCCAGACCCACTTTGGGGTCATCCTGCACTGTATATCCAACAGTACAATGCAAAAGTCTTGAACTAGACCTCATTTCTTCATATTAATTTCAAATTCAATTATGTAAACTAATGGCAATTAATGCTTTACTGACAGGCAGTAAAGTGCCTAGAGATACAATGAAAAAATTGGTTGTTTATGTAACAACCTCAGCAGCGACCTCATTTTCCCCCTCGTCTGTTCCAACCAATCAGCACTGAGCATCACCAGTATAACTTAGATGGTTTTTTATGCTTAAATAATTCATAGGTCACTATGTGGCTTAACAAATTTAAAATTCCTCTGAAATGAGGTAAAGGTCCTTCAGGAAGCCTGGAGGGGGCTCAAAACTTTTGCACAGTACATGGTCAAAAGAACATTTGAGGTGTGAACAAAACACCAGGAAAACTGAATCAATGAAATGAAGAAAAGAATGTCAGATTTTAATAGCAGTGGCAATTTTTTGAAGCTTATATATTATAGTATATAGATTGTGTATTAAACATCAAAATTATGCAATGTTCAAAAGATTTCATTTATACATCAGTGAAAGAGTTTAAAGCTCTCCAAATCATTCAGGTCTAATGTTGATGTTGAATCCAGGCATGACCATAAATAAAGGAATGAATCATCGCTTTGGGGAATTCAGCATGTTTTATGTATCTGCAGTCTGTGTGTTGGCCAGTACGACCTTCTCTCCTGGTTTAAACGCAGGCATGCCGAGATACGGACAGCTGGCACAGCGGAAAGCGTCTCCTAAGTAACACTGAGAGACGAAAAGAAAAAAAAAAAATTTTATAATGAACTGAAGAGCTGTATTGACTATATGCAGAAAAAGTAGGCTGAACCTCAGCGCTAAAATCCGTACACTTACATTCCCACAGGCGGATTTCGGCTGGGCAGCTTTCTGTGTGGCTTTACTCTCCTGCTCGAGCTCCTCCGCAAGCCCGCACGTGCTGCAGCGAGAAACGACCACACACAATCAGCAATTACAGTGATTACATGATGGCAGATGATGTCTAATCATTTTGTGCCTTAACTTAAAGCTCAGGTTTTCTACAGAGAAGGGGACGCTAATCCTCTTTAAGCGTCCTTACCAGTTCTTGCAGGCTTTCTTCTTTGTTCCTGATTCTCCACATGAAGACGCTCTGAGAGACGCAGCGTCGGGCTTCTTTAAGTCGTCAGTATCCAGCAGTGCATCTGTGTCTATCAGGTCCTACACAGAGACATGAGCAAATTATTGTAAGAGAAAATAATTATAATAATATTAATAGTTCATCTGTTGGGCGATTTACTTTTCTAGTAATTTTTAGATGTTCAGATAGTTCTAAACAAATCAAAAAATGTCAGTATAAAATACTATCTTCTTTTTTATTTTGTATTTAATTTTGTGTCTAGCCAATTGGAAGTTTAACAGCGAGTCTCGGGTATAAAAAGATACATTATCTTAGCTGTATTTCAGCTAGATCATACACACATACTTATTAAATTATTGTTAAAGAAATAGCACAAAATGGGACCTTTAAAACACATTTCAGAATTCCATAATACAATCATGAATTGAAAGATTCTCTAGAAGTGTAAGGACATGGTCTTTCTCCAAAACTATTCTTTTCTCATACAACAATGAGGTGTTTGACTTTCCACCTGAATGTAAACAGCAGTGCTGTATCTCTAAGACATGGAGCATGCTCATACAGGTGCATTTGTTTTGAAAATAAAAATAATCTCTATTTACCACATCGTCATCATCCATGTCATTAGCTGAAAGAGTCCAGAGTTTGGCAGCGCCTGGATCGAGAGCTGGCTTTTCTGTAAAAACATTTAGAGATTTGTTAATTCATCAAGCAATTTTTATACATGTTGCTCGTCAGTTAGCGAAAGATTGTTCTGGAGAAAATGTCACGCCACATGCACATCAATGTGAACATTTTTAATATCCTACAGGTTAACACGAACTGAAAAGCAACAGCAGTACAGCACTTACAGAGCTACATGTCTCAATAGTTCAGGACTGAAATTCCCAGCGTTTTGTACCTTAGCCAACAACGAAAGTGGACTCCACATTAAGGCCATATAAACACCTCACCTGTTTAACTGAACTTTCAGCCTCCTAACACACAGTATGAGTTCAGATCAATCCCTGCTATACATTATCACTCAAATAAGGATGGATTCCCCGTTAAGTCTGGTTCCTCCCAAGGTTTCTACCTATTGCCATCTAAGGGAGTCCCTCGCTCGAGACTGTCGCTCATCAGGGACAAAACTGATCGTTATGATTTACACAGATTTTCTCACACTTTTCGAACCCGTTTATCAGTTTTTGATTCTGTAAAGCTGCTTTGAGACAATGACCAATTTTAAAAGCGTTATATAAATTTAACTGAAAATGTAAACTGAATTGAATGTCATGGCTTATTGCCATGACAACCAGACCATGAATGATTTATTTACTAATTCATTCATTCATTCATTCATTCGTCTTCAGTCGAGCTGTGAATCACAGGTAGACTGTTGAATGGATTTCATTAGATTTTTTGGCTTAGTAATTTTCGATTTAATTTAGTAGCACTAGTTTTACTGTGTGATTTGTCTCACGCAGCTATATTTCTCACATTTTTAAAGAATAAAATCTACTAAAAGTATCTAATAAGCATTAAATGTCTCATAACCTTTTTTCCCGAACTAACTCAAGGATGAGAATGCGAATCTTGTGTATTTTCTGTAGTATTTTGTTTTGAGAATTTGTCGATTTTAACCATTTACTGTTTGTAAGTTTGTCTAAACAATTTCAAAAGCATTAATCGTCTCTGAATGAAAAAAAACGACGATTAATTTAATCAACCAACAAGTCAAAGCAAAAAAAATAAGAGCTTTATCAAGGGATATGGTGGTTCTTGGGATTTTCAGTACAGATAATTATTCCTAATTAACTGGAACAATATCTTGTAATTCATTGATCAAACTTGCATGTGTGTGTTTTTGTCTAAGTTCTTGATTGTGTTATATGCTACAGATTTTTTGTCCCGCCAAATTGGTTTTGGAGGTGACTATATTCACATGCTGGCACGGCACAAACCGTCACCAGGATGTGAACATACATCTGTATGGACTGACCTGTTTTCTTGGCGAAGGACAGTTTGATCTGAGATGATGATCCGACCTCAAAGTTGGGTTTAGAAGCTGAGATTCGCACCCTGGACAGAGATGTTCCCTGAGCATTCGTGAGCTGATTAAGAGCCTCAGGGCTCAGGGCTTCACTCTTCACCTAGAGAGTTCATCACAGATTAGTGTTAGTCAGGTCATTTAGATAAGAAGGCTTTGTACCTCTTCTTCTTTGACAGAATAGAATTTAATACATACATCTTTTTACATTCAATTATGATTTGAAAATAAGGCATGTTTAAAGCAGTCAGAGATAATCTATAGTGCTTTAGCATTATGTAGACCAGAGTACACAGAAATGAAAGTTAATGTTATCATCTTGAAGATGATTTTTCTATATCTGTAAATCATAAAATGTTTTATTCCTTTTACATAACACCTGTTTACCAATGACAGCACTGTTATATTTATTATAGAACAAAACAATATGCTTTTTAAAGGCTTATAGTTGCAGAACATCCACGTAACATGTTGGTTCCTTTCACCCTGTACATTATAGCAGCTATAAGCTGAAATTGTTCTTTCATAAGAATAAAGAAAAATAAAGCAGTACGTTTCCAAGAAACCCCAAAGCCTTAAAAAAGAAACATTCTTAGCAGTGATGGATGCTGGAGACTTCTTCTAAAAGTCTCTTTATAGGAAACACGACCATCTAATGAATTACTTAAGTTTTTGTTTGTATCTGTTTGTGAGGAGTGTCCATTATTAAATCCTATGTCATTAGAAGTATTATAGAACATATTAGAAAGAGTGCATTCGTATCAATCTGAGATTTGAGTAGTAGCCAGGACTACCCTCAGAGATGCTGTTGTAGGAAATTGATCAACGAGTTAATCCCAATCTGATTTAAGAATTCAACAGTGCACTGGTTTAAAAAAATAATTTAATTAAAATTAATTCTGTATTTAACAGGATTCTAGTGAAACAGGGGGGATAAATGTTGTACCTTACATCAAAAGTAGGAACATCAGTCCCACAGTGAATTGAAATTCGTTATAATTGATGAAGATTGTTCTCACCTCTGTGACTGAAACCAGGCCGGACAGTTTAAGGGCTGACATGAGCTTCCCCGTTGTCCTATATCCGCTCACCTCCTCGGATCCTGCGAGTACACGTTCAATCTTTCATCCTCTTTATTTAACCACAACGACTGTGTAAACCTCTGAAGCACTTCCCTTAGCAACATAAGGCAATTATTTTAAATGTTTTCACTGATGATTTTCTCCTACTGTGTAGCTTACAGTGTTCTTGGTTTGAATGGCTAAAAGTTTGTGGGCACCCAACCATCACAACCATGTGTGTTTTTCTTCCTGCATCTCATTCAGAATTTAGTGCTTCCCCAGATTTTGGAATGTGGCTGTGAGGATTCCGTGTCCACTGACAACTGGTGAGGAGATGAGGAATGCAGTCTGTGTTCCTATTCGTCGCAAAGGTGTTCACACAGAGTCATACATGGGCGAGATGATCGGGTGTCCCTATTCTTTTGCCCAGGCAGTGTATTTAGTTCGTACAAAAATCGTCACAATAACACAAATTAAAGTTGTCACACTGAAACTAAAATAGATTTTTCACCCTACTATCTGTATCACCCAAATGAGGATGGATTCCCTGTTGATTCTGGTCCCTCTCAAGGTTTTTTATTATGTCCAGACGTTTTTCCTCTTCCCACTTTCCCCCTCAACTTTCTTAACAGGGACAATCTGATAATTACTATGTTCTTGCTCACACTTTTCAAACTAATTTTCATAGGTTTTTGATTCTGTAAAACAGCTTCCTGACGATGACCACTGCTAAAAGCACTATATACATCAAATGTACTTTAATTTTATTATTTGAATCGATCTATCTTTCGATTTATCTATCCATGACAGTAGACAACAGTAGATGTACCCGCGACTTCATCCGCCTGGAATTGAATTGCACACTGATAAGCTTGTATTTAAAAAATGTACAGCGCCATCTGTTAAATTTTTAGATTAACTGATTATTTTTTTAAAGGTAATTTTTTTATGAAATAAGGGTGTTTTCCACTGAAATTTCAAAGTAGCATATCTTCTCTTCCTGTTGGCTGTTTGTGATGAAACAAAGCCTATAGGTTACCTCAAGCTCAGCCAAATACACTTGTGAAAAACAGTTACACACTCAGACTCTGGACTGTACATTGTTTTGTCTGATTTTTAATTCTTCCTCCAATTATCATATGCATCTTTACTTGAAACAATAAATAACTAATAGAAGTTGAAAAAGAGAAATTATTAGAAGAAGTCAACAATGATTGGTTTATACAGTCTAAAAAAAACTGAGAGAATCATATCACTAATTAAAATTCCTTGTTTTAGTTAATTTAAGCCAGACTAAGAGGTTCGGTATGAGTAAGATGCTGCTTAATATTACTTTCATATATTAATATCCTTCAAGAAACGCTGTCTAACCTAATACTGGCTCCTCCAGCACCAGCTTCCCGTCAGGTTTCAGGACCCGGGCCATCTCCGCCAGAATCTCAGAGCTGTGGACTGAAGCGATGTCAGGAAGCAGCTGGGACAGAACCCAGTCGTAACTTGAAGCCGAGTGTGAGGCTGAAACAGGAGGAAAAGCTGTTTAAACCTTAAATTTTATAGGCTGAGACACTCTGGATGGGAGGCTGGTAAATCACAGGGGTACCACACACACATGCACATAGTCAAACATGCAATGCCCAGATAGTAACCACAAACTCCAGAAAACTCTGTAGTAACTCACATCTCTTGAGCTGTTCCATGTTCTCAAGGGACACCAGGTTCTGGCCACCAACCACAGCCCCGAGCACCTCAGCAAACTCCTTCAAAGCTGTAGGAGAGGATGGGTGCGTCCATACCACCATCACTTTATCTCCCTGTTTCAGTCCCAGATCCGCCATGACCACCTGCCACCAAAACCACTTATTATACTGCTGACTAATGTAACGTGCACAGTGACTCAGCAGAAAAACAACATTATCATGAAGCTGTGCTTTTGTTGTTTTGTGTGATGTATATTATTTATATTCTGTTAATATGTACATTTTGGTCCCAATTATGTATTATTTACAAGTTCTTCGCTGGTTTTTCATGGCCTTACTTTTAATTAATTCGAGAAAAACAAGTGTTAGTTAAACTGATATTGATAACCTTGTGTTGATAACAGAAACAAAGTCTACAAAAAAAAACGAGGTACTCCTTTTAAATATTACAAAGATACGAATGAATATGTACATAATATATATATAAAACGCTTTTATACTTACTAATAATGTTAAATGTCCGTCAGATAGAGACACGAGACTCAACTTGCCGTTTTGTCCGGTGAGTCGACTCGTTCACGTACAGGCGTCGCGATAAAATAACGCATTTCTTCCTTGCTAGCGTTAGCACGCTAGTCGTTTTAGAGCCGCGGTTTAAAGAAAAACAAAACAACAAAAAACCCATTAGCTTTGTTAAAAATAAAGCGGGAACAATACATTATATACTATCATTGAACGAAATATAATATAAACTATATTCTGCTAGCGAATATTTTGACTTTAGAATTGCTAATCCTTGTATCCTTGGTAACCGGAGTCGCGATGTAATGACGTCAGCGCGGCTAACATTATTATGCTAAAGGAAGCATCCTGTGTCCCGCTGTCGATATGGCGGCGCTGGTTCGAGGCCTACGCGCTGGAGGAGCCCTGCTGGGTCTCGGCAGCGGTAAGCTCGGCCTAGTGAGTCGCTTTCTGGCCTGGTGACTTTTTATGCGGGTTTTTCTTGCGTAAACTTGCACATATATATTTTTTGCACGTTTGCGTTCTAATTGTAATATGTATGTTACATCATAGTTGCAAGGTCACCCTAATGTCTGAGTCTCTATCTAACTTTACAGTGAATAAAGTTGTTGTTTTGGCTTATATGCATTGTTTAGATAGTCAAGGTTTCAATAAATCCTAGAATGCTCGCTAGAAATATTTTACCAGTAACATACATGTTTCATACAGAAACACGGAGAAAGTTTGTTTGGAAAGTGGGACTGTGCTGTGGTCAGGGATGGGAATCATCAGTCACCTCCCGATACGATATTATCACGATACCTAGGTGGCGATTTGATTAGTATTGTGATCCTATAAGTATCACAATTTTACAAATATTTAGATTCGATATTACATTTCCCCCCGATTTTGTTACAATTTTAAACTTTAATTCTTCATTTAGTTTAATGAGCAATTAAATGCAGTCCATTCCCTATGACATTGATTTTCAGACTCAAAAACCAAGTGCACCATTCAAACAGTACAAACTAACTTACAACTACAAAAGTTTAACTGAGCAACAAATATCTCTGTCATCTGATATTATTATTATTTCTAAATTTCTGATTGTTGTGTCAATCAACTCTTGTGTAAGTAGTAGATGTTGGGGAACATTTGGGAGGCATTTTAATTACATTTGGCTAAAATGAATGAAATAACTAAAAAAAAGAAAAAGATTTTTTGCATTTTGCTGAATGAGACTAAAAGATCCGAGTTGGTAAAATGATCCGAACTTCCCATCACTGGCCACCTGTAGGATCATAAAGAAATGGCGACGCAGGTTAAGTGGGTGCGTGCAGTTTTTAACATACTTTGACTAATTAGCACACGTAGTGTAATTAGTGGGTTTGAGACTAATTCATTCACGGAGTTTGAAGAAAAAGGCAGATCGCTGTTAACACATTTTTTGATAATGTAACACTATAAAAATGCGTTTTTATTGCACAACTCCTAAGCTTCTGCGCTCGATGCAGCATTATTTCGATCTGAGGCTGATCGGCCAATCAGTGGTCACAGCTAATCAACCTGAAAAACAGCCAGCCTTGGTCACTGGCCGATCAACCAGTTTATATCTGAATTTATTCATGGAAATTTTTTTTCATCTTTACATAGTAAAGCACTAACGCATAGGAGCATAATCAGAATTTTAGTCATGAGAAATGTCATCAATTATAATAAGTATTTTTTCTGTTTTTGCAGCAGTGGTGGTCCGGAGCAGCCCTCGTCCCCAGTACATTGCTCTGACACGAGCCTTCCATAGTGCTGCCATCCTCAGATTTACAGATGACAAAATTCACCAGAATAAACCACCTCCATACAACCCTAAACACCAGCAGACGTATGATTCAGAAGCAAGTCAGTCATTTTGCTCCACGGATCAAACCTGTGCACATGACGCTCAGCACGAGGATCCTCAGACCAATACCAGGTTAGACAGTCCAACCTGCACCAGCTCTATACATAACACATCCTACTATAACATACTCACGTTTGGGTGGTTTTAGCTGATATCTTACAATAAGATAAAAAAAAAAAAAAAAAGACTAATGAAACTGTATGTATCATACAGTATTACTGTTCACATGCGATCACGCTAACGTATATTCACATACACATGTATTGCATAAATAAACCAAATAACAGTAACACACATATATTAAGAAATACAACTACACAGGGTAACGAATACAACTGCGTAACACACCATCAAAATAACGTACACTGGCCCATAAACAATAAATCGATTTGCCAGTAAATATATAAAACTAAAATTTTACTTAAAAAAAAAAAAACATACTTATAACAGTAGTTAGATAGATTAGCAAGTAAATAACTATCGGTAAATAAATTAAATAAGGTATTGTATGAAATAAATTAATTAGTGAATAAAATTAAATAAAGCACACATGCTAGTAAATATGTTAAAAAATAATGTCAATACAAAAAAACAATAGAAAGAAAATACTTTACTTGTGCCTATAAATTAAATATAAAAGTGCACCTGTCAGTAAATAATGAAATTAAATAATGACTGTAAAATAATACAATAAAAATAAAAGAATTGACCTAAATACAATACCTAAATAAGGTAAATTATGTTTCCTAATTTAAACTTAAAAAAAAACACTTGCCAATAAATGAAATAATACGCACTAGCCAATAAAATGATTATAAAATTCAATAAAGTCTTGTTATCCCAGTAAATAGATTAAAATAACACACGCCTGACAATCAATAAATAAATAAATAACTTGCACACTGTCAGTAAATAAACCAAATAAAATTATACATATTTGTTTTGGTAAATGAAACGTCAATAAATAAAAAAAACAACAAAACTACACAAATCTGCAAATGAATAAATTACTTGCATCTAAGTAAAATCCTTTCAGTAAAATTATAATGAATAAAATAAAGTACATTCTAGCAGAAAATTACATGCATGAGCTAATAAATAAATAACAGAGATCTAAGTGTAAAAATTTAAATCGGTCGAAAAACAGTACACATGAGCCAATAAATAAAAAAAAACTTACAATTACGAATGATTAAGTTAATAAAGTAAAATATAAAACACCTGCCAATTAGTAAATAATTAAAATGATACCCGTCAATAAAAAATACTCACTTGTTTATTAATAAATTAAAAATAAAATAAAACAGAAGTATTTTATCAACAACACCCGTCAATAAGTAAATGAATTAAACAAAATAAAACGGCGCACCCCTGCAAGCCTGATATTACTCCTTTTTTTTTTTCCATGGCCGCAGTATAAGTTGCTAAATAATTGTAGCCATTAATGTTTAAATTTTGTTTACTTGGCATTATTTGTGAAAGTCATTCATCATTCTAATAACAGCCACAGTACCAGATGCAGTTTGTTGAGGCTTTGTTACTGGTTTGTTTATTTGCATTATATGAGATTAAGTCCTCGTGTCTCTTTTTTACATTGTGCGTTAGTTATCAGGATCAGGCCGGTGAACAGGCTGAGGATCATGAGACCGAGGAGCAGCTACAGGCTCGCATCCTGAACGCGGCGCTGGACTTTGTACCCGAGCACGGCTGGACTGTGGAGGCCATCGCTGCAGGAGCAGAGGTGAAACAACAGAGACTTGATGATAGAGTGATGTGATTGATATAAAGAGGTTTGCTGTGTAACACTCCCCTTTTTTGTGCTGTAAGACTCTAGGGCTGTCGGCTGCCTCGGCTGGAATGTTTGATAACGGTGCAGGAGACCTGGTGTTGCATTTCATCAGCCAGTGCAACTCTCAGCTCGCGGGCATTCTGGCTGAGGAGAACAACCAAGTCCAGCTCGGGCAAGCAGAGTGAGTATCCAAGTAACTTATTAGTAACAGTTTGTGAGGAAAACTATCCTGGGAAGATTTGTCTCCAGACAAATCTAGTACAATTACTGATAAACCAACAGAAGCTATACAAATAAATATATTAAAATAAAAAATACACTAACGTGTTCAGGAAAACATGAGGGTTAAAAAAATAGCCTTTAATTTAAATTGAATCAGAAATAATAAAGTTGTTTGGTCATTTGTGGGAAAGACGAGCCCAGGATGCTTTTCTGAGCAAATTCAAAACAGATGACATATGAGCAGAGAGCAAACATGGGTGATCAGTTTTACCAAATCTATCTTATGTTCTTCATGAGGTTCATTAGTCAGTTATTTAATCAAAATCCAAGTTGAAGCACATCTAGAGGTTGTTTAAAATTAGATTTGGAATTTGATTTCCTAAATATCACGGTCTAAATGCTCTACCCACTCAAATCGGATTTTAAACTGTCCATTATGTTACTTAACACAGAAGTTGAAGTCCCCATGATCTTGTGTTATGGGACATGGATCCGTGGTGAAAACTTGTGGAAAAACAAGTGGGTAGATGATGGAAGAAATGGAGATGGAAATACAAAGTTATCATTTTGTAGAAAGTTAAGTAGCTATTCTTCAGGAGGGTGTGATGTGTCTCCCCCAACCGCCCCCCCTCCCCACCCCCCCTCTTTGAGAATGTAAAAAGAAGTGAGGTGGAGGATTCATCAATACAGCCAAGCTAGATGGAATGTACAGGAACAAGGCGACACATGAGATTTTCTTTTATTTCTAGTCACTCGTCATTACATTTGTGCATTTACTGAAGTGATTATTTAAACTTGACAGTGTAACTCGGATAAAACTGCAGTGTAAAGTTTCATTTCTACAACTTGAAGTTGATCATTCGCAAATGACGTGAGTCCCTGAATATTTAAACCTCCAGAGTGTAAGAAGATTTTCCTGACAACTTTTACCTGTAAGATTTATAAAATAAATCAGTTTGTATCAGCTTGTTATCTGTAAAAGGGTGTTTGAGTGGATGTTTATCACAGTAAATAACACTTAACCTTCTAATACACAAATATTACAAGAAAAAATATGTACTTTAGTTTTCTTTGTTGTATTCCTTGAGACTGAGTTGAGTCTCAAGTCTTGGTGTAGGCCGCGAATCTATATAAATATCTTCATTTTAAAATAATACAATTTTGGTACTAACTTTTTTATCTGTGCCTTTCAGAAAGAAGAAGACCGATGAGTTCCTGAGAGACGCAGTCGAGACTCGGCTCAGGATGCTGATCCCGTACATCGACACTTGGCCGCAGGTGATCAAGCTGCTTTTACATGCGTTTTAAATGTTCCTGTCAGAGTCCTAGACTGTAAGTGTGTGTGTTAATGTATAACTCTGTAGGCGATGAGTCTACTGCTGCTTCCTCACAACATCCCAGACAGCCTGAAGCACCTCTCTACCATGGTGGATGACATCTGGTATTACGCAGGAGATCGCTCCACAGACGTGAGTGTCTCTGTTTACAGCTCGTCTTTCTGCTATCCCTTTGTCTCTTTTCCTGTGTCTTTGTCTGAAGGAGTCACTTGACTGCACTTTTTCTTCTCTCACTCAATTCAATCTACACTTGTCTGTTTTTAATTTTTTTAACCGAGTGACTGGATTTTATTATATTGTGCATTTCCGACACGTATCACTGCCATGTCGCCATGTCACCATGCCACACCACCCTGACGATTGTTTTCCTGTTTTATCCTTTTGATATTTATGCATTTATGTTCTTGTTTTATTTAATATAAAACAACAGTGGTGGGCAGAGTAGGCAGAAGTCATCCATTTTATATATAAACTTGAGGAAAAAGTACAGAAGTAAACTTCTGATTTCCAACACCTGCTACATGATTGATTGATTTCTGGAGGAAAAGCAAATCAAGTAACTATGTATGATAGTCAGTAGGTGGCTTAATTACAGCTTTATGCACAGCACAGATGCGGCACAGCACTGTTGTTATGTAACATGAAGTAGAAGTAGAAATCACAGATTGTTGTAAGATGTAGTGGAGTAAAATTAAAAAGTATCTATTAATAAAACCACTTATGTAATGTATACAGTAGATATGTGGAGACAGTACTTGAGTAACAGTAAAAAAGTATTTCATTACCTTCCACCACTGTGAAAGATATTTGAAACCTTTATTAATTTTTTTCTGTAAGGCTTAAAGATAGTGTGTTAATATGTATTTAAACATTTTTTGTGGTTTAAATTTCCCTGATCTTTTAGATAAATTGGTACACGCGCCGTGCGGCATTAACAGGAATCTACAACACTACAGAGCTTGTGATGCTACAGGACACATCCCCTGACTTTGAGCAGACTTGGACCTTCCTCACCAACCGTATTCAGGATATCATGAATGTAGCCAACACAGCCAAACAGGTACATAGGGCTTTACTGAGCAGCGATTCACCATGATTCCCTGATCAGGATTACTTTTTCACTTGCGGCTGTTTTGTTGCAGGTGCAGTCGACGGGAGAAGCTGTGGTTCAGGGTTTGATGGGTGCTGCAGTAACGGTTAGAGCGCTCAATTACATACACAGCCATCTATCGGCATATGGAAAAAGTTTGTGCATCCCTAGTCAACTTGCCTGTTTTTTTGTTTTTTTGTTTTTTTTTTTTACAACAAAAGGCACAGGTTGTTACTTTTTCTCAATTAGGAAATCATGCATGTACCTTGACAAGGTCTTACCAAACTTTTTCCATATGACATAAGACACTTAACATGTTTAATGATTAATTTAAAATAAGTGTTTTTGTGTTAAACAACTAATTAAACTAATTGAATCAAATACTGATCCCCCCCCCCTTTTTTTCCCTCTACTGCAGCTGAAGAACCTCACAGGGTTGAACCAGAGAAGATAAACCAGCCTCCAAGTCCTCCATTTTATCTACTATTTATCAGTCATGCTCTGCGTCCACAGCTTCATATGAATGTCTGTGAGGAGCCCTTAAGACACTTTGCTGTAAATGTAGTTTGGTTTGGGTTATTTTATTTCTCTGCTTTATTCACCCTCACATTAATAGGCTGTCTATGCCAAAGCCTGTACAGCTATCAAACTTTCCACTGCTCTGAGAAATCTCTGCGCTCTTCAACTCTGCTCAAATTTACCAAATAGTATTCAGGAACATCTGAACATTGAGTGATAGTCTTTAGATTAGATCCGGTCTATTCAGATCAGTGCATTTTCATAGAGCAGGGTCATCTGTGCTAAATCAGACCCCATAGCTTTGATTTTGCTCCCTGTATAAACTTTGAAGGAGAAAGCATATATTGTACTTGACATTAAAGTTTTCATTAAACGGTGTGATTGATTTGAGTTGCTTAATTAAAGAAGAAAAAACAATTTGAAACTTTTTTTTTCCCCAAGATGGAAACAGAACAGAATTTGATTGTGATTGCTATAGCTTGTTTGTCACAACATAATTTAAAACCATTGAAATGTACTACCTTAAGGGGTTTAACGTGGTTCTGGGGCTCACTGGTGGCATTCTGTTAAAATTAAAATAAAATAAAAATTATATAGAGATAATATAATTATTTATATTTATATATATATATATATATCCCAAATGAAAGGGTTAAATGAATGAGTTTCCTATTTTATTCTGGCTATGAACAAAGACCCTGTTGGGTACTGATTGATTGAAATGGTAAAGTAAAAATTCTGAAGTGAAAGTAAAAAAAAAAAAAATTATTGAAAAAATTGTTTGGGAAAAAAAAAAACAGTTTAAAATTGGTTTTTAAAAACAAAAGTTTTAAAAAATTGTTGAAAGTTAAGTTTTTAAAAATGATTTTAATGTAGTTAATTAAATTACAATATCTATAGTTTATAATATTGTGTTAATGTTTTAAGTTTTATTTTTGTAGCACTTTGAACAAGGGCATTTCTACATGAATATTAAAATGGATAAATCCTAGGTGCAGAGTTTACATTTATAAATATATTATCATTAAACATGTTAATGAAAATAAACATATCATTAATGCAACGTTGTTCTAACAAATCCATAATAATATAATGGTATAATAATGTAAAATCTTTAAAAGTTTCAAATCTGTATTTCAAATCGCGCTTTTATTATAGCCGGAAGTGCTCGCCAGGATGAACCCGGAAGTGAACAGCTCGCGCTATAACGCACCAATGAAGTGGCGGTGAATGTTATTGTGGTGAGGACGCGCCGAGCTCTGATCGCTGAAGAGACTTTTCTAGAAGACAGAGCAGCGTGTAAAGTAAATTATTGTGGAAGATGCCGTACGCCAACCAGCCGACGGTGAAAATCACAGAGCTGACGGACGAAAATGTGAAGTTTGTGATCGAGAACACGGACCTGGCGTGAGTGTGTTAGCGCAGACTGCTAGCTAAGATTGCTAGTCACGCGAGCATAATATTAACAATAATAATAATAATAATATAAAACTAAACAGTCAGTAAAATATTTAACACTTTTTAGCTTCATAATTCCACTGTAGTTTGGATAATGTTAATATCTGAAATGATGAACAGGTGAGAAGCGGTTGATTCTGATTGGACAGAAGATCTTTATTAAATATTGTGAAGTATTTTCGGTTACAAGGGAAATCACAAGTTATTATTATTATTATAACTGCTCTCCTTTTATTTATATGATATGATTTCCATAGTAACAACTAACGCGGGGATTGATAAGCTCGTTGTCTTGGAGATGTTTATTTAGCATTTTATGTAAGGAGTCTCCAGTGTCAGTGACTTATAACACTCAGGATTAAACCTATAACATTACATTTTCTATTTTGTTTATTTTTTTTTCTTCCTCTGGTATCATGACCACCTGTGTTGTCGTCTTCTTTCGCCTGATCCCGTTGGGGTCGCCACATCAGACCATTTGTCTCCATCTAACTCTTCCCTTGTCACTCCAACCTCCTGCATGTCACCGCGAGCATAATATTAACAATAGTAATAATAATAATAATAAAAACTAAACAGTCGGTAAAATATTAAACAGTTTACTTTTTAGCCTTATAATTCCACTGTAGTTTGGATAATGTTAATATCTGAGATGATGAATGGGTGAGAAGCGGTTGATTGCGGTCCTCCCTCATCACATCCATAAACCGCCTCTCTGTCCTTTTCCTCCTGCCTGAAAGCTCCAACTCTAACATTCTCCTCCCGATGTACCCCTCATTTCTCCTCTACACATTTGGTGACACTACAAGCAGCACAATTAATATAGACATGTAGCTGCATTCATCATTAAAAGTTACACACGCACACTACCAGTAAAATGTTTGGACGCACCTTCTGACTTTTAACTTTATTTCTTTCTACACTGTAAAACAATATTGAAGGCGTCCAGAATATGCAACAATCTGCTTTGAACAGTTGATATTGAGATGTCTGCTACTTATGCTCTGTAAAGCCTTTACAACAGCTCTAATATGAGGTGCAGTTTGTTAATTGGTGATTTCTGAGGCTGGTAACTCTAAATGAACTTTTCCTCTGCAGCAGAGGTAAGTTTTGGTCTTGCTTTTCTGGGAAGATCTTCATGAGAGCCAGTTTCATCATGGTGCCCTATGGATTTTGCAAATGCACTTGACAATACTGTTCTTGCAAGAAATGTCTTACAAAAGCAAAAGTGTTGTTGTCACTTAATTAACTAATGCCATATGTTATTCCATAGTTTTGAATGTAGGAAACAAATCCAAACTTGTGCCCAAATGTTTAACTGGTCCTATGAGTGTGTGTTATCAAATTATTATCTCTGAAAGAAGAGAGAGAAGCCTTCTGACTTGAGGCCTTTGTTGTCATTGGTCACGTGACCCTTAGCAAAACTACACATGCCTCAAAGCGGAGCTTTATTTGAAACTGCCCCTTCTGCTAAGACACAAGCTTTACTTTCTCAACTCAACAACGTATTTTTTTCCCCTTTTAAAACAGGGTGGCCAACTCCATCAGGCGAGTGTTTATGTCCGAGGTTCCAACTATCGGTAAGCGTCCTCACATTCACATTATGATCAAATGTAAGCACTCAAAGCATATCGAACATGTTTAATTCAAACCTTGTAATCATGTTTTTACATCTGCAGCAATCGACTGGGTTCAGATTGACGCCAATTCTTCGGTTCTCCATGACGAGTTCATCGCGCACAGAGTGGGTATGTGTCCACAGTTTAGTTTATTATTAAGTCTTTTCTTCCTGATGCTTTTATCACGTGTGTGTGTATATGTGCGTATATATGAGATGAAATAATGTCATGACGTGCTCATTGCTTCAGGACTCATACCGCTGACCAGCGATGACATCGTAGACAAAATGCAGTACTCAAGGGTAAGTCTATGGGTCTCTAATTCGACCTATGAACGTGCTCCCAAAACAAAAATCAGACTTGCTGTACTCAATGTAGAATAAATTAAAGCATAACACAGAGAGAATCTTTATCACGTACAAAATGCTAGTGCGAGTACATGAACTGTCTACATCATCCATGTTGCTTCTCTGTTAGGACTGCACATGTGACGATTTCTGTCCAGAATGTTCAGTCGAACTCACACTGGATGTGAGATGCACGGAAGATCAGACGCGTCACGTGACCTCGCGGGATCTGCTGTCCAATAACCCTCGAGTTATTCCTGTAAGTCACGCCAGCCTGTATACACACTCTAGTTGGATTATACACACACACTTAATTTTGTTAACTGGATTTCACCGTGCACAAGATAAATCTCATCTTTTGTCTTTCTTTAGGTGACGTCCAGAAGCCGAGATAACGACCCCAACGACTACGTAGAGCAGGATGGTGAGGATCTGGATTCTCATCTTTTACATTCAAGCATCGCATCGGTTTACTTCACTTTCACAAACATTTTTAGAGCTTTTGTATGAAAAGCACAGTTTTACGCTTACTGCAGATTCAGCGTTTGAGAAATGGGACACTAACAACTGCTCTTTTATTTATAATAGTTACCTTTTGAGGGATTCCTAATATTTTGAAATGAGATATAGAATGAGACAATGCTGTTTATATTGATATGTATTAGAGACGGGATTCGATTTGTATTGTGATTGTGTAAGTATTGTGATTTTTATAAATATCCAGATTCAATGTCATCTGTTTTCAGGTTTTGTCTTAATTCTGAACAAACTTGGCAGGATGATGTGCTGTGTGAATAGTTTAGAGTACACCACCTGCAAGATTATATAGGAACAGCAACATTTTACCACTTCAAAGGCAAACTGACATAAATTAATTAAAAAAAAATCTATTTTGGCCCTTGAAAGGTGAATCAGTATTGTAGCTTGCAAGTTCAAATCCTAGGTGATGTTGTAGCCTCCCGCAGCCGGAAGCCTAGAGAGAGAGAGAACTGATTGGCCGAGCTGTCCCAGAGAGGTGAGATGGGAGGGACTCTAGCGCTGTCACATCAGTCTTGGCTCTAGCCAGTCACGGATGTATGTGAGCTCATGGCAGCGGAAGAAGTAGATAGTGCTGTCCTCCGGTGCGTGAGTGAGCAGTTAGAAGAGATGCTGTCTGCCGCTGTCAGAAAAGACGTGATAGTCTTTATATGGCTCGGAGACGTGATAGTCTTTATATGGCTCGGAGAAAAGACGTGATAGTCTTTATCCTCCCTGGTTGGTAGTTGTAGCCTTGATGGGGAAGTGGCCAAATGACTGGTGGGAATAAATCCCAAGCAAAAGAAAAAACTATAAATTTTGTGATGTATCTGTGATGTTTTTCCCATCTCTAAAATATATATATACAGTTTTTGTTTTTATTTTATTTATATAATTTGTTTAAAGTGCCCCCACACAGCCCTTACCGCACTTTTCCTCTGTGTCTCCATAGAGCGCCACCCACATTCTCTCCCACTATGTCTCTGTGTAGCCCCGCCCCCACTCGCCCTCTTATCTAGAACAACCTAGAAAGAGAAGTGTTCTCAGAGACAGGCCTATTTTTTTTTTTTTTCATTTCTGTGTTGCTGCGTGTTTTAAAAAAGGGAATGAAACCTAGTCTTTGCTTTTTAAGTTGATCACAGTTTGTTTTAATGAAAGTGCTTGTGACATTTTACATGTGGCTTTGACTTAAAGCTGAACAATAAAAAAAAATATTGTGATGTATTAGTGTATAAATATAACTGTAATTTTTATTATATAATAATAATAATTTTTGGTCCGTATCACCCACCCCTAGTCACTTGTAGTTATGGTGACCTACTTATTAACAGATTCACGCTACTGCAATATAAATACTTGAAACACTAATACATGTTAATTCGACCATTCTGAGTGTGTCTTTGCTTAACCTTTGACCTTCGGTCCTGTCCTCTCGATTTCAGACATTCTGCTGGTAAAGCTCCGAAAGGGTCAGGAGCTCCGATTGCGAGCGTACGCCAAGAAGGGCTTTGGTAAAGAACACGCCAAGTGGAACCCGACAGCGGGTGTGGCCTTCGAGTACGACCCAGATAACGCACTGAGACACACAGTGTACCCCCGTCCTGAAGAATGGTGTGTGATGTTTAATTGGTTATGTTACAGCTTTAAAATGCTAAACATAACAAAGATTTACTCACATTTGTTTAAAAATCTCTTGCATGAGCTGTTACTATAGAAACGACAATGTGTTCAAGCAAGAACATTAATAAAACCTTTTGATTTTGTATTGTTAGAACCACGGTCAGAGCTGCCCTTACAGAAAATTAATCAACAGGCTCTCTGACCAATTAGATATGAGGATTTAACAGTGATATATTAAGACAAAACGCACAAACATTTATTTGCGCTTTATTTCCATCTTAGGCCAAAGAGCGAGTACTCCGAGCTTGAGGAGGAAGAAGTGCAAGCTCCATACGACCCTAACGGCAAACCGGAGCGGTAAGTGACACGACGTGGCGCTGCTGCATAATGTAGCGACAAACACATCTTTCTTATATTAGATCTCAATAGCACTAGAGAAATATTTTGACTAGTACTTTAAAAAAAAAAAAAATGTGGACATGACAACTCGTTCTTGTACGCTGTAGCATTACAATTTCACAAAAAATTGTTCCAGCATAACAGTGCTCCTGTGCACAAAGCAAACTCCATGAATATAAATATGTTAAGGTTGTAGTGAAAGAACTTTGAGTGTCCTGCTAAAAACCTTTTTAGCTGAATAAAAACACATCCCCAAAATCTAGTGGGACAAACTTCGCAGAAAAGTGGAGAGAGCTTATCATATCATCAGCAATGAGGGAATAAACAATAAGGTTCAATAAGGAAAGGAAAGGTTCAATAAGCATTACGTGTGGTGCTCAGGTGTCCACAAATGCATATAGTATATGTTTTTTTTTAAATCAAAGAGACATCCATTCATATAGAATTTTACAAATAATATGAATTCAACTCAAAATGTATTTAACAGTTTAACTGTAAAACTGATAAAAAGCAAGACCTTATTTTAACAAAACGTTATTCAATATTAAACCAGACGTGTTTGTGCTCCACAGGTTTTATTATAATGTAGAGTCGTGCGGTTCTCTCCGGCCCGAGACGATCGTGATGTCTGCGCTCGCTGTGCTCAAGAAGAAACTGAGCGACCTGCAGACGCAGCTAAGCCACGAGATCCAGAGTGACGTCCTTACCATCAATTAAGGGGGAGAGTTTGATTTTTTTTTTTTTTTTTTTTTTTTTTTGTGTGTGTGTAGAGAGATGTACAGCAGGGAGTGGGTTTATATTTTTTTTTTACCTTGTTGGATGTTGATTGTGGGGATGAACCCACAAATAAATAATCTTGATAAATGCAAAACTGGATTTTGAATTGAATTAAATCTCCTATGCTTTAAGTCAAACTGGGACTTTTGATAAAATTTCTTGTTAATAAAGGCATAAAACTGGTTGATGTTAACAGAAGACTTAAAGCACATTATAGTGATGAGACTCTGAGCTGCAGCAAAACATTTAAATTGTGCAACTGTTTTAAAGAAGACTGTACGTCTGTGAATGATGATCTTAGCTGAGGTGGCTCAGCGCCGTTCCTGTGAACGTTCAGCGAGTTAAACACCTGATCCTTAAAAACTGACAGTTTGTCTGGAACATTGCAGAAGAGATGCATCTGTCTTTGGGAAAGTCACACACACTGATCATGGCTCTGGCGTACTGAGAAACCTTTTTGAACGACCCTCATATACTTTAAGGAATAATTAATAATTATATAAAAAAAAATTAAAACATGGTGGTTATTAGGCAAGAGCTTAGTGTGGTTTCATCCTTTTTTTTCTTTCAGAAATATTAACAGCTTACAACTTAACTCCTAACTAGTATCAGCTCAATGTCTTTCAATCATACTGTGTAGATTAGATGTACCATTATTAGTAGTAAAGATTAGCTTTTGCCATAGTTGTTGTTTTTAAGGCAAAAAAAAAAATACAATCTAGAAACTTTAAGCTGCTTGTGATGAGACTAAAGCAGCTACAATTAACATGAGACATCACACAGAATGTCCCAGAATTAAACATCAGTTTTAGCTATACCCTATTCTTCTACAAAAGTTGTAGACATCTGACCGATTATGCCACTGCATGCTTTTTAAACATTGCGTTCCAGATTTAGTTTTTACACCCCCTTACTGTAAGCTTCCATTTTTCTGGGAAAGCTTTCCACTTGATTCTGGAGCGTGGCTTTGGGGATTTGTGTTCCAGTTTATTCATTCATCCTCAACCACTGGTTGAGGTCAGGGTGTCTGTCCAGGACATGTGAGTTCTTCCTTAATGAAATGTGTCCTCATGGAGCTTGTTTGTCCTATTGTAAAGCTACAGCATGCAGACTAAGTTGTATTTTTTCAGTTTTATGTTTCACAGATTTGAAAAGACCCACATATATTGTTTAGTTGTAGTGATGGTCAGAGGTGCACATACTTTTGGACATTTTGGCAATGAAATATATTTCATTTTTGACTGCACTGTTAAAAATGTAAATGAAAAAAAGAACACCAGTGGGCAGCAGAGAGCATAGTCCGATTTCTTTTTGTTAACCAAACAACTTGTGTAAGAAGTAAAATGATTTTCTGGTGTCATCACACAAAACACGCATTTACATTTGTAAATTTATTACTTCCTCCTTTTTTTTCTCCCCTAAAACATATTTAGGATACAGAGGAAAAGTCTGCTCACATCAGCTTCTCTTCATCATCTTAAATATTTAGACTAAACTGAATGAAAGTTATGTTGAAATGCAACAAGCTCTCAGATGATGTACACACGATTTAAAAGGACGTTCCATCTGGGGAGATAATTTTTAGATCATAAATCCGCAAAGATGGGCTTTAACGTGTCACGATGTGTGCGATCTTCTTTTGTAAATTATTCACGCCACACAAATCTAAATTTTAACTTCATCTTTTAATTACAGAATCTAAAAGAAGCAGGTGACAGCCATTAGCTCAATATTTTAAATAGTTTCTATTTCACTGAGACCTATATATAAATTCTCGATTGATTGAAATAGCATTGATATACTGTACGTGGAATACTGGCAAAATAAATAAATAAATAAAAAACAAACAAAACAAAAGGGAAAAAAACAGTTTCCCTTAAGAGTGTGTATTGCTTCTTAACCGATATCACATCAATTTTTGGCACACCACAAGTCAGCTGAATGTCATAAAAATCTCAAATATTTCTATAAATCTTTAAAATACTGTGCTGTTTTCTTTTTCTCCTAAAATAAGCTATATAGAGATGATCGATAACTCTAACTTCTCTAAAGTAGAGATAAGCAAACGGCTTGCCGCACTTTTTTACTGCAAACTTAAACCAGTGTTTGTTTGACCATCTTGTGTTATACTCCCTCAGTTCACACACAAACACAGGACGCACACAAAAAGATGAAAAATGAAACTCATGACCCTGCTGGAGATTTAAAAAATAAATAATGATATAAAAAAAATCAATCATAACTGATTTGAGAGTGTGACTAAAACAAAGCCTTTGGATGGATGAATCTGATTCTACATCGTGAACACAGGATCAAATCTAATCCAATGACCAAAACTGGCCAACTCCGGACAGTAACGAGGAGCTGATTAAACATATCAGCCTGTTTCGTTTTCCCCCCTCCTTGTTAAATATATAAAAATACAATTTTAGTTTATAAAGTAAAACTCTACCCTGATAATACGTTTCATATAGTACTGAAATATCTGTGATATGTTTAGTGATTTCTGTGCTAATCTTGTTAGCAGTTATTCTTAGTGAAAATGTAGCAGATGATATCACAAAGACCGTCCGTGCAGTTTAATAGAAGGAAAAAAAAAATTAGCATTATCAAATATGACGTAACAGTCAGGTTTCTCTGTTAGCTCTTAAAAAGCTCTTGCAACCTCGCTCAATATTCTGGAGTTCGGGGCAATAACGAGCGCTGTATTGTAGTGGAAATGTATGGTGGGTATGGACGTTGGGCTCAAAGCCTCTGCGTTGATAATGAGTGTGATGGCATTGATGGAGGTGTTAACAAGTTGAAGCTTTAGAAGCTGAACATGGTGTACAGGTGAGTATATGAGAGAGCCGGACTAAAGGACTTAAAGGACTAAAGTGTCTCAGTAATGACACATGGGGCTAATGAAAAATGAAAACAGGTAGGATGGAACTGGATGTCCTGTAAATCACTGTTAATTTCTAATGAAGGATGAACAGGGTGTTTGAGTGGAGTTTCCTTTGTGTAGCTATACTGTTTTGCTGCCACTTTGTTAGCAAGACAAAGTATCACATCCATCCTGCACTGTGGGAATTTATCCAAAGTGTAGTTTTTCCCAGTTCTAGTCAGAGGTTTAAGGTTCTGTTCTACTGCTAGGAAGCCACCACTGAGGCTATGAGGAAGGTTCTTAAAGAGCAACTCCAGTGTGTTTGTCCCAGCCGCGTTAAAACTTCATCTGTGTCAGCAGCTGCCCTAAATCCCAGGGTAGTTAAGGTGTTGGACGACTGATTGGAAGGTCCAGGGTTCAAACCCCAGCACCACCAAGTTGCCACTGTTGGTCCCTTGAGCAAGGCCCTTAACCCTTGACTGCTCAGATGTATAAAACTTTCTTTAGACTGCTCCTGTCAAGGCATCGCCACAGCAGACCGTCTGATCTGCACGCAACTTTTGGCACAGGTTTTAACCAGATGCCCTTCCTGAAGCAACCCTCCCATTTTTTCCCAGGCTTGGGACGAGCACTGCATGCTCTCAGATGTATAATGACATAAAAATGTCATCCCTATCCCTTGAGTTTCTTTGCTTGTGCTCTAACACACTGTGTAAATGGTCACTTGGCACTACGGCATAGTGGATAGCACTGTCGCCTCGCACCTACAGGGTTGAGAGTTCGATGTTCTCCCAGTGCTTGGTGGGTTCCTGATCAGTACTCTGGTTTTCGCCCACAGTCCAAAGCCCTGCAGATCAGGTTAAGCCAAAGTCTGCCCGTTGTGTGCATGCCCTGTGATGGACTGGCACCTTGTCCAGGGTGTACCCATCCTCATGCCCAAAATCT
Source organism: Clarias gariepinus (assembly GCF_024256425.1). Taxonomy (NCBI): domain Eukaryota; kingdom Metazoa; phylum Chordata; class Actinopteri; order Siluriformes; family Clariidae; genus Clarias; species Clarias gariepinus. Next base: position 28,805,692 of record NC_071109.1, on the reverse strand, counting down.
CCTGAGATAGACTCAGGCTCCCGTGACTCTGTACAAGATGTACAGTAGTGGTATAACAGATGAATGAATAAATGAATGTTTTACTACTAAGTGAGGAAGCACTAAGAAGTAAAAGAAACTTTAAAGGACAGGCTAGAATTGCTGCCACTTTATAAACCCAACATGCACACTAAGCTTGTTACTAACTGCAGTAAGGCGGATCCAACACAGCCTACTGTTATAATGAACTTAATCTTTGATTATCATGTCTGAATTTTATATTAACACTAAACACTGTTATTACATGTATGTCCAGTTTCTGCACATGGCTTTCAGTTAAAAAAGTAAACCTACCGTTAAACCACTGGGGGGGGGGAAATAAGGGGCTTATTGAGACATTGTTTGTAAACCTTGCTTATTGGATTAATTGACTGACTCCAAGGTCAATGTCTGAAACAACAAAATAAGAAAGAATTAGGCTTACGACATTTGTTGTTAATGAAAGTCACTGGAGTTACTCTATAACCTTTCTCTTTGAATCAATCAAATGAATAATGTACAATCAAATTATCTTTCCCCAACATGGCCAAAAAATAAATAAAAAATGTCCTGAAACACAAAAGTTAAAACAAAGCAGCACTGCAGGGATGAGTAATCTGTAAACATGATTCAATACAGTTACAGATCACCTAAAGAAGAAAATAAATTGAAAATGAAAGAATTCTCTTGCATTCAAATAAAAAATTAACTATAAAATGTTAAGTAAGAGACATGTAAGAGCACATATGATGTATGATAGTGTTGCCTGCGATAGACAGTCACATTCTGGTCATTGGATCAAATATACAGTAGATTCATATCTACCAGCTTGTGTGCTGAAACATCAAGGTTGTGTTTCTGTAAAGGCATTTCTTCAAAACAATTTTCAAGCATTTTCCTCTAAACCTTACATAAACATCTATGCTGTCTAAATCCGTTTTAATCAAGTATTCATCGGTCGTTCTAATGGCAACGAAAAGGAATACATAATAGCTGATGAATGAGCTAAAAATATTGGAGGAAATAGTCTAATCTATTAGGAGTTGTGGAACTAAAACAAATCGCAAGAATGCAGTCAAACCTCACGATGTGGAAGACAGTAGATATTACTCTTTAGAAGGACTTGAGTGATTTTGACCCATTCTGACAAACAGCTTACGTTCTTACTGCAATCAAGGACAAAATAATGGAAAATCATCATGTTAACGCACACACAAGTGACCCTTCGTGTTTCTGGTGAATATGCAGGGGTCGTGAATACGTGATCTGAGGGACAGCATGACGCACGGAATGCGCTTATCTTAAAAATCAATGTACATCCCGGGTCAGATATGCAGAAGGAAGAAAAAAAAAAGCATGACTTTTCAGCCAATACACAGATGATCCTTCCCTTTTTGCTGAAGAAATATTCTCTGGATAATCGTCTTAGCAAAGATAGAAAATGGAAGGCCAGCTCTGCTGGTTCTTCGGTCCATTCACACAAGGCCTGAGTCTGTAAAACCCCAAAACAGCAATGAGCTCTAATGTGTGTGGGTGTATATGTGTGTGTGTGTCTGTGTGTGGACTGTACAGCGTGTTTGGCTTGTCGCGGCCCGTCACTGGCTGGAACTTTCACATATAAAGAGGTTTGTGCTTTGTCTGTATCTCTAACATCTTGTCAGAACCTTTTTCTTCAGGACATGAGTGGTCCCTAGAAATCCTTTCCAGCTGACAAGAAGAAAAAATAAATAAAAATCAAGATATTAAAATAAGCAAAGAACAAAAATGAGCGAGGAACAAAATGGAGCTCAAGATAAAAGAATGCTTTTGCTGTCCCAGTCTCATCTGTCGAGTAGCAGCTTAAGTGCGCGCTCGATGTTCATGCGATGACCGACGCGCGTCACCCCCAGGTCAATTAGGTCCTGTTTCTGCAGGCTGGGCAGGTGTGTGCCCTCTATGTCGTTCTCCAGGAAGGCGTCTCTGTGCTCGGCCAGGTTGAGGCTTTCCAGCCAGTCAGCCACGTCCTGTTTGGTCCACGAAAGCACCGCCTTCGAGGCAAACGGCTTACCGGAGGCAGCCTGTAGGAAGGAGAGCGGCGAAGGCGAGCGGCTTCGGCCCTGTACTGAGGACGTGGTGCTCACCGCGGGTAGAGAGGAGGAAGATGAGGAGCAGCTCAGAATTGGAGGCGGAGATGTGATGCTTGGGCTTGAGGGATGCCGATGGTGATGCAAGCTCTCAGCTTGTCGGCATGGCGATGGCGCAGGCACGTTTGGGCCGGGCTGATTGGTGAAGGACACGCCGGAGTTTGGCTGGGTTCCTGAGATGAGGGACACACCGTCCTGGTTTCTAAAAATAAAATAAGGAGAAGAAGAAAAAAAAGGGAAGATTGAATTCAGAAAAATAAATCAGTGAAGGTGGCTTGGCTAGTAAAAATGTCAAGGTGACTGGACTTGTATTGCAGTCTTCAAAATGTTTCTCTCCTCGTCAGGGAGGATATATTAGGATATCATTAGTTCACAGCTGAGAAAGGGGCCTAAAAATGTGGAGTACAAGACCAGTCACCCTGACACGCAGGTCAGATAAAAAAAAAAAAAAAGATGAGAAAAATAACAAGAGACATGGGGGCAGTAAAAAAAATCTAAGCAACTCATCTTTTTTAAAAATGTAGCAAAAATGCCCCAAATTTATTTGTTTAAACTTACAATAAATAATTAAATACAAAAATGGCTCGAAAACTTTCACTGGTAATATACACAAGCTTTAGAATCAGTAAAGATCAAACAAAAATAGCTACTTTGATGTAAGCATTGTGTAAATTGGCTATTTCGGGTCACTTCTTTGGTCTGTAAATAATCACAGATTTCCATAGTAAATGGGGCTCTGGATTAAAAATAGGTCTGCAGTGGGAGGAGGCAGCAGTGTGTCTTCTTTAAAGAGACGTGCCCGATATAGGTGCACAACCCAAACTACTAATACAACAGAGACTACAGAGATCAAGCTGTGCTGCTTTTTAAGATGAAGAGAGCAAACTGTATAATCATTTGAGTTGAAACGCATTTACCTTTGTCATCACTAGTACTAGATGACATTTTTCTATTTGGGAAAAGGGGCTCTTGAAAACCCTCATGGGGCAGTTTATGTGCTATAATGACTGTGTAATAAATGGGTTGTGTTCCAACTCAGGCAAATACGCATACATGCACAAGCACTAACACACCACTCCCTTTTCTGTGCTTAGCGCTGTGTTCATCACACCAATGTTGCTCATCTCATCCTCAAGGCTGTTCTCATTATTAGGTTGCTAGGCAACTCATTCTTTCATGAGCTCAGCACGCACACGCACACACACACACAAAAATCTGTGTAGCTAAATGAATGTCTGTGTTACTGGGGCGGGTGTCGGTGGTGATAAGATGACATACCTCAATCCAAAATGAGTTCTACATCCTGGTGGAGAGTCTAGCGCTTCCCCTGGCTTTGGTGCTTTGTCTTTGTTGACATGTTGCAGGACAGAGTTAATTTCAGTCAAGCCTTGGGGTTTTGTCTCTGGTCCGTGGGGGTTTTTCAGATCCAGAGGTTCTCCCCAAAGCTTTGAGGTTCTTTGTGTTGGGGTTTTTAGAGGCTCTGGTGGGGCAGTTCCCAGGGGTGGTGGGGGGATTGAGGAGGGCACCCTGAAAGAACTTATGGTCTCCTCATTTAAGGCGTCCTTGTAAAGTGCATTGCTCTTGTTGACGGCGTACTTGGCTTTAGGCTTGGGCAGGACCTGTGCCCTGTCCACCAGAAAGGCCTGACCGTCTGCATAAACCATGCAAGTGTCCAGGGTCTCTCCTCCTTCTGACGATAAGGTGGAGATGCTGGAAACAGTGGAGACCGTACTTGTGGTCTCCAGTTGGGGGTCTCCACTGCTCCGGCTGTCAACTTCGATGCCTGAGTCAATAATGGGCTCATAGGGTTCCAGAGGTCCGGTAGGAAAGCTGGGAGGTGTGCAGTTAGTGAGAACTGTTGGTCTCTTGATCTCTTGATCTCTTGAGTTGCTTGTGGTTAAATGTGGGTAATAGGGAGCAAGTGTTGGTCCACTCATGCCATTGGATTTCTGTTTAAGTAGCTCACTGAGTGCCCCTGATTGGTCTTCAGGGATGTCAAAACTGTTGGCAAACTCTAATGGAGGAGGCAGGGGTTCAGCAAACACGAACTCCTCATCAATGTCAACAGAGGCCAGAGGTGGTGGAGGGATTCCAAAGGGAAGTTTGACAGGCTCATCTACAGAACTGACAGAGATCATGGTTTTTGGTGGCACGGCAGAGAGCGTCTTTGTTGGTGCAGGCTTTGCTGGAGCTGGTTGATTGGGATCACGAAGCTCCCCAGGTGTGCTGTCAGGACAAACATCCTCATCCCTCTCTCTTTCTGACAGGTTGTTCTCTTCAGTTTTAGCCCCATCTGTGGTATGAACCATTAGCAACCCTGCTGACTTCTGCTGTGATTTGTCCACAATGTCAATCAGCATGTTCTTTTTCTCCTCTGGCCTTTTTTCAACCTTTCCCAGGTCCAGCTGGAACTTGGACTCAGTCTCATACTTGGATTCTGTCATCTGTCTCCGTAGGCCTCCCCGTGGCCTGCCCATGGTGGCAGTGTTAGAGAAACTCACTTCAACATTCGATCGAAGTTTAGTATCAATAAAAAGTGGCTTGTTGAGGTCAAGTTTGGAGGGGTCACTCTTAAGTGGCAAAGGTTGTGACTGCTCCCTCATGGCACGGTCTCTGGCAGCTAATGCTAAAGCTAATGGGGAATTGGGGTCTAGCGGTTTCCCTGTGACAGGGTGAACATAGTTCCCGCTCCCTGAGCTGTAGGTCTTGTGAGCTGGCAGGCTAATAGGACTGTGGCCTGTTCTAGTGTTGAGTAATTCCCGCACCATTGTGGGTTCAGGACTATTGAAGTCTGTTACGTTGCCGCCTCCTCGAGGGATGCTGAGCAGGGATGAAGGTGGAGCCATGAGCCGGCGGAGACGCTCATCACTGCTAAACATGCCCTCATCAATAGACTTTGAGTGTCGCAGACGAGGGGTAGGAGTGGGAACCACATCCTCATCGCCAGCATCTGTGGATCTGAAAGAAGGGGAATTTCTGTGAACCTCCAGCCGTTTTTCTCTGGCTGCACTGGAAGTCATGGCAGTTGCAAAAGGGGTTCCTGTACTGAGGCCATCCTCTGGGCGTAGTTGGCCTGGTTGATCAGGCGTAGTTGTCTCAATCTCCATACTGCTACCCTGGCTGCTCTTTCCGCTGCTGCTGGTGGAGGGCTCTTTGATGATGATGGTAGGTATGGGGATGGAGCAGGTCTTCTCTGGGCTGTCCTCTACATTAGACTGCTTTACAAGCATGCCCTTTCGCCGTGCAGGCTTGTTTGGAACAAACAGCGCAGCATTAGCCATTTTGCCAACGTCAGAGTATGGGTTCTCAGGAATTTGGGCTCGCCGCATGTGAAGGCTCTGCTGAGCAGTTGGACTGTTGGTGTATTCCTCTGCATCGTACTGTTCAGAATTCTCTCTGTAATACATGCCTTGGTCTCTCCAACCTGGGCCAATGCTTGAGTCTCCTCTGTCTGAAGGAGCGTTGTTCACAGTAGGAGTTTGAGGTGTAATGCCTGGTCGGATTGTGCCATAACTGTGTCCAGCAGGCGCCGGGGCATTGTTGTGGGGAGGAGACGGAGGGGAAATAGCAGGTGGTGGGGGGATGTCTTCTGAAGTGTCAGGCATCGATAGGCTTCTTGTAAATTTTAACATGGGAGGAGTAAGGAACTGCTTTTCTTCTTCAGTTACCCCTGTGGTTTGAATAAGAGCAACCACTTTAAATGACATTATGCAAAAAAATAAAAAAAGGCAATCATATATTATGTAATTTCACAATATTTCAAATATAACAAAGATAAAAAGCTTTTATATTAATAGGGTGGTTTATATTAATTTGCGGTATTTCTACTATATTTTTCTTTGTATTGATGAAAATTAAAAAAAAAACATTTTTGACCAGAGTAGAGTTTTGTTGGCATAAAAAACCCCACTACAACACAAAGTTACTTGTCATGTTTTGTACTAAGTGCTAATGTTGAAAATATATATATTTTTTTACTTAGTACTTACCTATCGATGTCTGTCGGCGGATGGTTCCTTTTGGTACACCCAAGAACGGGCCTTTAGGAGCTGCTGTTACTGGTGGGGAATCCACTGATGTGTCTTGGCTGTTACATAGTGACTGCATAACCAAGATGTGACAAGACAGAGGTTTAAAAAACAATGTTCAAATAGGAAATTATAAATGCCTGTACTGACTATTGTTTTAATCCATTTACACCACAGATAAAAAACTTTTTACCCAGCTATGTGCTTAAAACAGTAAGGCCTATTCTGTGACAGTCATACTTTTTGTTATTTAATGCACATATAAAGTTATTATTATTACCATTGTTGATATTTTTATTGACAAAACATAATAATTATAATAATAATAAAACAATAACAACAAATAAAATAATACTAATATATATAATTGTTGGGTCACAGGTCACATGCTTACATTCATTTCCGGGGCCACTGCAAAGCACCTGCTTGTGGGGCGCGGTTTAACAGCTGCCACCCTCACGTCCACGTTCGCGCTGTCCCACACTGGTTTCTGGGGAGGTACCACCTCCTCCACTTTATCTGCAAATCAGCACAGCATCTATTTTAGGGGTCAGAAAGCAACAGGACTCTACGTCTAATAAAATCAAGCCATTATCCTCTCACAGGATGTACAGAATAAAAAAAGAACCCAAACCAAGCAAGGGAGAAGAGACAGAAATAAGTACATTGACATTGGTCAAGGTCAAAGCCGTGCAAGCTCTTCCCGATTCCGTGGGAATGTGTGTCTCAGCGGCCACTGCACAACATGCTAGCGGTAGCATTTGCTTTCATACAGCTCCCATGCATGGGAAATGATTACTTAGGGTGACGTGAAAAACAATCCTCTTCTTCTGAGCCACAATATCTGAAAGCTGATCATCTACACAGGGGCGGAGGAGAGGGAAGTTCAGTGTCTGATTTGCTGCCATCACATTTGTCAAGTGTGCATCTGGTTACACGCACGCACTCTCGCACACATACACACAATTTCTCGTTTTATGTTTCACATATTAAGTCAATAAATATGCAAGGTTTACATCCCCTTATGGTTTTAAAGCACATGACTTGTTTTAGTAGAAATACAGTACAGTAATTAAAAACACAATTTTTGTGTCTTTTAGTCAAGAAAAGAAATTTGTTTATAAATATGTATATAATAAATATGTTTTCATTTCCTTTAAAATATATTCTGTCTTATTAGGTGTTTAACCATATGATGTGTTCCTGTTCAACGTAACTAGGTTTCTAATACTGAGACGCATCATGGACATCTTATTCGGCACCTTTGACCCGACACAACACTGATGCCTGGTGATAACTGTGTTTCTGTTTGTTTTTTATCCGTCCATTCAGCAAGAAGCCTGATGGAGGAAGTAAGATCACTTCGTCTGCCCGTCAATGTTAAAAATGAGTGCCAGCAGCTTTGCATTGAAAATATGGCATTACATTTTGCAGGTGGATTGTTGCTATATTAGATGTCTGCAGCAAGATTTCCATGACAACACCTCATTGCAGAATGATTCAAAGCTGTTGAGGGGCCACTTACAATGATGGGTAGCTAGAACCCTAGCACATCCTCATTTATTTTTATTTTTTTTACCAAGAACCAGCTTTAACACTTCCAGTGGGGCATATCTAATACCAGCAGGAAAAAAAAGATTTCTGATTGCATTTTCTAAGGGGAAAAAAAAGATTCAGGATTGCAGAGCATTCTCTTTATTAGACTTATAATCAGTGTTTTATTTATTGTATGGAAGAATTTGTGCATACACACACAAACACACACACGACCAGTCAAAAGTTTGGACAAACCTAAGCAAATTCAATGGTTTTCCAGATTTTTTTTTTCCTTTCTACACTGTAAAACAATATCAAAAGCTTTTAAAATACACAATAATCCCCTCTGAACAGATAATATTGAGATGTATCGGCTTCTTATGCTCTGGTAAGCCTTCATAACAGCTCTAATCTGAGGCGTAGTTTGTTCATTAGTGATTTCTGAAGCTAGTAACTCTAAATGAACTTCTCCTCTTAAGCAGAGGAAAGGTTTTAATTTCGCTTTCCAGGGATAGTCTTCATAAGAGCAAGTTTCATCATGTTGCTTGATGGGTTTTTGCAAATACACTAAAGAATACTGGTCTTGGAAGAACTATTCCAGATAACAAGTGACGTTTTCTTAGTTGTTACACTGGCCAATTTAGTGCAGAGTAATATCACAGTTTTGCTTAAAATATTGCAATGCACACAACATTAGGGGTGACATATCAGAGTTCAAAAGAGGACAAATTGTTGGTGCGCGTCTCGCTGGTACATCTGTGACCAAGACAGCAAGTCTTTGTGATGTTTTAAGAGACACAATATCAAGGGTAATGTCAGCATACCACCAAGAAAAAAGAGGAAGCTGTCTAAAAGGGATGTCCAGGGACTAATGCTGATTGTATCCACAAAAAAAAACATAAAACCACAGCTGGCCAACTCACTGTAGAATTAAATGTGCACCTCAACTCTCCTGTTTCCACCAAAACTGTTCATCTGGAGCTCCACAGGGGCAGTGTACATGGCTGGGCTGCTAAAGCCAAACCTTTGGTCACTCATGCAAATGCCAAGCGTTGGTTTCAATGGTGTAAACAGCAAAAATATTGAGCTGTGGACAATGTGAAAGATGTATTGATTCCAACTTATTATATGTATATATGTATTGAAAGACAGTGTTCCCACATCCGGGAGAGTTACGATGTGAAGAAGCCCCAAAGAAACGTACCACCCAGACTGTTGCATGCCCAGATTGAAGCATGGGGGTGGATCAGTGATGGTTTGTGCTGCAATATCATGGCATTCCCTAGGCCAATACTTGTGCTAGATGGGTGCGTCACTGGCAGGGACTACCGAACCATTCCGGAGTCAGGAAATGTGCGCCCAATGGTTCACACATAATATTTTAAAGGCGGTGCCGTGTATCAGTATGCAAAAGGAGGCCCTACACAATACTAATGAATTATTGTGGTCTAAAACTAGGCGTCCTAGTTTTATTGTATATATATATATATATATATATATATATATATATATATATATATATATGTATATATACCTAATTAATGCACCTTAAATTGTAAAAATGTATTTTTTTATTGACCTTTTCTATCTATCTATCTATCTATCTATCTATCTATCTATCTGTTAAACCATGCAGATATTGGTCAAGAATTTTAGAGGTAATGCTCACATCATTGGGGAAAATTTATGATTACTTCAATATTATTTATGGCACAGTTGTTGGTGCCACTTCCAATGGTTTGAATATTTCAGAAACTGCTCATCTCCTGGGATGGAAATAAATACACAACAGTCTCTGAGGATTACACATAATGGCTCAAAAAACAAACAAACAAACAAAAAACCATGCAAGTAGATGGCCTGCAAGCAAGCTCAAAGACCTTGCTCCTGAGGGAGCAGTAGAGAATGACCGGACTGTCGGACTGTTCTGAGCTGATAGGAAGTTTTCACCGACTCAAACAAGCAGCCTTGGAATACTTAGAGACAGATGAGCTGCAACAGCAGAAGACCAAATCAACTTCCACTTGAATCACCCAAATGTGACACGATTCTGTATGTGTACATGTTAGCATCGGATCGCTGTTCTTGGCTGACAGCAGTACATTATAACCCGAAGTGATCCTCTGCTCTTGTATCTCATTAGCATGCTCTGAAATTACTTGAATTACTACTGACTTCCAGGCAGCGCAAAGAAATATGGCCATGTTCCCCTGACCTCTCATAAACCTCCCACAGAACTGTCCCTTACTCATTGCTATTCTGTGTAAATTTCAGTGACTGGTGCGTGTGAAAATCCCAAGAGATCGGCATTTCTAAAATTTTCAAACTATCCCTTCTGGTACCAACAACCATGGCATGAGCAGCTATACAGATGTCCCTATTAAAGTGGTGTATTTTTATTAGTTATGTACAGTGGAACCTTGGATTACGAGCATAAACCGTCCTGGAAGTGGGCTTGTATTCCAAAACACTCTTTAACAAATTAAATTTTCCCATAAGAAATAATGGAAACTTAAATTATTCGTTCTACAGCCCAAAAAAATAAATACATAAAAATAATTAATACAAAATATAAAGTAAAAATAAAACAAATTAACCTGCACTTTACCTTTCAAAAAAGTAAAAAATAAATCCCGGCAGATAAGTGTTTCCTTTTGTGCACGCAGGCGCTATGTGTGTGTGTGAGGCTAGAGTAAGTAGAGGCTCTTGCTTTCAGCCCCTCCTGTCTCCCCCTTCTTATCTTACACTTTAAAACTTTCTTCTCTCGTTTAAACACACACACATTAACGGAATGTTAATGTTAACTGTTGTTCTCTTCTAAATTTTTAAAGCTTCTCCGCTTTATTTTAATGTTGCTCGCGACAGCGTAACAGCCTGTTAATTTATGCTGGTGTAATGATGAGATGGACAAACTGGTCAATGCCCGTTCTTTTATTTTCTGCATTGTCAGGTTATAGAACAAACTTTCATCTGGATCCTGCACTTAAATACGACTAAAAAACCTACTGAAAAACAAAACTCAGGCTCTATATCCTAGCTTACATCTCGCATTCGCGTTCACACACACCGGACTGCATTACCCACAATGCATCTCCCACACTGGACTACACTTCCGTAAACAACGGTCAGAAATTAACGTCTCTCTCCCGCTACACTGTTATTGCTAATCTGAAAATTTGCAATAAACATCGCTAATGACACTCGTGTAAGCGTAAACTAACAGAATCCCTGCTGTAAAGTAAAACAAACAAACAAATGAACCAGCACCTTACCTCTGAAAAGATTTGCGAGTTTCTTTGGAGAGCAGAGTGTGTGTCTCTCGCCTTAATTTTCGTGTGTTTTTGTGAAGGGGGCTTCACACAATTTCAGCCAGCACAGTGTCAAATTACGCTCTCGCGCGCGCAGACACAGCGAAATGAGAAAGAAAATAGATTTTTAACCTCTGTATTGAGAATTTATTTTGCCTTACTCGCGTGCACACACGTGTGTTATAAGAAACAGTACACGCGCTGTACACACGCGCTTCTGAACACAAAATAAAATATGTTTTACACACACACTGGGTCACAGTGTTATAGTAAACAGTACACGCGTGCACGGATGTTGATTATACCAGTAAGAGACGAGCACTAAGACCCAGCAGGAAAGACAATTCCACAGCGCAGGAGAGAGAAAAAACGTTGGCTTAGTTGTGATCACGTGACGCTCGGGGTCAAAACAAAAAGCGCATGCAGGAAATATCATACTCGGTGCTTGTAAACCAAGACAATGCTCGTTTTTCAAATCAAAATGTATTAAAAATCTTTGCCTGCCTTGCGGAACACTCGTAAACCGTGTTAGTCGTAACCCGAGGTTCCACTGTACCTCTATATCAAGTGATTAAAGAAATACAGATATGAACAGGAGCTTCCTAAAGTCAAGCATGGGGTGCAACGAGGAAGGTTTTTACTTCCGTACAGGACTGAGTAAACGGTGAAATAATGAAAGATCAGTACTGCTTCATGTATTTACGGCAGTAACCACCTGCTCAGGGTCACAGTCATGGTTTGGGAATCACTGATGGGTATAAAACAAAAATATTAACCATATAGGAGAGATAAAAAAACAACTCTTTGGCAAGTTATGCTGTATTTGGCACCAGTTGGAAGACAAAAAAGATATTTGGTTGACACTGAGGAACTTTTTGAGGCAGAAATCCACCATTTCTTTCTCTCAGTTTCTTTTTCAGAGCACCGTTTTTCAGTGTTCCCAGGGGTAGAGCCACAGAGTTATGTTTAGTAAAAAAAAATACTGCATTAATATCTCAACAAATATATACATAAATAAGTAAAAGATCTACATTAAATTGCTTTCATAAGTATACAGAGTGTATATGCATTTAAATATTTAATAAAACCCGTCTGTTAAACTCACCCTTCTTTTTCCTCAAAGTAGCTATAACATAAAAGAATATTCAGTTTTATTCATGAACTGATATGCATACATCATTTACATAAAAGAAGGGGGGGGGGATTTAAAACAGACCAAATGGCATTGACCTGGATAAAATGTAATGCCATAACACACAGTTATCACCTTCCATGCAACTTTCTACTCTAGACAAAATTTGATCAGAACCAGACAGGACAGATCGAACAGCAACAAGACACAAAAAACGTGTTATGGTAGAAACATTCTTTAAATCCGATGTTCTTTATGTTCTTTATCTAATGCTGTGTAAGTGCGAGTAAATCTGTTTAAACCGAACTGAAGGAAACTGACAGCAGGAACAAAACCAGTGTCAGTATTGCTTTCTGACGAATCAGATGCTGATCCGTGCAACCTGACGCTGTAAAGCAAGACCTGTTTGGGCTATAAATATACTGCACGTAGACGAATATATAAATAGGGATACATTTCACTGCTCGCGGTGTAGGTTTTCGTACTAAAACACAGAACTGACTGGATTGTATGTGTTATTAAAATATATCATGACCCAGTAAGATAATACAGACTAGTTAAGGCACTTTACAAATATACAAATATAGAGTCAAAGACCACGAACAATTCTGTGACTCAGAATTAACACACACACACACACACACACTCACAGGATATAAGCATGCCGGATAATTACAATGGAAAAACAATCTTACCTTTATCCACTTTTATCAGTCAAAAAACAGATAAAACATGAAAAATTATCCCATATTATTAGAGATCTGATAAATCAAACCTATAAGCTTAATGCACTAGTAAACAGGTTATGTCATGTCACTTGTAGCTTGTTGGTTATTTGCAGGGAAATGGAGCTATGATGTACAGAAAGCCTCTTTTTAAAAAAAAAATTGCTTTAATGGCAGATAAGCAAAGCAAAGTAAACTCTTTTACTTAAAACTAAAGTACGGCTATGCACCGGAGGCACTAACTATCTCTACTACTTCCAAGCAAGCTTTGCTTTTCTGCACACTGACTTCTCCACACATTTAATGTCAGGCTGAATGTGGAGGATTCAGGATAAGAATAAAAAATACATGGTTATATGTTTTTTAGCATTTTTGTGCATCAAACATACAACTGTAGAACATCTGACCTCATTAAATATTTGAGACAATTGTTTTGATTTATCGCATTCAACGGAAGCTAGCAATAAACACATCATACTAAACAACTGTCTACTCAGTAGAGACTACACTCAACATTCAGCCAGGCATCAAACATCAAATCACCAATTTCACTTAATTAGATTACAGCAAACTATTTTCCACTAGGGCTGCATGATTCTTGCTAAAATATGAATCACGATTTTGATTCCACGAATCTGGACATTTATAATGCTCCAACTCCAACAAGTTAACTGATAAAGTTTGTTTAGGTCTGCCTTCTTGTTACAGGTCATGTGACAAGTGACAGCAGAACTCTTTTATGACTGAATCTAATCTCTGGCCTGATTGGTGAACTAATAGTGTTTTGTTTTACACTGTATGAGTGTGACCAATAAGTGTAACTGATATAGCAATGTGGGATTGAAGTCGAGTAAACGAGTTGCATGAATGTTGCATGATCAGAACGTGACCTGAAATACATAAAAATGAATCGCTGTTACTCAGAAATGAGATGACGTGTATTTATAAATCGGACATTGTGATTTTTTTCCCGATGAATCGTACAGCCCTATATTTTACTGTACAAAAAAGTGCATTCCTCTGTTGGTGTGTTGCTGTACAGCGCTTACCCAAATCCTCCAATTCTGAGGTCATGGATTTGGATCGCATAGAAAGTGCGGCGGATGGAGCTCTCCTTGGAGGGGCCGGAGCTTAAATATAACAAGGAAAAAAACAAACACAAAAAAAAAATGGTTAATTAGCCATACGTTAGCATTCATCGGATCATATTCTGATTCATAGCACAAAATTCTGCAGTGTGTAATGGGTTGCAGGGCTCCAGACGGCGACTGAAATGGTCACCAATGTGCTTAATGTTTTAATTTTTGCGACTAGTTTCTGTCCAGACAGTTGCCAGGGGCAGCCGTTCCACCCCCACAAATTTTTTTTAGCAATCGTTAAATCCTGTTATAAAATGTACTTGGATGCACATGCTGATGAACAAAAGGTAATGTGATCTGCAAAACAGCAGAAAAGATTCATTTAACACTTAATTTGGTAGTATGTTTTATTCGATTTATAAGTTTTTTATTGAATTTCTTTTTGTACTTTTTTTCCTCTTTTTTTTTCCAGTCGTATTCTAATACGTGTGACATAGCTTAGCTAAGTGAGCAACTGTTTTTCCCTCGTTTCGAGATTGCCTAGTTACATTCAAAGGGTTCAATTTTGCCTCCTAAAAATTTCATCTGGCTACTAAGTATTTTGAATTGAGGAACCTATGTTAAAGGTCCTACACATTATATTTTTCATTAAATTTTAATATGATCTTTAGGGTCCTAATGAAAAGTTTGTATTATACGTTAATTAAAAATTCAAAAGGATTGTGTAAAAAAAACACTACTTTTACCTGGTAAAAACTAGCTCTGTTCTCAGCAACCTGTTTCAGTACATGCTAATTTAAATGCTCATGACCTCTGCTGAGCCCGCCCCCCCCCGTTCTGTGGGGCGTGACACGTAGGGTATAGCGACGGAAGTGTAGTCCAGTGCGGGCAATGCTTTGGACTGCATTACCCACAAAGCATTGCCACAACGCAGTGCTTTGTGGGTAATGCAGTCCAAACTGGAAAACTATGGATTATAGAGCCCGAGCCTGTTTTCTTCAGTCGTTTTTGGTTTGATTTAAGTACGGAACCTACGCGGAAGTTTGTAATATCGCCTGACAACGCAGAAATTAAAAGAATGGGCATGCATTGACCCGTTTGTCTTTCTCATCACTGCATGGGCATGAATTAACGGGCTGTTGCGCTGCCGCGAGCAACAACAACAACAAAAGCGGAGAAACTTACCGAGAGAGATACGGACGCGATGTGTTTACATGACTTCTTAATCTTCGACAGACATCGTTATAAACCATCTAACGTAACAAAGGTAAGCATAATATAGTTTTCCGACTACGTACACAGTTTGCAACTAGACAATCACCTCAATGCATTGTTTATTATAAACGGGCGATTAGGGATTATATAGAGACGGATGTACATAGAGAAGAAGCCATAACCATGGTCTATGAGAGTGTAAGTTAACTTACACTCAGCATTTATCGTGATTATTAGAAAAGGCGATCTGCAAAGAGTCATAGTAAAATAAATCACACTCACCGAGCCTGGTGAAGGTGAAGCAGGGACACGAAGCGTTAGTACAGATCCGATTTTTAGAAGCTGCTTCCTAGTAAAACCTGCTTTATATTGACCCGCGTTTATAAAGCAGTCTGGTGAAAAATGATTATCGCAAACATGAACGCATTTAGGTAAATCAGCGGGGACGTTAGCTTTAAAAACTAAATTCAGCCACTGCGTCCTCAGTGGCTCAGATACCTAACCCTAGGTAGGTACCCTAGGTCACTAACCCTAGGTAGTAAATGACGACTGCTGTGTTCGCTATTACACCCAACAACTGTACACAACACTCGCTTAGGCAACATTTTGCTCCAGCGGCGAAAAAACAATGGCCGACAGCGTCTTCTCACTCGGGGCGGGTCTTTGCTAAAACACCAGTGTCAATCAACTTGTGTAGGAACGCCCTCTTGTGGTGTGGCGTCACAAGGCAAGGCTTTTCCGATTGGCCTGATTTCAGAAGGGGGATGTTACTGTAATAAACGAAAAGAAAACCACTGGGCGGCTCTTTATCATCGTAGAGTGGTTGTGTACGCACTCTCCCAACGCACAGTTTAGTCCAAACAGCTTAAAATAGTGCATGTAGTGCTGTATGACCCCTTTAAGTTAAAATCTCTCAAATGGGACCGGTGGTTACCCCCCCGATGGCGGGGCTCGGACCTGCCCTCAGATCAGAAAATCAACAACCTAGAGCCTTAGCCTCCTGAGCCACCACTTCCACATCTTACGTTTAATGTATTCTTGTAAAAATAGCTCCTTTTGAAGGTAGCTCGAGCACATAACTTTTGTCTTATCTAAACTTCCATCTAGAAGCTTTTTATGAAGACTTGCTGTTCAGGACACCTGATGACGTTTTATCAGTCATCTTATTATCCGCGTTAAACGTGCCATTATCACACACAGCCGGGTAACCGCGCTGCGATTATGGGAAGCCAATAAGGTCAAACTTGGTCATATAAATCCGTAAAAATTTTGAGATTAATTACATGCGTTTTATATATACAGTATATCTTGGTGTATGGTTCAGTTTAAATGATCTCTTAATCTAACTACAATGTGTAATACAATGTAAATAGCTGTTATAGGGAACAATAACAAGAATAAAAAAAGATAAAAAAAGAGCTATTTATTTTCTGGTTAAGAAATAGCACGTTGCACAGCATTGTCATTAAATCTCAAACATGTGATAGCCATCTATGGTCGGAAATTTAAGAGAGAAACATAACATAATGAATTAAAAATTAGATTAAGGCATTCTTTTTTTTGGATTTCCCTGATTTTTTCCCTAATTTATTCATGTCCAATTTCTCTTCGTCACTAGGGGGCTCCCACATTTAAGCTACTACTATCACATGTTTACTCCGAACTATGTGACACCCGCCGACCGCATTTTTTTTAACTGCTTACTCATGCATTGTTGGGGGCGCAGTCAATAAGGGTTAAAGAAGCAGTGCTGATCTTGAAGAGGTAAATCTGAAAGGAGTTTAACGAATCCCACATAATGAACATACCTTTTTTTCGAGCTGTATCATCGGGGTCGGGATTTCTGCTGACAGTCACGACTTTGATGATGAGATGATTTCCCCCGTGACGGATCATATTAACCACTTGTTTGTGGCCCACCTTCACCACGTTGTCTTTGTTAACCTGAGAGAGGGAAATCAAGGGAGAACCAAAAGTCTAAATCTGTTCAACATGAGACAAAGATATAAACACTAGAACTTGATATTAAGCACGTTTCTAGCCACATATAATGTAATATATGTTGTTTAGTAGACTAGAAGGTATTCAAATGCTTTTCCTAAATCTACTACGTGAGTATTTTGCAGCACAGCATTTTTTTTCCTTCCAGTACAGCCGCTGAGATAATGAGATAATGGTCCCAGCTGGGCTTCTCTGCTATAATACAGTCTAACAATAGTAGCGTGAAAATAACGATCTAGCGGCAGGCCAAACGGCTACGTTCACAAATTCCGATATTTGGCTCAGATGCCAGGCTTTTAGCCTTGACTGCTCCTTTGTGTTTCTTAACTGACTCGTATCTGTCCATACTGTGACCAAAACTCTGCTCTGAAACAACGTGCATTATAACCTCTTTCAAACCCTCCACGTCACATGCATCTGAAACACTAAAAACCTTTTTATACTTGCTAGACACTTGATCTATCACTGTCGTCATAACACACTATCACGAGCCAGCAGATGGGTTAAAAGCTTGTGAGCTGCTCCTGATCAGGGTGAGAAGGTGCAAAAACACATATCGCTGATTTTACAGCTACTACTGGCACATTATTGCGAGTTGAGACTTTTTAAGAAGCAGCACTGAAATACAAAACATAATAGAATTGTCTGAATGCTCCAAGCGGAATGTCACTTCTACGCCTGCTAGATGTTCATAAAAAATTCACAATGAGAATTAATCTGTGTAGTTCGTCACACCAGTGTGTATCCGAGTGATAGGGCACTTTACAAAGTGTTTGTAAGCAACAAAAGTGAGCAGTGAATCAAACTTAAGGTGTTAGGCTTACAAAATGAATAAATAGAGTGCACCCAGGATCTAAAATTGATCTAATGGAAAACTATTTGCCCTTTTTGATCCAACTGAAGTAAATAAATAAGTAAATAACATGAAATAATGCTATAAGTGCAGATGCAACCCCAGATGGTAACACAGCCTCCAGTGGGTTGTACAGTGAGATGTGCAACGCTTCATGTGCTTCTCTTCTTACCCTGACGCGCCCATCGCTCTGGAATAGTGTCAATCAGACCACGTGACCTTTTTTACATTGCTCCAATCTTTTTGCTCCCTAACGCAAATGTTTAGTCTTAATCGTTAATCCCCCAGTTCTCATCACAAATGCTCTTTCAGTGAATCCCTAATTTACGAACATTCAAGTCACAAACTTTTTTACGTTACACAGATACGAACGGACCTCATGTGTATTGTACAAAAATAGACACTGCAGTGCACCAGATACCAATACTTACCATTATATACAATATTGTCAGTGCATAAGAATATATCAATGTATAAAATGTTTAAAGTCTGGTATATTGTATGTGTGTGCGTGTGGGGGTGTGGGAGCAATGAGTCGGCCTCACCGGTTTCAATAAATCAGTCCGGGAGAAAGATGATAGAAAATGTGTATATTGTATATTGTATTGTATATAGGGCTGTAGCTATCGAATATGTAAGGAATAGTGTATTCTACCAAAAATGTAACCAATTAATCAAGTAATCAGATAAAATGTAATTTTGCTTAATTAAAAAGCAAAGTAAAATATATAGGAGAAACAAAGATTAATTGGTTTACATTTTAGAAAAATCTATTTTTTTTTTTTAAATGCATACAGTATTTTATCAACAAAAAAAAACATTGTCATTATTCACAATACAAGGACTAGCTTAAAGTTGACTGAGATGAATTAAGTTCATTACAGTGCCATACATTCTTATTTTAAAGCCTTTTCTCAGATGCAAAAACTAAATAAATGTATTTCAAGTGACTTTAAGTATCAAAAAAAAACTAAGGCCCACATAAAAATAAAATTTAATATAATTTTATGGCTCTCTTCCATTTTGCAGCCCACAACACAATGCTTCATCAAATCAATAGACAGCAAACACCTAACTGTTTGCGTCTTCTTCCGCTTTATGGGTGACGTAAGCGCTTCTTCTTCTTCTTCGTCTGTGTTTACTGGCGGCTTGCATTCAGAAGCGCGCTGTCACGGCAAACAAAATTGCGCAAAAACATAACGCAAGCTTTTCAAATTAATTAAAAGAAGCTTTGAAGCAGAAGATTTTGCTGATGATTTTTTGTAATGAAATAACCCGAGTTACTTGAGGAATCGTTGCAGCCCTTTCCAGGATTCCCCTCGCAATTTAAAGGCGCAGAGACAGCACTGTTACAGTTAATGTGTGAGATTAATTTCCTTAGGCGCAATAGTGTTTTTTAGACACAATCAATGGCACATCAACTGGTTTACATTGTATATTAGCGTCAAAGGCGTATAAGACTCACTTTGTCAGACCTAAAAACACATCTGACTTATGAACCTGCTTATGTTGTTTTGTCTTGTCATTTGTTTTGTTCTGGAGGTTCTGTTACTAAATGTGCAAGCGTACTTGGCAATAAAATTCTTTCTGATTCTGATTTAAGACATCACTACATAAACTGCGACTTTACATTTTCCATTTATTATTAGTCTTAGATTATGTGTATAAGCTGTACAAGTCCCTGTGTATAACTTGTTACTGAAGAGACAATAACATTTTAGGTACAAAGATTCTGATGCTTGACATTAAATCTAAAGCATCTTTTTTTATGCCTTGTACAGTTTTTGGATTTTTATTTTGTCCTTTTGTATCAAGCCAAGCTTGTCATCACAAGTCTGCAGTGAGAACAACGTGATTATAAAAAAACCTTTGTCTAGCTGTAATGTAGGACCAAAAAATAAATAAAAAACTGCCGTCGTTGTTGCAATAAAAACTGTGGATGCAAGAAATTGTGAGTCTAATCTGAAAATGCAGACAGTCTAGAAAGTGCCCTTCTACATTTACATTTAGGCATTTGGCAGACGCTCTTATCCAGAGCAACTTACATTTTTATCTCATTATACAATTGAGCAGTTAAGGGTTAAGGGCCTTGCTCAAGGGCCCAACAGTGGCAACTTGGTGGTTGTGGGGTTTGAACCTGGGATCGTCCGAACCATAGTCCAATGTCTTAACCACTGAGCTACCTCTGGCCCTTCTACATTAACCTCTTAATCACTTCTACCTAAATTAACTGATCAAAGAGATGAGACTCAGCATTGTTACATTGACAATCCAAAACCTTTAAACGTTATTATTATTATTCTGCAGGTATGTATCAACAGCCCCATATGTCACGTCGGCACTTCAAGTCACATCCTGAACATCAACACGTGTGACCTGGCTCAGTTTGTGCTGATTTGGAAATTTATACTCACACCGCAGTGCTTTTCATAACACTGTGCTTTTCACAAATTCCCCCACCTGTCATTCACATCTCTCCGTCCCTGTGCTTCCTATCCCTTTAGCATTGCTGTGTTTTCTAACCATCGCTGTTATAAAAGATCACTGTAACTGCCATGTGGCCTGATTCAGGATTGCACATTGCGCTTTCTGAAAGAAGCGCCGTGTACGTCCGAAATTATGTTTTACTGACATGCTTGAAAAAGAAAGAAAAAAATAATTCCTCACACGCTCTAATTATTCTCCAAACACTCCCTGACGCTGTGCAGACGTCGTGTCAGAAACGAATCTGTTGAGTGTTTGTGAAAGGCCAGATCAATCCTGTTGGCTTAAACTTTAAGTGGAGGCATTAAATCTCCTGACACGTTATTACTGCCTGATTTGTCCTGCATAAAAAAAAAGATCCCTGCCAGAGGGATTGCAGCTGGAGGTCTAGAGAAAGCTGATTGGCCAAGCTCTCTCAGAGGGTAGGGATGAGAGGTACTTAGTGCTCCCACATTAATTACGGCTCTAGAGCCAATCAGGAGCATCTACAGTATGAGCTCACGCAAGCGGAAGAAACGGATAGCGCCATCCTCCGAGTGTGTTACGCCGCCGTCAACGGTGCGTGAGCGAGTCTTCGTCACTCCTGACTAAGTGGTAGTAGTAGCCTTAATGTGGGAGCTCCCCAGTGACGGGGAAAAATTGGACATGATTAAAATAGGGACAAAATCTGAGAAAAAATTTTGTAATTTTGCTCTTTGTTTTGCTTTGCACTTCTCTGCTACCGTAAATTTCACAGGTGTTAGTCTGTGATTTTATTTCTATCTATTTTATTCAGGCCTTTGTTTTTTTTTTACTACTCTGTAAAACTGTCCATTTGAGTTGCCCTTCCAAAACCTTAATCACTTTCTTCCTCAGCACATTCTCTGATATTAGCCTGCACCAACCTCCTGCGGCAGCAACACTACTCACTAATTTACCATGCTATCCTGCCTGATTGATTTCATTTATTATGTATTTATTATTTATTATATATTTATTTATATATATATATATATATATGAGTGATAATTTTTATAAACCTGTGGTTGCTGGTGATTAAAAAAAATTGCTTTTGAATGTTTTACACTTAACATGTTTCAGCTAATTGGTTACAGTAAATTTGGGTTAAATAGAAAACTGTTCAGTTAAAGACTGACCACTTTCAAAAAAGCCATGCAGAAAATATTTTCCCCCAAAGAAATTATGCATTTAATAATAATCCAATAGACAGTGCTATGTCAGCACTAAACATGTCTCTAGAGGAGAAATAAAATTTAAAAAATGACCTGTATTGTCTGTTCACATCCTCATGAGCAGCATAGCATGTAATTAGCACAGTGCTGTGGAAAAGACTTAAAAAGGAAGATTTAAGATAGCAGGATGCTTGCACAAAAGGTTATCTGAATCGAGAGTGGGTAACCTAGGAAACGAGCTAGTACGCTGAACAGGACTGCATGATGAAGGTATTTATGCCTTGCATTATTCTGTGTGTGTGTGTGTGTGTGTGTGTGATTCGTACATGCCATGTGTAAATAAAAGAAACACTGAGTCCAAACACAACTAAGCACACAAGAGGATTTAACGTTATTATGCAGAACACTGGTACGAGTTATCGCTCAGGACTGTGCTGTCTTTTTCTCCTCAATAAAACAAGAGATGAGACAATCAATCAGGAATCCTCTCAAGGCTCCGTCCCTTCTTGAAAGGCTTCAGGTTAAAAATCCACGTTTCAGCTCTTTTCCCCAGTTTAACATAAGACGAGGCTTTTCCAGGCCACTGAACTGCCTCATTACATCATATCATTTTTAATATTTAATCACAACCCTAGTCGTGAGTCTAATGCATTCTGCCATTCCTGTTCTCTGTCTTGTTTAATTTGACCATCATGACTTAAATGAGTCAAATTTTGTCGCAAGATATAAAAAATGCAAATGGAATAAGGGCTTTTTTTTTATTTAAATAAATAACACATGCTGATGTCACTGCTGAAACCTTCTAGCATCCACAGCACACCTAGCTCCCTTCCTCTGGAGTAATCTCATTATGCTGGACTGCCAATTCACTCAGGGCCAATACATCTGGATCATTTTATTATATCATCAATCTGAGCAGTCTGTACTTCACAGGGTGCTCCCTACTCCTTGACCCGTGTGCAGGAATTGTCGGTTAAGGGAACTTCCCTCAACAAAAGTCCACCGTTTGAAACAGCCTGTGACCTCACCAACTCAGATGACGCTTCCTTCGTGCGTTACCATGGTAACATAAGCACCTCAGATACCTGTCGGTACAGCGAAAAATTAAATATTGAAACAAAAATATATACCATCATAAAACATATACTAGTAAAACGTGTAAATAAATTATTAGATTTATTTGCAAGATGTACAGAGATTTATATATATTTTTTTCAGATTACTAGCCTATAAAATTATACAGATTTCTTGACTTAATAAAAAAAAATTATTGTGTACTATTAATATGATGTCGTCCCTGAGGATAATAATGATAATAAATATATAAATCCTTTTTCGTCTTTTGGGACTGAAGGGAAAGTTTTTTATTCCCTTTCCATTCCGGTAAAGTAAAGACCCGTTGTTCACTCGTTCCTTAAATTGTTTGCAGTTCCCTTTGACCTCAGCAGTTTCACTCCCTGTGGTTTGAACTCACACTTATTATGGCTGAACCCCCTGTGTAGTACACTTTGCAGGATACTTCGGGCTAATCAGAACGTACCTTGGGAACTACAGGCTCAAGCTCACAACTTAAACAGACAGAAAATCCTAATTACAGTGGGTGTGTTCAAACGACAAAAAAATTCACTTAAAACGGTAAACTGCACAAAACACACTAATACAAATTACCATGAACCACAGACTGCACTAAACTGAGGACTGATGTGTGTGTGTGTGTGTGTGTATGTGTGGGGGTGTGTGTGATGCGCACTTGATCTGATGATCTGATTAAATTAGGGCTGGTTATCCCCTTGACACACAGTCTAAACGGAAAATAAAACAAAGCTATCCTTCTGTCTAATCATATCAGCTGCGTTCCTGGTTGTTCTAGTCACAGTCTCTCTCTCTCTCTCTCTGTCTCTGCACACACACACACACACACAACGAAAACCCTGTAATCGGCTATACAGTGCAGTCCAAAAATACCTGGAGCCACATGTATTCCATCATTTTGGGAGTTTTAATTTGTGTTTTGCACGTTTCATATTTTTCCTTAACGACAGAATATATTGTCATAGAAACCGCTTAAAAATCCTTTGCTTTGATGCTTGCCCAGTGACCTTTACTCATTCAATTTGTGCTTATTCAGCCACACACGCATTAGTAAAGTCAGGGACTGGTGCTCCTCAAATGCGCTCAGTGAGCTTCCGGCTCAGGACTCTCGTTCCTCTCTGACTTTGGACGACTATGTTGATTTACTGCCGGGGTATGTTAGTCCTGTGTTGCAAGCGGTCACTGGAGTGACCAAAGTGTTACGCACCTATGAATCAGCAGAGAAGTCAACAGGAAGGTGTTAAAACACAGGACTGGAAGGCATGCTGTGCATCTTTCCTTCAAGATGCTCTCCATTTTGCAGTCCTCATTGTTTTGTTTTTTTGGCTTCAGACTTGTCTTCAGTAATTGAGAGGCACTTCTTGCGCAAGTGAAGAATATAGTGCCCTCAGCATGCTGAATAAGTGTTTATGTAGTTTTGAGATATGTGGTTGTGTTGAAGCAGTTATACTGCACTGTAAAAAAAAAAAAAAAAAAAAAAAGACTCGCCCGGTAAAGTTTGCCTATTAAAAATGAAAAGATTTAGCCTAGTACATTTTAAACTTTTCAATTAACTGAATTGCCTGACAAAAGATCGATTACAGCGCACAGCTTGAGTAGCCTGTCCTTTCCCTCGCCATCCTCTTTGCATACTAAGTTGCCACTTTACTTCCACAACAATAAAAATGTGACATCTTTGTTAAGTACAATGTAACCATACTGCCAAATGTGATAAAAACAAAAAAAAGAGTTATTTGTGTATTTATTTATTGTGTATGTATTTATCCGGAAGAATCTAAGGAATTAATCTATACTACATTAAAAAGTACAAGAATGACTTTAATTTAATACAGTATATGATAGATCTCTGTGTCTATGTGTGTTATTTATCCAGCGTGGTAAGCTAGAAACAAGCTATATGAAACAATACGGCTGATTCTGCAGTCAAATTCTCCATCTATCTATATATTGGGGTCCTTTTCACACATCACATCTACATCGATAACCTAAAAACTATGTGACTTTGAAAGATCTGGTCTTAAGAAATTAAGACTTTCACACACACATTTACTCTATTATGGACAGTTATAAGCACTATGCTTTTATTTATCTAAACACACACACACACACACACACACACACAAATAGACAGTCTAAAATCCATTTATATAACCCAGTTTGAGATTATATAATGCCTCTCAATAAATAAGGAAACTACAGTAGTTATCCAGCTACAGTCCAGAGACACACGACTGACAAAAACAGTGTTAAGTGTGTGAACTCTCTCACACACAAACACAATGATCTACTCACTTGGTGAACATAAAACACCATTCTAAAAATATTATACTAAAAAATAATTTAAATAAAACTAATAATAATAATAGTAAATAAATAAATAAATAAATAAATAAACAAAAGTGGGTATATTCTGGTTAAAAAAATAGTATTTAAATAGAATGAATATATAATAAGTATTTAGGACAAATTTGGACTATGCACAGTGGAACCTTGGATTGTGAGTAACTTGGTTTTTGAAATAGATTTTATCCTAATAAACAAACGAGGTCTTGATATACGAGGAGTGCGCTTAGTCTGCCGATCGTCACACGATCACAACTGAGCCAGTGGTTCTTCTCTTACATGCGCTCTACAGGATTAGGGGTAATTGTCTCCCATGCTCGGTCTCAGTGTGTGTGTGTATCACTTATATAGTTAATGCCAATTTTCCAGACAGAGCAGTGTTTCCGTTAGTGTGTGTGTGTGTGTGTGTGTGTGAGAAAGTTGTCCTCCACAGTAGCCCCATCCCTCCTCTCATCTTACTTCAGTTTCACACACAAACACACACTAATGAAAACACTGCTCTGAATTTCTTATCAAAGGTAAAGTGCAGATTAATTTTTATTTTTACTTTATTTTTATAATTTTGGGTTGTGGAACGAATCATCTGAGCTTCCATTCAAAAATCGCTTTGATATACAAGTGTTTTGATATGCAAGCTTCTGGAATGAATTATACTCACAATCCAAGGTGCGACTGTGATCGTGAATGTTATTTATATATTTATATATTATTTATTTATTTTAAAATTTACCATAAAACTGCATATCAACCATTCAGAAGAAACCTATACTGGGGTCTTTAGGAAAAAAAAAAAGTTGATTGTAGTTATGATTGCCTCAAGGAAATAAAAAGTGCAAATAATAATATTATTCATTGCTTTTTCCTTACTCAGCATGTTAAAAGGTTAAGATAAATACTTCTATACGTCTTGCCCTTAATCCATGCCATTTTAAAGTGTTAACAAGAAGGGGCTATTTAGGTTTCCAAGTGCTCACGGTTTAGGTAAATATACTAATAATAATCAATACTTTTACTATGTGCATGTCTATATGGTCTTTGACTAATGTCTCCTTAAGCACAGCACTGACAACAGTGACGTGTGTGTGTGTGTGTGTGTGTATGTGTGTGTGTGTGTGTGTGTGAGACGTAGCACAAAAAAAAAGCCTGACTGAGTTTGTAATATGAGCCAAATTAAGTAAACCACAAGCAAGACTAGAGATAGAATGGCGCTCATTTGATTCGGAGACTAGACAAAGAGATGGCCGCAGTAATGAGCTGACCTGAAGTGAAATATGGAGATATTTCGGTTCTGAAGTGGGCGAGAAAGACGAGCGCAGCAGCACCGCTGTGCGCTCGCTGTTTTAAAGTGAGGCAGAGTTGGTTTTATACTGGGACTTTCAATGCACATTCCAGATTCTCTCTTCTATTTATTTATTTATAATAAACACATAAAAGGATAAATCGTGTATTTGTTACTTTAGAGTGAACAGAGAAGCGAGTATGACTGAATGTGTTTTAACATTTTATCCCTTTAAAACCTCGTGAACCAAATCTCTCAGAAACACAGGTCACTGGCGCTTTATAATAACACAGTCAGTTACACCACTAACAAAAAATGTGTGATGAAAAAGCATGTACTGTACCCTAAAACTTTTGGAGCAAATTGATCTCAAAATTCATTGCACAAGTTTCAAAACACTGTGGGTGCAAATTAACCTCAAAATGTGGTCATGATAAAAACCAGCACATGCATTCACAAAACCCGCTCTTGTTAAAAGCTGCACACGTGATTGCAACGGCTTAACACAAACTCCTCTTCCAGTTGAGTTTTGAGAGAGATGTTTCTGCTTCTTTGATTGGTCAGTGTCCATCATGGGCCTAGACACAAAAATGACCTGTGAGTAAACAGTCTTCAGTAAATTAGAGTTTCTCCAGTTAGTAAGTTTCTACAGGCTATAATCCTTGCTAGATGCTCAAAAGAAAACTAAATTACTTCTGTTGTGGAAGTAGGAAACATCTAAAACTGCATGACTCTACATCGCAGAATATCTACTGTACTGCAGTATTCAATAAATTGGAATGTGCAGTCCCTAATATAAAAGCAACTTCAAAGAAAAAGTGCACGACCTGGGCAACAGTGTAAAATTCCAAAAAAGCTTGCGAATGTCTACACCACAGGATATCTAATGTATTGCAGTGTTAGGATACAATATAGATACGGGATTTATTTACTTTTGTACAAGGGGTACTCAAGTAAAACTGAAACTTTTGATTTTGCAGTGAGAGTATTTTTCTATATAATCCCCTGCTACACTAATGCTCTTAGTACCATCAGGGGATAAATTTTTTTTAGTGCACCAGAGCCATAATCAGACGTCCTACTTCATATCTGAAACGCTGGCCTCCCAGTAACTCCTTTAATGGCCCAAAACATGTAGAAATAGCTTGAAGTGAGGTCAGGACTGTACAGGGGTTATACAAGTGGTGTTGGTGAAAGATTGTGTGTACAGTTACCACGGACTGATGTATCTCTTCTGCAAATGGTTCACAAGTGATCCACTGATTTTCTGGGATCAGACGTTCCACTTGCTGAACGTACACATTCAATGACTGCAGTTGGCTCTGAGCCCCGTCAGCCACAAACGTCATTTACAGATGTACTTCTTCTGTACTTCTCTAAAACATTATCACTTTTCAAATATTTTACTGCAGCTAAAAATCTCATCACAGTACTGTGCTTAAAGTCTTCTGTAAGTGGCAATTGCTGCTGTGTTTTTTTTATTGCTAAGTTGCTTCCACAAACAGCTAGAAATAAAACTTGACTAATTGTATGATTCTCACTATATTTGACTCTCCTCTTGCTACCAAAGACACAGCTTGATTTTGAAAATAATCTGACAACATTATATAAATCTAAATGTTTTCTAGGCTTGGTATCTCACAAATAATTAGACTTTTGCTATAACACATCTTCTGACAGATAAGAAAAAACTGTTTTTTTAACTACAGACGTCCAGTGACTCTGGTTGTGGGAGAAATAAGTCGGCCTCATCGATTTCAATGAATCAGTCCGGGAGCACGATGATAGATGTGTGTCCTGTTAATGTCTGTCCTGTAAAGCTGTCCTGATGGATTTTGGAAAATCCTTAACAAAACAGAGTTCACAGCCCTGAACAGTGGAAAACAGCTCTGAGACAAAATGGTGTCCAGGATTCTCCTCTTTAAAGGCACAGAGACTACACTGTTATATTTATGTGAGAATTACTTTCATAGGCACGATTACATTTTTGTACAGTGTGGAGAAAAGAGGAGATTTAATCAAGCGGATAGGTATGCTTTATATTGTATATTTGTGCAAGTCTCACTTTGTGGTTTTTGTTTGACTTAGGAACAAATCCGACTTAAGAACATGCTCCCGGAACGTAACTCGTTCGTCGAGGACTAAGCGTACATTTTTTTTATTATTAAAAGCTATTTCTAAAACCTTAGTCAGGTAACTTCTATTCCTTCCATAAATAAATTCTTTAAATCACCACAATTATCCATTTCAACAAATAAATAAATAAATAAACTAAACAGAGTCAAGATTAGAATAGCACACACTCACTAACAAAGACTTGGGAACGTCACTAGCAATTATCTAGGAGTGCGATGCCCTGAGGTTTGTCTTGTGTATTTATGGTGAACCAATGAATGTAAATCATTGTGTGTGTGTGTGTGTTTGTGTGATTAGTGAAGCAATTCATCTTGTGACAGATCAGATTTTCAGCCTTCTTGTTGTTTATTTGGTGGAGGATTTAGAGAAATGGTGTCAACGTGACAAACAGGCTGTTTTCAATTTCTACCTAAAGGGAGGAAGCGTTTGACCTAAAATAAATGCTGAGCCAGAGTGTTTCCACACATGCGTAACACTTTTGTTTGTCATGATGAAAGTGCGCGAACAATTGAATGCTTTCTGCCAGCAGGAAAAAAAAAAGGTAACATGGATACGTAAAACTCCTGAGACTTTAAACTGTGACATCTGCAGTTTCTAAACAGCTGCTTGCCATTTCTTTTTTCTCAGTAATGATGAACAAACTGTAGGAAAAGTTATAAACTATAAATAACACTATTTGAACGCTCGCCAGATGCTCTACCACACCTCAAAATCTGGGAGTAAGAATTAACTTGTGACGTTTTTATTTCTCTGGTATTCACTGTAGATTTTTTTTAGCTGCAATGCAGACTTCTTTTTCTTTCCTCACACACACTTACACACTTACACACACACACACACACCTACACACACACACACAGACCTAAAATAACAGAGAGGGAATTGAAGCAGAGTGTGCTTGCTATCTACACTAAAAGCTGGAGGTCCATGGTCTTGCTACCCTCCTCCATCAGGACCAGTCAGAGCTGAAATGATTGTACTGAAATCTTTTCTCTTATACTCGCCTCCTGAGAGATACGAGCTCACACTTTCGCCATGAGAGGTCTAATTATGAGGAGCACTGAAGAACTGCTGTTTAGACAGTATGCACTTGCTCTCTCTCTCTCTCTCTCTCTCACACACACACACACACACACACAAAGGTTTACAGAGTCTCCTGATAAAGAGAAGCTTCAGGGTGGGACTTATCTGAACAGGCATGTTCAGACTGTGCAATCAGATATACGAACATGGCACTTTTAAAGCTAGCTTTAATCCAGAGCTAATTTGTAGGCAGAAATATCTGCTGAAATACTCGCGTGGAAGGAAACACATTTGTCGACTGGAGCATTTCAGTGAACTACTTGGAGCGGGGTACTGTAATAAAATGATAAAAATACAAGCCAAAGTTCAGTCTCTCCACACATTCAATTTATCTGATTACATGCATTTAGAATTATTTAGTTAAAGGAAGCGCTACAGACCAAAGAATAGGTTGTACAATACTTGAAACATTCTGCATCAATGCATAAACATAATAATTGGAAATAACCTTAAAAGCGCAATTATTAACAAACTTACTCAAAAAGTCACACAGTACAGGCAACACTAATTAGCCTAATCTGCATGTTTATTTGGACTGTGGGAGGAAACCAGAGCACCCAGAGGAAACCCACCACGCACTAAGAGAACATGCAAACTCACTTATACATACAGGACCGGGGCTTGAAACCTCGAATATTGCAAGGAAGGAACATTTGTGTCAAGAAACTAGCTTTTTATAAAGGCAAAAGTGTTAAACGAAGATTAAATATAACTGCATCCAGCTTTTCCTACCAATTCTAATGAATTAACCGAAAGCATATTAAATAGGGATGTTAATAATTAATTAAACTTAGTGGTCAGCACTGTTGCCTTGCACCTCCAGGGTCTGGGTTTGAGTCCCGCCTCTGTTTGCATGGATTTTGCCTGTTTTCTCTGTACTAGTTGGGTTTCCTACAGGCACTCCAGTTTCCTCCCACAGTCCAAATTAGGACTAATTTCCTAACTGCAGACTAACTGCAGATTAGGCTAATTAGCAGCCCCAAATTGCCTGTAGTGTGTGAATGAGTGTGTGGGTGTGTATGTGTGCCCTACAATGGATTGGCACCACATTCAGGGTGTGTTTCCTGGGATAGGCTCCAGGTCCCCCACGACCTTGTGGACAGGATTAAGCACTATAGACGGCTGAGTAATCTGATTGGACAAGAGCCATTCCACAAATTGTGATAATACCTGGTAACAGCACTGGGATGTTTAACTATATGTGTTTCACTCCACATCACAGGTGTTCTAACAACCAATAATTACACTAACAGTCGGTTGCCAGCTTGGGTGAAAGTAGGTCAGGACAGAGGAAAGAGCAGCTGCCTGCCAAAACTCACATTTACACCCAGTCACGGAAGCACTTTCAGCAAGAAAACACTTCTGATAACATTGTCATCTTAAAGAAAAAAAAACTTTGTCTCCAGGCTGAAACCCAAATGTCTCTCTAGCCCCTGATAACAGAGCTGATTATCTAAAGTGTAAAAATAAAGAGAAACTTAAGAGGTTTACAGGACTGTGCATCACCTCCATGGTTTATTCTCCTCAATGTTTAGCTACATAATACTTGGAAAGATTTGAAAACTACAGTACTTCCACCAGCGTTAGTTAGTCGACCAACTGTCGATCGCTAACTGTCAGTTGTCAGTCAGTTAATTAGTTCCGGCAGTAAAGAAGTGCAAAGAAAAAACAATTGGTTAAATAAAGAATGTAATTATAATCTGTTTGGTGTTTGTGGAAATTGTTGTAT
The DNA here is from genome assembly GCF_024256425.1 of Clarias gariepinus. Lineage (NCBI taxonomy): Eukaryota > Metazoa > Chordata > Actinopteri > Siluriformes > Clariidae > Clarias > Clarias gariepinus. The sequence goes on along the minus strand of NC_071109.1, from coordinate 28,774,356 downwards.
AAAAAAAACAATATCACATTCGAGGTCGTGCACCCTGGTGCCTTACAGCCGTGCTGATATTTATCCCAACAGCCCTTGCTCTCGTGTGATGATGTGTTAATAGTTAAATTAATTAATTAGCATTAAAAATTTAACTGAATAAAAACGTATTAACCCAGAAGGTTTGTTTTTCACATAAAGGCAAACTTGACAACACAGCGTAATCGAACATTAGAGTCAAATTAAATTAAACTGAACAGTTTGGTAATAAAAGAGGATTAAATTAATTTCAAGAGCATGAGGTAACAATAAAAGACACCAGCAGCATGTGATTAAACAACAGGCTTGTGCGAGATCGATCTTACACTTCAAAATGTTACAATAAATGATTGTATAATGTAGAACAGGAGAATAAACAGGCTTAAAAAGTGGCTTATCTCTGTGGTTATTAAGGGAAAAAATTATGCAAATGCAGAAAAACCACGATAAAACACACTGACACACAAAGTGATATCAGGACAACCAAAATGCCCTTAAATTTGTCTGGTCTCGAGAATTATCTGCAAGTGATGTACCATGTGTAAAGAGCTTTTAAAGCATGGCATTTAACTCGACAAATGCTTCTACTCAAAGCTGCATGACTCTCAGCCTCATCCTCACACACACACAGACACTAAGTACTGCCGCTGGTTGCTAGGTGACCGGCACCCATGCGGACCTCCTCGGCTCGGCCCTCTGCACGTTACTGAAAATCTGCTGCATCCACAAACAGCAAGGCTTCCTTAATGCTCCTGGAACGTAATGCAGCAGATAACCTCGGAGGTGTGCAGGTCTGGAAAAAAAAAAGCAATCATGCTCTGTGATGCTGCACCACAGAGAGTATAAACAGTCAGTGTAACCTAACGGGAGACTGACACAAGTCTTTTAGTCCAGGTGGCTTAAGCAGGATGAGCTGGGATGCAGCGTGCCAGGCGGCAGTGTGTGTGTGTGTGTGTGTGTGTGTGTATTTCTGTGTGTGAGAGCGAGTGCTTACGTTACGGCTCTGAAGCTGCAAAACACTCCCAGAGCTCTGGAGTCATTTGTCAATATCATTGATCACACGATTACAGTGGGTTTGGCAGGTCATCAAACGCAGAGAAATGACCAGGCAGGAGGAAACAAAGCACTGACATATGTAAAGGGCTTTGCGTGTATTAGCAAATCCAGTGTGGGTGAAAGAAAGGAAGCATGGACTCAATATCATCGCTGGATTCCTTTTAAGAGGAACAAGGCTATAAATATTCAAATGTAAATGAACTCCCTGTCTTGCTGCTAGCGTATTCTTTGTTTTATTATCAGCTCTCTGCTGCTGTCATAAATTTAAAGAGAGCTCTTGTTCTTTTTTTTTTTCTTTTATTAATGTTCCTAATATAGTTGAAGCAGAGAAATTTTACAGCTCAAAGTTCTTTGGTTTTTTGACTTTGTATAATTTTTATAATTAGATTTTTATTTTATATTGTATATTCTTTATTTGAATATTTTTCTTTTCGTACTCTATTTTTCGGTTTTATTATTATATCCTTATTTAAAGATATTCATATTCATATTCATATTCTTTATTTGAATGCAATGGAACCTTGGATTGCGAATAATTTGGTCTGCAAATGTTTTGCAGGATGGGCAAAATTTTCCCATAAATTTTAACTTGATAAACAAGTGAAGTCTTGGAATTTGTCTGCCGAGCGTCCCGAATCGTCTCCCATCCTCAGCCTCAGTGTGCATGCGTCATTCGTATAGTCAACATCTGTGCGTGCGTGTACTGTTTACTATGACATTGTGACCATGTGTGTTTGTATGTGTATGAAAAGCTTTTTTTTTTATTTTGTGTCCAAGTGTTG